>NW_005842027.1:213528-287570 GCF_000455745.1 Alligator sinensis | reverse complement strand
AAAATTGGTGTTTTCAGAGCTACAATTTAACTCAAGTATAATAAGCCACAATTTTAGAAACCCTCCGTATAGGGGGCATTAATCTGATACCTCACTCTCAATTACCTTAAAAAATCAAATTAGAAAAGATTACATAAAATCAAGAATTACAGTTTACTGTGTTTAAGTTAATTCAAGTGTCGACGTCTTTGATTATCTTGTGTTTATCATTAATCATAATAGCCGTTGTTATATTTGTGTGTTTTAGTTGTTGGATTTTATAGTATCTCAAAACAAAGTTAACCACGCTTTTTGCTTTTGTATACACCCGCTTGCCAAATACTAACAATGATGGGCAAAATGGTCTATACATAAACATGATGTGACTTGCTGTGCCATGGGCAAGGGGGCATGTCACAACCAAATTAAGTAGTGCCCATGTCACAAGCAAGTAAAACCATTCAAAACAGTTTTTTTTCTGCACTAATTTAACTAAAGGTTAAAAAAAATGATAGTAACAGCCTCCTTTGCACATGTCAAAAAGAAATTTATAACTGCGACACCAACATGAAATAGAACTCTTGCTTTCTGTGCTCTACATAAATCATTATAATTAATTGGTCAAAGAAAACAAGGAGTGACCCTGTGATAACACCTAGCGAAAAACCGCTATAATAATTGGTGATTCTAATTAAATTTATGACGTGGCGAAAAGCAATTGGCTAGTACACAAACAAAACCCCGTTGTATTTCCACGTAGTCAGGGAAGAGCGACTCCGTATACACCTGGAGACCTCTGACATAGGTGTTAGAGAAAACCGGCAATTTGATCACTTGCCAGTTCATCCCCCCGTCTTTGACCTTCTCAGACGTAATCGACGACCCCGACCCGACAATTCTGCCCGACCAGTTTTGCGAACTGATTTACTTATGCAGACCGACCTACGAACCCTAAGCTGTAACTAACCAAGTATCTTTGACCTCCGTCTTTCACCACCTTGATGGAGTAAGTAAATAATCTTGCTTTGCAACCGATAAGCGTCCGTCTAATTAATTCCATTCCGTGCGTCACAAGTACCCGCCTGATGGACCCTTAACTGCCCGGGTGGGAGTCAGGGAGAGCTGCTGGCCGGCTGCCCTGGGTCCCGACAGATGCTAGAAGTAGTGAAGCTAACAGCTGCTCACAACCAGGGAAGAACTGGTGTAGAATATAGAAGTGGATGGCAACATGGGCAACAGTGACAATGAGATGATTAACATAGACAGTGGAAGGGGTGGGTCTAACAGGGCTTAGCCTCCCCTCCCCCCAAATGTGGGGCAGTGGTAGGGCCACAAGGCAGCCTGGCTGAGGGCTTCCAATGGCTGCAGCAGGGGCAGGGAGGGAGTTGGTTTGGGGCTGGGGCTAGGGGAGGGGCAGGAGCTGCATAGTGAGTGGAGTGCCGGACTGAGCCTCATCCAGGGGCACGGTCCCTGTTCCTATGCACACCCTGGGAGGCCTCAGGGGCATGTGGCCCTGGATCTGTGTGGGACAGGGCAAGGCTGCCACTGTAGACTGGGGCTGGGGTTGGGGCCAGGGTTGCTCCAGGCTCTTCCTAGGGAGGACTCAGAGTGGGGTGGGAGCAGGGGTCCCAGGGGCTTTGTCCCCTCTGGGTTGGTGGCACAACCAAGGCTGGCCCTGCTCCAGCCCCCAGCTCCAGGCCCCCCTGGGTGGTGCAGGGCCAGTATGGGGAGGCAGCCGGCACTGGTGTAGGGCTGGGAGGCAGTACATTCATTGTCATAGAGGGTGTCAGTGCTGGGCAAAGACCCCTGGCATGGGGAAAGAGGAGGCTGCACAGGCACAGTAGGCCCCAGCCACAAACCTAAACCCAAATCCACTCCACTCCTTCCTGATCCCTGCCCAGCCCCAGCCCCACTCCCCCCCCCTGCCCCTTCCTCTGCACACCTTCCCACCTGGGGGGGGTGGGGGGTGGGCATGGGCACATGTGTTTAGCCCCCCAAAAATGTTTCTTATTCCTCCACCTATGATGATTAAGTTCAGGATCCTGAGGAAACGAAGGAAGAAGAGCAGCAGAGTAAGAACCCTGGACTTCAGAAAAGCAAACTTCAATTCAGTCAAGAAACTGATGGCCAGAATCCCCTGGGAGGCCAGTCTAAAAGGGAAAGGAGTCCAGAAGAACTGGTCATATTTTAAAGAAACCTTACTGAGGGCACAGGAATTAACCATTCTGAAGCACAGGACTAGGAAGTATGGCAGAAGACCAGCTTGGCTTAGCAGGGAGATCTTCATTGAATTAAAACATGAAAAGGAAGCTTACAAGTGGAGCTTGGACAAACAACTATAGGGAGGGGTATAAAAATATTTGTCAGGCATGCTAGGATGAAATCAGGAAGGCCAAAGGGCAATTAGAGTTGCAGCTAGCAAGGGACACCAAGAGTAACAAGAAAGGCTTGTCAGAAACAAGAGGAAGATCATGGAAAGTGTGGGTCCCTTAATGAATGGTAGGGGCAACCTAGTGATGGAGGATGCAGAAAAGGCTGAAGTCCTCAATGCCTTTTTCACCTCAGTCTTCTCAGGCCATGTCAGCTCCCAAACTACTACACCTGGCAGCACAGTTTGGGGAGGAGTTGAGCAATCAACTGTGGCAAAAGAACAAGTTAGAAAGTATTTAGAAAAGCTGGATGTGTACAAGTCTGGCTAGATGCAATGCACCCGAGGGTGCTGAGGGAGTTGGCTGATGGCCATTATCTTTGAAAACTTGTAGCAGTCAGAAGAAGTTATGGATGATTGAAAAAGGGCAAATACTGTGCTCATCTTTAAGAAAGGGAAGAAGTAGGATCTGGGGAGCTACAAACCAGTCCACCTCACCTCAGTCCATGGAAAAATCATATATCATGTCCTCATGGTGACCATTCCTAAATACTTGGAGGAGAAGAAGGTGATTAGGATCAGTGAGGATGGATTCATCAAGGACAAGTCATCTGTGACTAACCTGATTGCCTTCTTTGACAAGATGACTGGCTCTGTGGATATGGGGAGACCAGTGGATGTGATATACCTCAACTTTGGCAAGGCTTTTGATACAGTCTGCGACTGGTACCTCCTGACTCTAGGGGGGCACCAGTGGCTGATTGCCAACCGGGGTACGGGGTCCCCCAGCGGCCAATTGCTGACCCCGGAAGCACTCCTCACTCCCCGGCCGGCAAGGGCCAATTTCAGGGGGGGCACATGCCCTTCCCCACCCCCCTCCGTAACTCCCCTACACATCACCTACGGTCTTGCACAACATTCTCACAAGCAAAGTAAGGATGAATGGGCTGGATGAATGGACTGTAAGGTGGATAGAAAACTGGCTGGATCATCAGGCTCAGAGGATAGTAATCAATGACTCTGTCTAGTTGGCAACCAGTCTCATGTGGAGTGCCCCAGGGGTCAGTTCTCAGACTGGTTTTGTTTTATATTTTCATCAGTGACCTGGAAGATGGGATGGAGTGCACCCTTAACAAGTTTGCAGATGAAACCAAGCTGGGGGTAGTAGTAAATATGCTGGAGGGTAGGGCTAGGTTTGAGAGAGACCTAGAGAACTTGGAGGATTGGAGCAAAAGAAATCTCATGAGGTTCAACAAGGACAATTTCCAGTCCTGTACTTACGATGGAACAATCCCATGCACCAGTACAGGCTGGGGACCAATTGGCTAAGCAGTAGCTCTGCAGAAAGGGACCTGAGGATGGCAGTGGAACATAAACTGAATATGAGCCATCAGTGTGCCTTTGTTGTAAAGAAGGCTAATGGAATAATGCTAACTGCATTAGTAGGAACACTGCCAGCAGATCGGCGGAAGTGATTCTTCCCTTCTATTCAGCATGGCTGAGACCACATCTGGAGTACTGTGTCCAGTTTTGGGCCCCTCCACTATAGAAAGGATGTAGACAAATTGGAGAGAGTCCAGCAGAGGGCAATGAAAATGGTTAGAGGGCTGTGGCACATAACTTCTGAGGAGAGCCTGAGGGAACCAGGCTTATTTAGTCTGGAGAAGAATAGACAGAGAGGATTTAACAGCAGCCTTCAACTACCTGAAGCGAAGTTTGAAAGGGGATTGAGCTAGACTGTTCTCAGTTGTGGCAGATGACAGAACAAGGAACAGTAGTCTCAAGTTGCAGCAAGGGAAGTTTATGTTAGATATTAGGAAAAACTCTCTCATAAGGAGGATAGAAAAGCACTGGAACAAGTAACCCAGAGTGGTTATGGTATCTTCATCATGGGAGGTTTTTAGGACCTGGCTAGACAAAGCTTTGGCTGGGATGATATAGGTGGGGATGGTCCTGCTTTGAGCAGACGGTTGGAGTAGACGATCTCCTGAGGTCTCTCACAACCCTAATTTTCTATGATTCTATGAAACAAAGAAATGTTCCACTCTGAATTTTCTGTAGGTGCTTCTCATCTTGTTGTAGCAGGAAGCAATGAGAGGTAGAGACAAATACTAGCTAGAAACTCAGCTAACCCGTCAACTATTTTAAAAAATAGTTAAAAAAATTAAATTTAATGCTGAAACTCTAACATTGATTTATGTTTACCTGTTATAGTGGTTTTACAGCATTATCAGATTATATCAATTAGATAATTTAATCTGATGGTTACCTGTGCTAGTGGCTAGTGGTAAAGGAAATAAAAAACCTCATTGTAGTACTATAACAAATATGTATAGGCTAAGTCTGCTGGGAAAAGTCATCCTGTTCTCTTTAAGATACTAGCTCATACTGAAAAGCTGCATTTGATTTGAAGGAGGATGGGTGCATTTTAATATCTCTAGAGAAATTCAGCTTCTTTCCAAGTACTGCTAACTAGAGCTGGTCAGAAAACAGAATTCCCATTCCTCTAGAAATTGACATTTAAAAAAAAATCATTCTGAAAAAAAAAATCCTTGGAACAGATATTCTAAAATATTCTGGTTCAGGATAATTGAAATACTTCTTTTTAATAGTGTCAAACATTATAATGCAAGATTAATTACAAAAATATTATAGGATTTATAATACAAGATACTGTTAATCTTAATGTTATTATCATGTAA
Organism: Alligator sinensis; assembly: GCF_000455745.1. Lineage (NCBI taxonomy): Eukaryota > Metazoa > Chordata > Crocodylia > Alligatoridae > Alligator > Alligator sinensis. Next base: position 282,521 of record NW_005842027.1, on the reverse strand, counting down.
AGGTAAAAACTGAATGAACCAAAATGATAATGTTTAAATAAAACATTTTGACATAATCCAAATTAATAGATAAAATTGAAATGACTAACTTTGATATTTTTCTGTCAAAAATATCACCAGAAGTGACATATTCCTTTACAATATTTCAGTTTGACAGAATTGCTTTTTTGGAAGCAAACTGCTTTAGTGGAATTTTTGTAGCAAATGCAAAAGGTTTGGAGCAAATTTACCTTCTCCAGACCTTAACTTTACACTTGAGTCTGGACTCCCCTAAATGCCATAATGGTCCTAATTCTTATCTCATGCTGACTCTTCATTTTAACGCAGTTATTACCAATTCTCCAATGTAAGAAAGGCATTTCAGGTTCCACAACTCCACTTCTTTCTCTGGTATCCCACTAAGGATTAGAGCCAGTGCATCCTTTCATTTTATGTTAGAGATGAGTCAAGAAGGATGGACTTTATTTTTAAATCAAGATCAAGGTTGAATAAGGTTCCATTTTAACTGAGATAGAAATGGAAGGGAGTTTAGATAAAATTTTCCTTTTGGGCACTGTGACATGTCCAGCCTTAGGGCAGCCAAGTCACCCACTTGTGGTCCTTTAGATCCCACCTGGCTCACCCCCTCTGGCCTCTCAAGGTCTAACTCTGTTGTCTCTTCTGCCATGCCTTGTTGTTATAAATGGACAGAGATGTTGCCCCTGGGGGGGGTTGGGGGAGGGGGCTGATTCAGCTCTTAGGTCCTTGTCTGGGCTGAGGCCCCCAGCCTTGGCCCACTTTACTCTGACTGGGTCCTTTCACCTAAGGTCCACTGTCCCAGGACCCTAGGCTGCTGGGCCCCAGCTTTAGCCTTGGCCTTCATGGACTCTGGATCCTCCAGAACCCAGTCTTGCCCTTTGCAGGCTCTGAGTTTATGCCCCCAGTCTTTTCTGTCTCGCACTACAGTCCTTCACCAATAGCAGCACTCCCCTTCTTTGTAGGGTTTAGAACATGATATGCCCCTGGCACCCTTCTTGGTGTTCTCCTCCCCTACAACCACAACTCAGTCTTCTGGTCCAACTTCAACCCAACAAAAAATATGAGTATCCACTCCCAAAGAGACGGTTCCCCCATCCTGGGTCAACACAACACCATGGCAATGAGCAACAATACAAGACCAAAATACTTATTTCTGCTGCCCAGTGGTGCAGGGGCTACCTTGTAGCCCCCACAGTCTGGAGTCCTTCCATCTTGACCAATCAGACCCCTTTCACCCTAGGCCTCTGAAACAGTCCTAGTTTTATAAGATCTTTAACCCCCTCTCTGGGTCACCTGACCCACTACTTCTGCCCCGGGCTTCTCAATCACTGGCTTCACTGCTCACTGGCTTCCTTTCACCTTTAGTGATGGGGTAGGGGCTCCATTACAGGCACATATAAATAAAAATATAGTAGATTGGCTCTAACTGGTTGAAGATGATCAGCTAGAGTGGAGTCACAGGCAGTTCACTGTAAATCCACCAGGAGACCATACCTACTGCTGATTTCTAGTTCACCATGAAACAGAACAAGTGCTGCTCTCTGACAAGAGTCAACAGACCAGAACCAAATTTCATATGTCATCTAGCTATTTCTGTTGCATCTTCATTTCTGGAGAGGGTTTAACCTGAGCAAAGATGAGCTTGACTTATACAGACAGACAGAGAATTTCAGCAAGAGCTCAGCCTCAATTCTGATTTGAATCTGATGGGGCTGCCTTGCAGACTAGAGTAGTACTCACTAAGGGAAACCAGTGGGAGCCATTCAATCTTTCAGGGTCTGGAAGACCCTTTAAAACATTTCTAAGTTAATTTATTTTATAGTGATTCCTGATGAACTCTGCTGGCAGTCTTATACTTAAAAGAAAGGTTGGTTGGCACTCGTCCAAGAACCACACAGAAGGGAGGTAAAGAAGAATTCCCCACCCCTTTGAATTTCACAGAGTAAAGCCAAAGGGCCAAGGGCCTTATTCACAAATAACGATGTTTTCACTGATATAAAAATAACATTTAGAATTTTGTGAAGTAATGGAGAAGGATTGTCCTTCATGGCTTTTTGCTATCAACACATCCTTCCAGAGCTGTGCAGCTTTTGGAAAAACCACTAGAACTTAAGGGCTGAATGTCCTGTGTATGCACTGAAAAGGGGGTGGCAATCTATGACCTACAGGGTGCATCTGTCTCATGGAACCACTGGATCTGGCCCGCAGATGTGGGGCTTTGGCAGCATTCAGCAGTGGGAAGCTTTGACTGTGGGTGCTGATCCCTACACTCATCCTCATAGTAGCATCAGCCATGGGTACTCTCCCTGTGCTGCTGCAGAGACAAGTGGCTGTGGTGGCAGCTGGAACCTGGCTCTGGGCCACCTGTCTGCCTCTAATCCAAGGTGGGTCTTTCCCCTGGCCCTGTCATAGGAAATGGAGGAAAAATCTAGCTGTGCATGCCTGCTCATTCCTCTTAAATGATATAGTAAAATAAATTAACAGTAACAATGGGTACAAAACCATAGAGTTTCCAAAATGTCCCAGGATTAATCCCTGTAGTGAACAGCAGTCTCCATCAGAACCAAAACAAGGATCAGCCTTTTTTTTTTTTTTTTAAAGCCACATTTCACCAAAGACACAAACTTAAAAAACCCAAGAGTATCTAATTTACACCCACCTACAATGTATCAACTTTTCTGTTCATGTAAAGGGGCAAAACTCATTTGTAGTCAGTGGAGCTGAACCCACTTATGACAGTATGGAATGCAGCCCAATGATTTCATACCCCAAGCATGTTGCAAAATTTTCAATTGAAACATGATTCTGAAACATAATATATCTATTTACTGTCATCAGGCCCTTGGTTTAGACCGTGAATGTCTAATCTAATATAACTCATAACATAATGTTTCCTTCATAATACTAACCGTTAACATTATAGGACATTACATTTTAGGTTTTAATGCTAGTGGAATTACTTTGAGTCAAGGGTAACAACAGAAATTCATGATAGGAAAAGTTATTATAGGAAGTAATTAATTTAAATATGCAGTAACTACTATTAAAGATGTAATAACCCAGATACAGTTTCAGGTTTCCCAAAAAGAGGTAGTACCCTACAATAATAGCCTATAAAAACTTTATAAGTCAGATTTTTATCAATGACTAGAAAGGAACAACAACATCTAAAATGTTTTTTTTTTCCCCCCTATTTATTTCAATCAAAAAAGGGTGGAAAAAAATCAGGAATTTGGATAGTTTGACATTTTGCACCCGAGCTGAGATATCATGAGCCAAATTTTGTCTGGGGTGGAAACTTCAACACAACAAAGAACACAAGCATCTTCTCCCAAAGAGAAGGTTTCCCCAACCCTGGGTCAACACAACACTTTGGCAGCAAGCTACAACACAAGGCCAAAATATTTATCTCTGCTGCCCAGTGGTGCAGCCCCCACAGTCTGGTGTGCCTTCTAAGCCCTAAAATGCAGCTATTTAAACTGGAAATTGCACATCTGTTATAACTGTAGCAATAGGAAAAGAAACCTATCATATATGTAATACCATTATGTGAAATTTGGCAACACACAATCTGTAGTTATCCCAGCGAACTGTGCTGTCATCTTAGTCAATTTTACAAGCAGGCTACCTACCCGAGATCAAAAAAATATGACCAAACTGTTGTCTATATTTTAAAAATAGCGGCCTTAATTTGTGATTGACTTAGTATGCATTTTTTCTTCCTCTGAGGAATGATATGTTTTCCATTGGAATCATTTAGTATCCCTTGGCCCTCTAAAAGAAATTGTGAAAGTAAAAATCACTTGTGGTATAACAGGCAGATCATCTCACCAGGAGCATGGCACACAGTAAGATAGGAGAAATTCTGCTATGCTGTGCTGAAGCATATTTCTAGAAGTCCCTCTATACATACATGATAACAAAAAAGTTCCATATAAATTTGGGGTTTGACTGAAGTCAGCTGCTCCATGTAGCATAATTTCCTATAAATCCCAGAGAACAATCTGAAAAAAAAATGACCTATGTCAATTAACACTTTCCTTATCCTGACTGCTATGGAGTCTGACCTTGTATCTTTTACCCATTGAAGAAGGGGGTGCAGCTCAAGAAGGAGCAACGGGCCAGTGGTGGTGAGGTTCTTGACGTCATGAGCTAGGCAATAAAAACAGCAAGATGAAACGTGGAAAACCTGGCCTTTTGCCCTGATTAAAAGAAGTAACTCATCATCCTGCTAAATGGCAAAATGCCTACTGATTTCAATTAGGTTCAGATTCTGTTCTTTATAGCCAGGCCAGGTCAGGTCAGCTGCTGCAACCATTGGAGCACCTTAGATGCTGTAACAGTCCTCCTCCACTCTGCCCTGTGTTTGGCTAGCTTTGTGCACTGTCAGTTAAAGCCCCATCCAGTGCTTAATATTGGTTCCCCAGCTTGTCTTGGGTCTACAACTTTTTCTCTTTCCCTCCACTGCACCCTGCATTTATGGGATTAGGCAAAGGTGTTCAGACTTCTCATGATGTGTCTAAATCATTGCAGCTTCTTTCATCACACAACCTTCAAAAACAGTTCATACGATACAATTTCTTGACAGATTCATTGATCCAGTGCTCAATGTACGAGACAGCCAGCAGTGTCCTAAAGCAGCACATTTCAAATGCCTCAGTTCTGTTCTCTAGCTTCTTATTAAACACCCATCCCTCACAGCCATAAAGGATCATAGAGATGATCACAGTATGCAGCAGGTGTAAATACCCTCAGTGTAATACTGCTGCTTGTCCATATTTTCTTTAGCTTTGTTAGTTGGCTGGTGGCAATGGCTATTCTGGTCTTGACTTCCTTTTCACTTGTTAAGACTTCTGTAATGGTAATACTTAAAATGTGTTACTCTTTCTAGTTTTTCATTGCCAATCTTCACATCAGCATTGCTGCTGGTATTCCTGGAGCATTGCTGTCGGTGGCATCGCTTTGCTTTTCTCAGAGCTTATTTCCATTCCATGGCTCTTTTCAGTTTTGTCTAGCATTTCTGTAAGTTCTCGAAGTTCTTCAGATGTCCCTCCTACCAGATAGATGTCATCAAAGTGCAGGTTGTTGATCTTCTGCCCTCCAACTGATACAGTTCCTGTAAAGTTGTGTAAGGCATCTGGCATGATTTGCTTGAGGAAAAGGTTGAAAAGGTACAGTGAGAGCAGGCAACCTTGGTGCACTCCTACTGAAGTCACAAACCATTCAACGATGTTGTTGATCAGCACTCTACTACTTGCATTGCTGTAAAGTTTTTCTGCTAGTGTTATCAGGGATCTGCTGATGCTATGCTTCTTCATCATGAGCCAAAGTGCTTTGTGCTACACCCTGTCAACAGCTTTCTTGAAGTCTATGAAGTTATGGTGAAGTTCTTTTTGGTGATCATGGTACTTTTCACAGGGTACTGGGATATTGAAGATTTGTTCAGTGGTACTTTTTCCTGGTCTGAACCCAGTGTGCTCTTCCACCAGCACAGTCTCTATTTGAGGCTTGAGTCTGTTGAGTATCATTCTTAGAAGTACTTTGCATGGATGGCTGATCATACTGATGATGCAGTAGTTTGTGCATTGGTGGAGATTCCCCTTTTTAGGATGGGGAATGATGACTGACTTTGTCCACTGGGTTGGCAAAGTTTTCTCCCTCCATAACATGCTGCAAATTTTGTAAAGTATGCTTGTTATATTTAACCTGTCTTTAAGTGTTCTGCAGGTATGCCGTCTACTCCAGGTGCTTTCCCATTCTTCAAGCTAGTAAGGGCTTCTTCTGCTTATTCTCTTGAGATGTCCGAGTCTTCCTCTTCAGTGCTTTTAGATCCTCCTTCCCCTACTTGGTCAAGTACTTCAGGCACCATTTGGATGTTGTAGTTGTCTTTTGCATACTCTGACAATCTCTTGTGTGTTGCATTGTTTTAAATATGCAATTTTCCATTCTTGTCTTGTACTGCCATTGTTCTTGCTTGGTGTGCTTTGGTTATTTTCTTCAGGCTGTCGAATACTTTCTTGCTGCTGTGGTTCTCAAAACCTCTTTGTTCCCAGCCCCCTCTAAAAAGATGTCACAAGCTGGGTCTCAAAAGTTGAGGGACCCAAAATCACGAGTCACCTTTGAAATTCTCTACCAGCATACACATATGGCATAACCTTATTTCATTTTTCATACCTAAATGGTAGGCCTGTGCAAAGCAGCAAGTATTCACTTTGGATTCAGATTCGGATTTGGCTGATTTGGAGAGGCAGTGATTCGATTCGGTGATTCAAATCACTGTCCTGATTTGATTCGGCTGATTCGGATTTGGAGATTCGGTGCCGTTTCAGAGATTTGGCCAAAGACTATAATGGGGAATCACTAAAATACCTATAAATTTGTCATTTTTTGCAGATTTGGATGAGAACAGCAGGATGGGTAGCCTCTTCTGAGGGCACAGTGTGTGCCAAGTTTCAAGGAGATAGGTGCAGGGGGTTCTGTGAAAGTGCACCTCAAACTGTTGAAAGCAAAACTCATATCATTTGTGTGTATTAAAGTAGACTGGGATGAAAACAGCAGGGATAGTAGCCCCTCATGCAGGTATGGAAAACTGGTCAGTGGACAGGACAGGTGTTCCTGGGTAACCATGGCTAGAGCCTGCCATGCTTGGCTGTGGGTTGTCCAATAGGCCAAGGGGTCACAGTGCAGCGACCCCACATTCTCAGCAAGATAGGTAGCCACCGAGGCCTCCATGCTGCCTGCCTGATGCTGGGGTCTTGTGCCTCTGGACCCCAACATTGAAGCCATGCCCTTGGCCCACATTGTCAGTGGCTGTGGTGGAGGAGATTGGCTCATGGTTGGAGTGCTGGCATGAGAAAGTGGATCCCCCTCTTTCATATCCCCTACCCTGCCCTTCTGCCTCCCTGACTCTGTTCCCCAACACCTCCATCTACTGATCAAGGGTTTTGCTGCTGCAGAAGCTCCCCTTCACCCTTGGATCTTGCATGCTTGCCAGCACATGGACTGTACTGGACTGCAACAGATCCAGCCATTTTTTAATGCCCTCCTTCAGCTGCTTTACCAGTACCTGCACCTCTGGTGAAAGCAGCTTGCACCAGCCAGGAACATCTATCCCCTGGAACTTCTCCATTTCATTCTCAAGCTCCTTCACTATAGGGATCACCTGGCTAAGGAGGGTATTGCCAGCACTGAGGCTCAGTGGCCTCAAGGAAGGGTGCTGAGGAAGGGCGCTGAGGCTCTTGGTGGCTTCGAGGAATGGCTTGAGGACCACCAAGATCTGGGAGATGGTATCCCACTCCATTTTGTTAAGATCTGATCCCAATCTCCCCGACCAAGGACATCTCATGGATGGCCTTTTGTTGGTCCACCAGCCTTTCCAGCATCAGGTATGTGGAGTTCCAATGAGTCTCCACATCCTGCATGATTCTGTGCTGTAGGATGCTCACCTCTGCTGTTTATCCCACAGCATCTTGTCCTCCTTGATGCTCCGGTGGAAGTAGCCCACCACCTCCCTGCATTTCAAAATGAGCTGGCTGGTAGTGATGGTGCTGCCAGTGGGAGCCCTGTCCCCATCCAAGGCATCTCTGACTATGAGGTGGAACTTGTGTGACACACAGCAGATGCCAACATGGCCTTGGCCATATTGGCCCCATTGTTCGTGACCATGAACCCATGGGTGAGCTCGCCCTGCCTAACAAGCCACCTCTGCACCATGGCCACCATGATCTCCCTTGCTGTGTGGGAGTCATCCATCACCTCCACTTGAAGGAGAGCCCACCTATGCCTTGACTGATCGCACCAGTGCCCTGTGAGGGAGAGGTAGGCATTATCGCCACCCTGGCTGTTCCAGATGTCCAAGGTGAAGTGCACGGCTACCTGCAGCTCTGCCTTGCACAGCTCCTCCCTCAAGTACTCCCTGCATGCTTCATATAGGGAGGGCACCACTGTCCTGCTAAAGGTGGTGCATGTGGGCACTTGGTACAATGGGGCCATGAGCGCCATGATCCACTTGATCCCTGGACACTCAACAAAGGAGAAGGGCTGGCCATCCACAGCAAGCATGTCCCTAGTGCTCTGAGTGACCTTGCTTGCCTTTGGAATGTGCCCCCCTTTGTCTCCACTCTGACGGGAGCTTTGGAGCAAGAGAAGGACTTCTTTTTGGGCATACTCCCACTGGTGCCAGGTTGAGGAGAAAGAAAGGCAAGGGAGTACTGCCTCCTGAGATGCAGCAGCATCGCCATGGTGGCAAAGTATTTCACATCCTTGCCCCAGCTGATCTGCCTTCAGCAGTGCTGGCAGGTAGGATACCTGGGATTATCTGCCACCTCAAAATGATCCCACACTACACTACCCCCGCACTTCTGGGTTGAGGGTAGGGATCCTGCCCCCTCCTTACCAGGCAGAGGCACAACAACAGGAGGAGTTGAGCCACCTGCCCCCACAACTTCCTCTGAAGTGCCTTCCAGAGAAGGAGACCTGCCTTAAGAGAACTTTGAGGAGTGTGGAGCACCAACTCAGAGTCCCTCTCCTTCCCCAGAATTTCCTTCGTTATGACCCTCAACTCCTCTGCTTCCAGATCCAGCTCCTCCTTTGGCACTGGAAGGCTCATGCTGGGTACTGAAATTGGGCAGAGAATGTCATGCTACTGCTGGTTAGTGGTGTTAGTGGTGGTGGTTCAGGTGCAGGCACTTCTACCACTTCCTTGCTCGCACTAGCAGCAGAAAACTCATCGCTGCCAGGAAAGAGGGTGGGTGGGGGGAACTTGCAGCTCTCCTTTTGTCTCCTCTCCCTCCCCTGCCAAAAGACTGGACTCCTGCCTTTCCAACATGCTTCATAATGTCTGGTGTGCAGCAAAATGCATGTGTGTGTGTCATATATGCTATGCTTTCCTGCACAGTGCTGACATACTGTCAGGGAAAACACCGATTTCTTTTTGTGGGGGGAAAGAATCAAGACAGACTAACAAGAACAAATAAGAGGATTTGGGGGGAAGAATAAGTTGAAAGTAATGGATAGGGATAACAGTAGGGATTGTAGGCAAGGGTAGGTAGGAAAGGATTTGGATACAACTTACAAGAAGAAAGACTAACTAGCAAAAGACTAGCTAGCAAGCCAGAGCCCTTCAGATGCTGCTGCTCCAAGAGAGACACAGCTCACAAAAGGCACAGATCATACATCAGGCAGACACAGATTTATATGTTGTTTCTATGTCCCTCCCCCAGAGCACTGTGATTGGAAGGGAACTCAGAGAAGGATCATAGTCATTGGCCAGCTACAGATGTCAATATCAGAACAGACTTTTCCCCCCCTCTCAACCTTTTCGATATATGGAAGGTCACTCCACCCCACTCCCTATTCTTAGTTTGTTTGCTCCAAGCCTTACGAATCTCTGAATCTCTCCAAATCAATTTGAAGGCTTCCAATTCAATTCAGACCTTTTAATGGGTTTCCTGGTTTGATTTGGATTTGGAGATTTGGCCGCCAAATCGGGCCAAATCTCCAAGTTGAATCAGCTACCAAAGCTTTGCACAGCTCTACTAAATGGCAGTTATATAGCCACATAACTCCTGTTTTTGGAACTTACCCACAGTTTGGGATTCAGCCCTGGGCATGCAAGAATTCACATGCCTATTGTGAGAATGGCTGCACTCTGGCTCGGCAGGTATGCGGTGACATGTGCTCACTCAAGTGGCTGAGGAAGGCTAAATAAATTCCAAAAATGCAGCTGCACAAAAATCCACAATTAATGAGTTCTAGACAGTGGAGGACAAGGGGGAACAGAATCATCCTATGTTTTAATCTAATTGCATAGTAGTTAGGGTTCTTGGCCAAGGGAGTGGAGGATCCAATCCCCCTACATGCAGAGAGGGTTTGAACTTGCATCACCTGCTTCCCAGCAAAGTGCTCTAACAACCAGGCCACAGGTTAGACATTAACCGTACCCCTCCCCGTCTTCCCCTTGGAGCTGACCTACTGCACCTTGTATTTAATATTCATTGGATAAAATAGTAGCAAGGGGGACATTTCTGTCTTACTAGAAGGAAGAGCTCAGATGAACCCAGAACCACCTGCCATGCACCTCATTGAACCAGCATTCACCTCACTGAACCACATACCTTTGGCATTCATCTCTTCCTCCTACCTCTACATTCCCCCTTTCTTTGGCTGTCCAGGGAGTCAGCTTCCAGAGGAGGGTTGGAGAAGGGGCTGGATACTGCCCAACCTGTGGACTGGTGATCAGAGCACAAACCCCTTCTGGGTGAGGGCTAGAGCCTTGACAAGGGCCCTAAGCACTAAGGTATTGGACTAAACATAGGAGGTCCTTCATCTTTCTCTTCTCTTTTGCTTCTTGGAGCTAGGACAGGTATGCAGGGTAATTCTGTTATGCCAGAGGTTGAAATATAATCTGAAACTGGGAGTACAGGAACTGTAGTTACACAGCTGTGTGAGTGTCTAACATGAAATAGGATTCTGCCCATAGTGTGTGTGTGTGTGTGTGTGTGTGTGTGTGTGTGTGTGTGTGTACACTTGCTTAAAAATTGTACACGCACGTATGTTCATACACATACACACGCATTTTCTATGGCTTTCAATGCAAACATTATGGTTAAGTGAGATGTTCAGCCTCATGATTTATTTATGTGTGAATTCATTACAATCTTATTTGAATTGGCCTGAAAGTGCATATTAAAGCCAGATGTTTTCACTTAATATTTAATCAGTATTTACACTGGCTAAATTGTTTCAAGACATGCAGAGGCATAAATAAATGAATTTTCCAGTGATTGGACTTCACAGACCAAGCCTATAAGGAATTGCTTTTCAAAGCCAATGTGCTGCCTTTCACTGTACTAAGTGTGTTCTCTCTGACGTGTACATCTGTACTATTAATTGTACTGAATGAATAAGATTCTCATTAAGTAGAAAAGGCAGAACACTATCTAATCAAGCCATCATGTTCTGCAATGTTCATGATGACCTTTTAAAAATACCCAACATTTTATTAATCATTTAAAAATGCCAGTTTAAATCACTAGACAGCCTACCTTTCTTTAGAAATAGCCATCATTTGCAAAGGCACCTCCTATTCACCACAGTAATTAGGGATATCCTGAGAGATGATAAAATAGTTTCATTAATAATGACTGTGAATTTTCATGATTAGTGGCTAAATTTTCTACTCTCAGTTATTAGAACGGCGGTAGCAATAAGTACTTCTATACATCAGAAAGACTGTGAATGCTTAAGTAGGCCACCATTATCATTAAACACTCTTTAAAATCCTTTCTAATCACACTACTTTGAGAATAAACCAAAATAAGTAGAAATCATCCCCCCCTTGGTTTATGCATAAATTTGCACAAGCATGAACAACTTGAAGCAAGTCCCACTGTTTCATTGAAGCTATTTAAACCTCATCTTTTGAGAGTTAATTATGTTTGGGCAACCTCCTGCAATAAGGAACCATGTTCTTGATCTCAAAAACTAAAGTTAAACAAAGTTATAGAGTGAAAGCACACAAAAAAGAACCTTGGGCCTTCTGGAAAAAATCCAATCTCTATCTGCATCTAGTATTTATAACCCCTAGTTTCTTCCTACAGATTCAACCTTAATATAATCAGCTCATTAAATACAGCTGTCATTTTTGGAAGATAATGGCCTGTTTTGTGAAATGGTTGAAAACCATTCTTCCAAATAATGAACCAAAATTATCAAGCAAAAAGCAAGAGCATAACAACAAAATGCAGCAATCTGTTTTAGAAGGCTGCTTAGTGATAAGAAGCACATAGCTTAGCAAAGCACGGGTATTGTGCTGCCTGCTTATTTACACTATAAAATGGTATCAAAATCAGAAATTGTTGTGCTTTGGTAAAGGTGGATGTGGCACACAGTGATAGTTCACAAAGGAGATGCTATCATCTTTTTCGTGTTCTCTCTCTCTCTCTCTCTCTCTTTTTTTTTTACAACTCCCCCCTCCCTCCTCTACTTTAAGTAAAAAGAATCTTAAAATAAAACAGCACATGTTAGCTAGTTCTTTCATTTGGTCTCCTCTGCAAGCAAGAAATAATATATACCCCTGACTAATCATCAAGTCCCATTCACGATTCACATCATCCCTGTCTGAGTAGTATTGCGCACAGAATTTTTTCAAAATATCCAGCAAATAAACTAGAACTCTTTAAATGAAAGATATCTTTAAAATATCTTTATCTGAAAAATATCTCTTTGTATTATTATATGATAGCTCTGAAAACCAAATAAATGCCTTTTATCTTTTCTTCTTTGTAACACAAAGGTGCAGTGATTCCTTTTTAAATCTTTCATCTCTTTGTCAGTCTTTTCCCCCAATTCTTTGTTTTGAGCTATCCACTTCCAGGAACAAGATCTTGAACCAACAAAGCACCCAAATCAGTACTAATGTTTAAGCATAGGAATAATTTCCTTCAAGAAGTCTACTTTCATAATTAAGTGTGCATTTTGCTGACTAAAGGCTAAGCTACCTAAACCCCATCGGACCTCCATTCAAACTAGGAGTTATGGAACATATCATCCAGATGTACATTGACATAACTACATTCTGCAGTCTTCATATACCTATGTTGGCTACAAATGTCCAACTCGGGATCCTTAAAATTCTAGTTTATTAGGCGGATTGAAACACTGTAATGAGTTAAATCATAAACCTTGGGGCTGGTCCCCACACACACACACACACGCAAACACGCACACACATACACACACACACACACAGTAGCAGGCTACAGAGTCAGGTATACCTATCCTACAAGTGCTGGAGTCTGTCGTTGAGGCTTCTTTCAGCGTGGTGTTATCTTCCAGAAGGGGGTCGCCGGCTGGTCCTTCTGGCTGAACAGGTCTGGTCGAGTTGGAGATCAAGAGGGCACCACTGAGGGTCACTTTTCACTGCCTTTTATCTGTCCTTGGCAGACTTTGGTGACTCCCCAGTTTTCAGGTTTGCTCAATCCAGGGGTCATTGACCCTCATAGGACTCCCCCCCCTCAGTGGCTACTGGATGGCATCTGTCAGCCCCAGGGGTCGTCCGCACGTACGTGCAGGTTTGGGAGTCCATTGATGAATTTTGAATAGGGCTCTGGGAGCGGTTGATCTGGAGATATTCAGCCCAAAAGTTGGTCCCCGGCATTGATTAACTCAGGCCAGAGCTTCTAGCCCTTGATCAGTGATGTTTAGAGATTTCCCGGTTGTTACATTGTCTTCTATTGAGTTCTTCCATTGGTTGATCTGCCGCTTCTAGGTGATAATTGCTGTCTGCTGCTACTGTGTTACACATTCAATCACATTACACATTCAATCACTGATTCACTTGCTCTTTCAGAGGCCAGCCTGATACAGGGAAGGACAGTTTGATTCCTACCCTAGTTAACATTGTTACAATGTATAACTTACTAAAACACATTTAGTTGAAAGTTGAAAGGTGAGGAATATAAAATATAAGCTACAAATGCCATGGCACACAAATAGATAAAAATACCAAACTACAAGGGGAGATACAAAATGCACACACACAAATTTTAAAACACAATTCCTTATCTTAAAGTGAGAGAGAGAGGAAGGAAGAAAAGGTAGAAAAAGAGAAACATATCCAAAGAGGATGAGAGCAAATGCAGGCAAGAGGAAAAGGGGGCTTTCTGCTACACCTAGACAGGTGCATACATACAATTTTAAGTAAAAGCTACATAGGAATAACTGTATGCAGAAAAGGGCTTTTTCATAGTTTCATAGTTGGAAGGGTCAGAAGGGACCTGAGGAGATCATCAAGTCTGACCCCCTGCCATGGGCAGGAAAGGATGCTGGGGTCGAATGACCCCGGCTAAGTGATTATCTAGCCTCGTTTTGAAGACCCCCAGGATAGGAGTGAGCACCACTTCACTTGGAAGATGGTTCCAGATCCTAGCTGCCCTGACTGTGAAGAAATATCTCCTGATATCTAGCCTGAATCTACTCTCCGTCAACTTATGGCCATTATTCCTTGTTACTCCCAGGAGTGCTCGGGGGAACAGGGACTCTCCCATTGTCTACTGGTCTCCCTTGGCCAGTTTTTAGATAGCCACCAGATCCCCTCTCAGCCTTCTCTTGTGGAGGGTGAACAGGTTCAGGTCTCATAGTCTCTCCTCGTAGGTCTTGCCCCGCTGCCCCCTGATCATGTGAGTGGCCCTTCTCTGGACCCTCTCCATGTTGTCCACATCCCTCCTGAAGTGCGGTGCCCAAAACTCGACGCAGTACTCCAACTGAGGCCTGACCAATGTCATATAGAGCGGGAGGATCACTTCCCTGGATCTGCTCATGATGCTTCTATGCATGCATGACAATGTTCAGTTAGCCTTCCTGACTGCATCCACATTGGCGGCCCATGTTCATCTTGGTGTCCAATGACTCCAAGATCCTTTTCTGCCTCTGTGCTGACAAGAAGGGAGTTCCCCAGCCTTTCTCCCTAGGTGCAGTACCTTGCACTTGTCAGTATTGAAACCCATCCTGTTCTCTTCCACCCACCCCTGTAACCTGTCCAGATCCAATTGCACCCTGTCCCCCCCTTCTAGCTTGCCCACTTCTCCCCACATCTTAGTGTCATTTGCAAATTCTGACAAGGTGCTTTTCACCCCCTCGTCCAAGTCGTTAATGAAGATGTTGAACAGTGCAGGCCCGAGGACCGAGCCCTGGGGGACCCCACTGCTCACATCCCTCCAGGTCGAAAATGACCCGTCCACCACCACTCTCTGGGTGTGGCCCTCCAGCCAATTTAAGACCCATATGACTGTGTAGGCATCGACACCACAATCTCTTAATTTTTTAATGAGAATGGGGTGTGAGACAGTGTTGAAGGCCTTCCTAAAGTCCAGAAAGACTACGACCACCGTGACACCTGTGTCCAAGGATTTTGTGACCTGGTCACAGAAGGCCACCAGGTTGATCTAACAGGACCTGCCTCTAATGAACCCATGTTGGTTTCCCCTAAGCATACACTCCCCTGCTTGCCCCTTGCAGATGTACACCTTCCAGAACCTTATTATGCATTTAGTAAAGTATATTTCATCAGAACTGCATACGCATGCAGCACAGTCCTTTCATAAAGCAAACCATCTGAAAATTGTAGGTCTGCATTATATGAAACAGTGTAAGTTGAAGCTGAGTTCTGAAATGCTAGGTAGCGGGGCTGTGCCTCTGAACAAAACCACTATTGCATTCTTTAGAATACCCACATCCCCATACTCTGCACAAGGACTGAAAATGGAGAATCCATAGAGTATGAGCTCTGCAACGCTAGTTTTAAAGGGTGAAGTTAGATGTTATACTTAAATCATACAACATCTGTGGAACGTGAAACAGTGTTTAAGTTAGAACATGCTGTGAGCAGTCACACGTTAAGGGTTAATACTATTTCTGGGCTCTATCCCTAGTCTCTGCTCTATCCCAGGATACCTGGGCTCTATCCCTACTCTGGAAGCAATGAATCATCTGTTTGAAACATTCAGCTCATGCACACATAACAATTAGAGCCTCCCAGCTACTGTACTTTGAAACATTCTCTTTTTGAAAGGGCTTTAAATGTACATGTCCATAGCATGTGTCCATACCCTTACCATGTCACTGCTGTACTGGACAGAACTCCTAAACATTCAGCAACACCTAGGAATAACAGTTCAGAAAATTTTCCAAAACTGGTTCCAGATTTTTGTAATTTGTCATTATTTGATATTTGTCAACATTTCATTTCCATGTTTTAGTTGCCAACATTTTTTACTAACTCTATAGCTGGCCAAAAAAAGAAAGAAGAGCAGGGGAAAGATGTTCTATCCTTTCCTGACTCTCAAGACTCTAAAAAAGTACACTGATTTGCTATGCTAAACCCAAAAGCCACGAATTATTTTATTCTAACAAGCTATTAGCCCATACACTACCAACAAGAGGAAAATAGCTTTGTGGTGAGGGCACTAAACACTTGGTTCAATTCCCTACCCTGTCACAGACTTTTTAGGCAACCTTGGGCAAGCTGCTCAGCTTCTCTGTACCTCCACATTTCATAAATACAACAGGGCTCTATTAGCACTTCCATACTTCACAGGGATAAAGATAAACACATTAAAAATTGTGAGGCAATCAGATGTTACAGTAATTGGAGCAAGATAAGTACTTCAGATAGACAACATAAGCAGCTCAGTTTACAGTGATTCAGAAGAGCAATCCACAGTGATGGTAATGCTGTGTTCAGAGTTTAACCTTGTGAAGCTATTTGCAGCAATTAATGTGTTCATTTAATTTAATTTTTCCCTATTCAT
The DNA here is from genome assembly GCF_000455745.1 of Alligator sinensis. Taxonomy (NCBI): domain Eukaryota; kingdom Metazoa; phylum Chordata; order Crocodylia; family Alligatoridae; genus Alligator; species Alligator sinensis. The sequence continues at coordinate 266,193 of NW_005842027.1, read as the reverse complement.
TAATTGTAAAATGATTATGATTTACCCTAATGTTTGTCTTATTCAATTCATATTACAGGCTAAGCACATCTCAGCCACTGAATTGCTCCCGAATCATTTGTTTCAAGCATGGCTAAAATATTTATTCTTTAGAGTTGAAAACTCTTTTGGTTGGACATTTTTCCACAGTAAAATGGAGGATAGGTGAATATACCAAACATTTCTTCTAGAAAACTGACGTGAAACAAACAAAAAGTATATTAGTACACAAGTAAATGCATTTAAAAATATGCACAAAGATATCTCCATTCTTGAGAGCATTCACCCAGATTTAACCACAACCATTCTATAGTGTGGAGTGTTACTCCTGGCACCTAGTTAATGTTCCACTTCCTCATTTCAGTAACCTGACACAGCAGTAAAATATAGAGAAGGTGGTGATCTAAAGCTAGGCAAGAATTTTTCATGTTATTTCTCACAAAAAAAAACAGGAAGAAAAAACTTTTTTTTTTCCATGCTCAACTTTTTGGCATGATTATTTATGATTTCATCTTTTTTTGTAAGTACAGAAAGTCAGATCTACATTTTCATATGAAAACGCCATATTAATTTTTTTTTTTTACAGGAACAAACAATGAAAAGGTTTAAAGTATTTCTACTATCCCTTTCTTAACTAATGTTAGCCCTTTTCATAGCTGCAGGAAAGCAGTTTCTAAAGGGCCTTTGAGTTGACCCAAAGTGTCCCCCACTATCACATCCTTACTGTCTAACACTTTTCCCCTTGAAGATGAGGATCCAGACCACCCTTCTGTTCCTATCAAGGCCACCACATCCACCAACAAATCACATACTCTGTGAAAACCTTAAAAGGAAGCAATGGATTAGAGGCTACCAACAGATGCAGCATTTATCCTGGGATAACCCATTTTATCCCAGGACAAAGTGGAATCATACAGATATTCATGTTCGTTGTCGTAGGATAAATCCTAAAAAAAGTTTCCTGAATAAGATGTAGTAACACTTTATGCTGAGATATTTCAAAGTACCCATGTGCAGCACTGCTAATATGCAGTGTGGCAGGTTTTTTTGACACTGGGAGATTCCAATATCAAAAAATAAAATGCCACTAAAACGCAGCACGGCACATGTAGCAGCAGTATGTGCCACCAGCTTTCGGGGCCTGGCCAGCCAGAGCCACAATCGCACTGCCAGCAAGGCTGCAAGCAGCTGGGTCGGTGCTGCTGCTGCCCTGGTAGGCTCTTTACCCCACCTGAGTCAACTTGCCGTGTGCCAAGTGCACGTGCAGGGGCATGCCTAAGGAGAAATAGCAGTGGCATATATTTGTGCCGCTACTATTTGCCCAGTGCAAAACACACACCCCTGCATGTGCATGCTCATAGAGATGTGCCCCTGAGTTCATATATAACCCTTATTAATATTCATGAAAGGAAAAAAATGAGACACACACTACATGAGCCTGGGAATCTCCCTCCTTTTCCACCATCCACTGTAATACCTATATGCCTGAGAAAATCCAGTCTGAGTAGAAGATGAGCTGCTCTTTTTATGATTTGAAGACACTGTACCAATAGCAAAAAGAAAGGGGTATCTGGTTCAGAACATGAACTCAGATACATTCCTACTTTCAGCAAACATTTCTTTGGGAGAGAAATCTGATCCCTCTAACTTGTTACTGACTTTCATGCGTCAAGTAAAGGAGGGAGATGAGAACGGCTGTGAAAAGGAAACAGGCACACTGCACTTAAGATACAACAATCCGATCACTCTGTTGTGCTGCCTGTCCAAAGCCAGTATGCAAGATCTGGGCATTAGGATTAATTTCCCCCTTATTCTTTCAAGAAAACAAGATACAGGTATTTAATTTAAGATTTTTTTCCAGCTATTATTAGAGTTTGGGCAACAGATGCTCAAATTCAGACTGAAATTAAGTTGTAAATTGGCCGGACTTGTAGGGAACCTTCCAACATCAAAACATTTATTAATTTTCATGTGGGAGAATCAAATAAATTATTTCATTTGGGGGCAACTTCAACTGAACTGAATATTTCATGTTCTGAACTGTCCTCAAACTTGCCACATAGATCAGGGTGCATGGGTTCAGGACTACATGCTGGATCACAACCACATATTGACCCCTCACATGCTTACCTTGTGTGGGAAGGTGAGCGTGTGGATCACTCATGAACCAATTCCATGCCATTCATCCTGACTTTGGAGCTGGAAGGTTGTGCACCACTGATTTATACCCATTGGCTTTGCTAACTCAGTGCTCTGCAACTGGCTGGCAATACAAGCCAGGAGAGGAACACAGAACTGTAAAGAATTTCTTAGATCACAAGTGTAGCTTCCTGCTATTACATCATATAATCCCTTTCATAAACATAGCTTCATTTTAAAAGGAGGTAGTTGTTTTTTTTTATCTCACTACTCACCTTGGAAGGTTATGTTACAACTTGATCCTTGAGGCCAACAGCTTCCTCCATTATCTTTCCAGTGTTGACCTGTTATCTGGGAAGCTTATGCTGTCTTTATACACAGGTTCCGTTAATGTATAGACATATAATAAACATTCTGCAACATAAGTCAGATTAATCCAAGTCACACTGGAATATCTAATCAGTCCATTTGTAACCTTTTCACTGATGTGGTCACCAACAGGGTTCACAAAATTGTTGTATTTCAGTATTTATATCAAATTATATATCCGGACCAGGTCTGTCACAAAAAGTACTGTTTGAAGTGTTGGCAAATGAAGATATTCAAGTGATGTAAGCCTGAAAAAAATGCTTAAAGAAGATGTTTCTGGCACTAGATGTCACTGTTTTACTTAAGTTTATTGAAAATTTCCAATCAAAGTGAGAAGTCACAGGAAATTTTGGTGTCTTTCAATCAAAAAGACATGAATAGAGACATGTAATAAGACTTTCAGGTTCCTTGAAAAGTTTCAAAAGGAATTGAAAATAAGTTTTTTTAAATTGCTAATGTTTCCATTTGTAAACAAATTTTAAAATGTAGCTGAGTCAAATAGATTTATGAAACCAATGTTTTCTACAATTCTGATTCATGCACTATTTACTAGAAGTGTCTAGATCTTTTAAATACTTAAAGATGTTTTAAAAATAATACTCATATAGCTGTTCAGGAATTTTGCTATGTATCATTCTGTTCCCACACAATATCAATTTATTGAAACACAGATTCTTTACAGGAAAGTCCATTTAATTAGCATTCCCTTACTCAAATTATGTTGAAAAGACTTTGAAATTGTCTATACATTCTGTTTCAAGATATTCAAACCGAACAAGTTCAGGGGTTTTTTTAGTCTAAAATACCTTTGCCTTTACATGTACTGAATTTATGTTAAAACATGTACGTTAAAAAGGTTAAAAAAGAAAGCATGTTAAAATGAAAGCAAAACTTTCAAAAATATTAAAAGCAAAGTTTTGATTGTTTAGAGAACATATTTTTTATTGTTATCACTTTGGAAATACTTCAGATTTTGACTGTTCATTTCAATTTCAACCAGGGGAAATATTTGATACCTTAAAAATTTATTGTGGGATGGGAAATTTGTTCCCACCAGGTCCTACTTTGCTGAGCTAGATTTCCAGAAAAAATGTTAAATGCTTTTGGTATGTAGAAGATCAGCTTCCTAATATTTATGCCACTTTTATGCTTGTGAACCTTGCACAGTGAACCCTGTTCCACATAAGCATATTTTTTCCTGCAATTTAGACTTTCATTGTTAATTCTTATAAACTAGACTGATTGTACCTAATCCTGATTAACTATGACTTAAAAAAAATCTCAATGATTTTTATCGCAATTATATGGAAAAATATTTTACACATTTTTAAAATGTAGTCACTTGCTTATTCAGAGGGCTTGTTCTTCAGCCTCATTTCACTAAAGGAGCATGAATCTGGTGCAGGGAGGGCACTGGAAACAATAATATCAATACTTCTAATTTGAATATTTCTAAAATATGGATTTTCTGTAAAATGTGTTATGTGGGATCAGTCATGCAAGGTACTGAACTCTTTGTAAAAAACTGGCCAGGGAATGTTTAACACCTACACAGCATTATGCTTTATTTAAAAGATGACCCCAGCAAGTAGATGCACCATGCTCTAGAATCCTGGGATTACTGATTTAGACACAACAGCTATGAAGGAAGAATGTTACCTACTACATTGAAATCACTGCTTTCCAGATCACCCTGTGATTCCTTAGACATCACCAATCTAAATAGTAACCAGAGTTTCTGATTTCTTAAAAATATGTCTAGACAAAAAAAAATAATATGGAATTCCCATTTCTTAGGCAACAATAAAATCTCAAAATCTGAGTTTATTCAGATTGAGTTGAAAAGCCAATATTCAGAAAAGTTTGCAAAATGAAATATTCTGAAATATTTTGATTTAATAAAAATGTTTGGTTTCAAGAAGGTCAAAAGTTTCATCTTAACAGAATGCTATTATATTAGATTACATTTATACAATTTTAAGATAAAAGTTAAAAAAAGTTTGATATTGTTGAAATAGTTAATAATTTTTCAGGTTTTTTAAATTAAATCAATATATCTCTGTGAATTTTTTTTTTAAATGATTATTAGAAAAATGTTGTCTATATCTAGCTAATACCAGAAAGTACCATCCTGGGACTTATTGCTGGGATATTTATTTTTCTCTGTTACTCATATAACAAGATATTTACCAAGTCATCCCTCGTGTAAGTGTTGGGTGAACAGATAATGTTTAAAATAAAGAATGGAGCTAGGAAGTGTATATTCAAGAGAAGGCCTTTTATAATGTAACTGTAGGGATGCAAAACCAGAGACAAGGGGATAAAAATTAAAACAGTTCAAGATGACTTTTTTTTTTGAGGGGCAAGTCTTTCAGGTTGGCACAAGGAAGCAGGAAATAAAGGAACCCTTTGGGGCCAATGAGAAATAAACAGGCTAGTTCCAGGTGAGTTTGCTAGGGAAGGTCTGCTTGGAAGAAGAGCAGTAAGAGAGAAGGCAGATTAAGAGACCCAAGGAAATGGCTAGAGGACATCACAGTGCCAGAGCCACTGCCATTGCCTCTGCTTGCACCTGTGAGGCTTCTGTCCAGGCAGGACCACTCACCATGGATTCATCCCCGCAGGTCCAGGTTTGGTGCTGCAGGGACTGTGGCTTGCTGGTTCCTTCCAGTGATAGCCAGGTCAGGGAGTGCCAGTGGTATGAGCGGTGCCTCTTGGTGGTGTCTTTCAGGGAACAGGCAAGAGAACTACAGGAGGTGGTGACAAGGCTCCGAAGCATCTGCTGCCATGAGGTGTTCATCGATTTGATGATGCAGGAGACCTCTAGGATTGTGGAGGAAGAAATGCCAGGTGCAGTGCCAGAGAAGAGAGAGGACATGGACACCCAAGAAGGTGGAAGCTGGAGGCTTGTGACTCCTGGCAGAAAGCAGAGATCTTCACCTCCACCTGCAGTCGTTCATATGGAGAACAGATATGAAGCCCTAGCAGCAGAGAGGGAAGGGCACATTCCATCAGTAGAAGAAGACAGGCCAGGCCTCACCAAGGTGAGAAGGATCGAGAAGACCGCTAGCAAGAAGAAGCAATGAGTGGTGGTGGTTGCACACTTATTTCTGTGGGGGATGGAGGGAGCCATCTAGTAACCTGTTGTCTCAGGAGGTCTGCTGCTTGCCTGGAGCCCAGGTCCAAGATGTCACAGAGGGACTATCAAGGTTCATCTGGCCCTCTGACTATTACCCCATGCTGCTCATCAATGTGGGCACCAAAGATACTGCCAGGGGAGACCCTGAGCATATCAAAAGGGACTACAGGGCTCTGGGTGCAAGGATGATGGTGTCTGGGGTCAGGTTGTATTCTCATTGATCCTTCCAGTCAAGGGAAATGGCTTAGGCAGAAGCAGGTACATCCTGCAGATAAACACCTGGCTGCACAGGTGGTGTCACCAGCAGGGCTTTGGCTTCTTCGACCATGGGATGTTCTTTCAAGAAGAAGGACTGCTGGGAAGAGATGGGATCCAACTGACAAAGAGAGTTAAAAGCATCTTTGCACACAGTCTTGCTAACCTAGTGAGGAGGGCTTTAAACTAGGTTTGCTGCCCTGAGATAAGTGGGGAAGCAGGAGACCTGGAGGAAGAGCAAGCAGAAGGGGGCAACAGGGTGCTCTCATACTTCCTGAGAAATTATGGCAATCAACTAGTTAGCTCAAGTGCCTGTACACAAATGCATGGAGCCTGGAAAACAAGCAGGAAGAATTGGAAGTCCTTGCACAGTCACAGCACTATGGTGTGATTGGAATAATAAAGCCTTGGTTGGATAGCTCACATGCTTGGAGCACTGTCATGGATGGGGCAAACTGTTCAGGAAGGACAGGCAGGGGAGAAGAGGAGGAGAACTTGCATTTTATGTAAAAGAGCCATATGATTGCTCAGAGCTCCAGTATGAAGCTGGAGATAGGCCTGTTGAAATTCTCTGGGTTAGGGTAAGAGGGGAAAGCAACAAGGGTGGGGGTCTGCTATAAACCACCAGACCAGGAGGAAGTGGTAGATGAGGCTTTCTTCAAACAGCTAGTGGAAGTTTCCTTATCACAGAACCTGGTTCTCATAGTGGGTTTCAATCACCCTGACATCTGCTGGGAGGGCAATACACAGTGCACTGGCAATCCAGGATGTTTTTTAGAGAGTATTGGGGACAACTTTCTGGTACAAGTGCTGGAGTGGCCAACTAGGGGCCATGCTCTACTTGACCTGCTGCTCATAAACAGGGAAGAATTGGTAGGAATGTAATAGTGGATGGCAACTCAGGCAGCAGTGACCACAAGATGATTGAGTTCAGGATCCTGAGGAAAGAAAGGATGGAGAGCGGCAGAGTAAGGACCCTGGGCTTCAGAAAAGCACTCTTTGACTCACTCAGGGAACTCATGGGCAAGATCCCCTGAAAAGCCAGACTGAGGGGAAGAGGAGTCCAGGAGAGCTGGCTGTAGTTCAAGGAAGCCTTACTGATAGTGCAGAAACAAACAATCCTGATGTGCAGGAAGTATGGCAGAAGACCAGCTTGGCTTATCAGGGAACTTTTCAGTAAACTAAATCATAAAAAGGAAGTTTATAAGAAGTGGAAACTTGGACAAATAACTAGGGAAGAATATAAGAGCATTGTTCAGGCATGCAGGAATGACGTCAGGAAGGTCATATCTCAACTGGAGTTGCAGCTACCAAGGGATGTGAAGGATAACAAGAAGGGTTTCTACAAGTATGTCAGTAGCACCAGGAGGATCAGGGAAAGTGTGGGTCCCTTACTGAATGGGAGAGGCAATCTTGTGACAGAGGATGCAGAAAAGGCTGAAGTGCTCAATGGCTTTTTTGCCTTAGTCTTCACAGGCAAGGTCAGCTCCCAGACTACTGCACTGGGCAGCACAGTTGGAGGAGGAGCTGAGCAGTGCTCAGTGGTGAAAGAACAGATTAGGGACTGTTTAGAAAAACTGGACGGGTATAGGTCTATGGGGCTGGATGGGATGCATCTGAGGGTGCTGAGGGAGTTGGCTGGTGTGATTGCAGTCATTGGACATCATACTTAAAAAATCATGGCAATCAGGAGAGGTCCCAGATGATTGGAAAAGCACAAACATGATGCCCATATTTAAGAAAGGGAAGAAGGGGGATCCAGGGAACTACAGATCTCACCTCAGTGCCTGGAAAAATCATGGAGCAGATGCTCAAGGGATCCATTTCTAAGCACTTGGAGAAGAAAAGGTGATTAGGAACAGACAGCATGGATTCACCAGGGACAAGTCATGCCTGACCAACTTAATTGCCTTCTGTAATGAAGTTACTGGCTCTATCGGTGTGAGGAGACCGGTGGATGTGGTGTACCTTGATTTTAGCAAGGCTTTTGATATGGTCTCCCACAGTGTTCTCACAGGCGAGCTAAGGAAGTACAGGCTGGATGAATGGACTGTAAGGTGGATAGAAAGCTTGCTGGAGCTTTTGGCTCAGAGAGTAGTAATTGGTAGCTTGATGTCTATTTGGCAGCCAGTATCAAATGGAGTGCCCCAGGGGTTGGTCCTGGGTCTAGTTTTGTTCAATGTTTTCATCAACAACCTGAAAGATGCCATAGAATGCATCTTCAGCAAGTTTGCCAATGACACCAAGCTGAGGCAAGTAGTAGATATGCTGGACAGTAGGGATAGGATTCAGAGTGGCCTAAACAAATTGCAGGATTGGGTCTAAAAATCCCATAAGGTTCAACAAGGACAAGGGCAGAGTCCTACGCTTAGGATGGAACAATCTCATGCACCAGTACAGGCTGGGGGCTGACTAGCTAAGCAGCAGCTCTGAACAAAAGGACCTGGGGGTTACAGTGGACAATAAGCTGAATATGAGTCAGCAGTGTGCCCTTTTTGCCAAGAAGGCTAATGGCATACTAGCCTGCATTGGTAGGTATGTTGCCAGTAGGTCAAGGGAAGTGATTATTCCTCTGTATTCAGCACTGGAGAGACCACATCTGGAGTACTGTGTTCAGTTGTGGGCCCCGCACTACAGAAAGGATGTAGCCAAATTAGAGAGAGTACAACGGAGGGCAACAAAAATGGTGAGGGGGCTGGGGGACATGACTTACGAGGAAAGACTGAAGTACTTGGCTTATTTAGTCTGGAGAAGAGGAGACTGAGAGGGGATTTAATAGCAGCCTTCAGCTACCTGAAGCAGGGTTTGAAAGAGGATGGAGCTAGATTGTTCTCAGTGGTGGCAGATGACAGAACAAGGAGCAATGGTGTCAAGTTGCAGCAAAGGAAGTTTAGATTAGATATTAGGAAGAATTTTCACACGAAGAGGGTGATAAAACACTGGAACAAGTTACCCAGAGAGGTGGTGAAAGCTCCATCCTTGGAGGTTTTCAAAACCCGGCTAAACAAAGGGAATGGCTGGAATTATATAGCTGGGGCTGGGGCTGGTCCTGTTTTGAGCAGGAGGTTGGACTAGATGAGCTCCAGAGGTCTCTTCCAACCCTAACTTTCTATGATTTTATGACATGACTTTTCTTCTCTGCTTATGAGATGAAGGATTGTCTTGTGACCCAAGCACTACGATTTGGAAACTAGGGGATCAGTTCTGAATCTTAGCTCCTGCATGACTTTGGACAATAATTTGCCTCAGTTTCCCATCTTCTCCCCTTTCTGTGTCTTGTTTATATAAACTCCAGCTTTTAGAATGTCTCTTATAACATGTTCATTCAACAGCTAGCACAATGGTCATTGACTCCAGTGGGGCCACCTCTACAATACAAACAGCACAAGAATTCTTGGAATGAATTTATTTGGCGCAATAAAATAACTGAAAATGCCCATAAGTTTTAAAGGTGTCTGTCTAGCAGAAGAGTTTTCTCTTTTGTTTCATTTGCCAGCACCTTTATGCTGCCTTTCATTCCTGACACCCAACTTGTCCCAGAAAATCTCATCATTATTGACTGGTTATTGTGGCAAAATAAGGCAAACCTTTTGTAAGGTTATCTATACAATAAGCTAAGTATGGATTTTCAAGTACTTAACTGTACTCAAAGGCAGGATAAGGGCCATTGCAAAAGGTACTGTAGTACATTTGCTATAGAAAGATCAATGTTAACAATGTTATGTTTGTCCTCTGAAGACAAGTGTTGCAAAGGTCATATAGATTATCAGTTACTGCAGAAAACTGTAAAACTTTACTGAAAGGACAAGGGATATGTTCATATTAGAAATTAAATCTAAACTCAAACTGATCATTAGATGAACACGTCAAGGGCCTTTGCACTTTAGATGTAGTCAGTAATGATACAATCAAATGATTTGCTACCAAATGATTTTGTTTCTTTTCAACAAAGATTGACAACAAAAGACAAATCAAAGAAATCCAATATTCTTTTGCACTTCCTGGAAAAAGTTGAAGAGTGACCATTTAATGATTCATTTGTGTTAGCAACTGGGTCGTGTATGGCCTGGGAAGTTCACCTAATATTCAGGTTAAGTCTAGGGACTAGGTTCACAGGAAACAGAAAGTTGAGTTGGGGTTGAGCCAGATGTAGGTGCCGAAGTCAGGGTGTTCCAGAGGTTAAAGCCAAAGTCACGGTGAGCTAAAAGTTGGAGCCAGAACTATGACAAGCAAGTTAAAGAAGCACAAAGAGGCCAGAAACAAGTACCAGAGTCTTTACCCAGACAGAGTACCAAGGGCTGGGCCCAGCTTTTAAAGATTGGAACAGGTGAGATTGGTTGCCCCAAATTGTCCAACTAGGATGGGTGGCACCTGGTTCCCTGCAGCCTTCAAGGGATGAATTGCCTTCCTCATCCATTTGGGACCAACTGGGCCCTGGATCCTGATCTGAGCTCATCACAATTTATTACAAATACTGGAAGCTATTTTTTGTTCTTTCTAGCTAGATGAGTCTAGGCCTTGATTAAGTACAGACTGAATGAGTTGAAGAAGAAAAATTTACAGGAAAAGCTAACTTTTTTGTATGCCACTTATACCACAGCAACTCCAAAAAAGGTACTAACATCCATTACTTGTGTGTCTGGCAGGAGCCATCTTTTTGCCAAAGGACAACATATGTTTGGCAGTAAATTAAAGGGTAACAATGATAGTTTCACTTTTTAATGCAAAATACATTTTTTTATTTAAATGTTTTAAAATAAGGTCAGCATTCTTCTAGGAAATATATAAACAGATTGCAAGCTTAACAGGACAGAGAGCTCCAAACACAGGATCCATTTGTCATTCACACAGCAGGCATCTTTGAAACTAGCAGAGTTCTCAGGAACAAAGTTTCCTAACAACAAATAATATAGAAATAAAAAACATCATTAGCAAAAATAATCTGATCCAAAGAGGGGCTCCATCTGGCCTGAAGGTTTTCTAGAGGGGTCTGGGATTTGGGGACAAGGTGAGCAGGGGTGAGGCCTGCTAACAAAATCCAGAGTACAGCTGTCCACTGGGGACACATGTCAGTGACAAGAAGCAAGTGACAGCTGTATTAACTCCTGTGGCTTTCTGACACTGCTATCTCAGCTGCCACAACTAGCCTTGCTGCCACTTGCATCTAGATCCAGCCTGCAGAGCACAGCTACTCCACTTCAATTGTATTGGTCAAATCTGTGCCATCATTAAAAAAAACACAATCACTTTGATAAAAGAGTCAGAAACCAGGAACTGCAAGAGCTCAACAATCCATCATAAGATTGGCGCTGACCATATCTGGTACTACTTGTCAACACCTAGTGAATGGTTCATTAAGGTCAAAACTCCCATTGACGTCAAAGGTGCAAGATCAGGCCCCACATATGAACTGCTATTAAGGGAAAATGTGAATACATTGGCCTTTTCAAAAGTTCTTTATGTATAATGTCATGCATATGGAGGAAGTCATTAGTAAGGCACCTTAGACATCTAGGTGAGGTTTTATAGCTATTAGAATGGTGCCTTACTGTGCAATAGAAATGATAGTTTCATCAAATGCATGAGATATTTTCAAAGTTGCATGATGTTCACTATTCACAGGACCTTACTTATAATTAATATAAGGTATAATTAAAACAAGTTCTGGAGTGCATAAAATAAATGAAAAATTACATCACTTCAGTTTATCATGTAGGAGTCTTCTGATCAAAAAAGCCAAGTACAGGAAGAGCAGAGCAGATACTGCTGCAAAATGAATCAACGAATCACAAGTTTCAACGGAAGAAGGAATAAATTTGAATAAGCGAAGTCATTTTTATGAAACTATAAGAGTTATATTTTCAGTCGACTATGGTTGAATTGTAGTTTATACTTTAATTTTATATTATTAAATTTTAGGGGGTCTCCCTTTCTACCACATTTAACAAAGTCTGTTTTTATTATAATATTCCAAAAAAATACATTGCTTCCACATTTCCTCATCTGTTCAGTTCTAGATTACAGGATATTTCTCAACTGTATACCAGTTGAAACAATTGTCTTAACACAATGCTGAAAAGCCTTACTACTTTGTCTTTGCTGCCTTGTCTCTGGAATCAAAAGGTAGATCCAAGCCTAGGATATATGGATGCATAGTTACTCCCAAATTCATTTTCTGAGGAGTCATTTTTAAATCAGCTTATCAAGGCCTACGGCTCAGTTGAATTTTCATTAAATGTTTGTACCTAATATACTTACAAAATTGTTACTCTGTCAATTCAATGTACTCATTGCTAGTGATTCTACTGTAGCTTTTATATGAAATCAAGATGTTCACAACATATAGCTGGTCCAAAAACGTACATGTTGGAAACTTTCCCATTGCTATTTTCTCCAAAACTACACTAAGTTTCCCAAATGTTCGCGAGTGTGTCACATACCTCAAATTCCTAAGAAAGCACTGAGAAAGTTAATAAACATGGGGGTTAATTTACTCATATCCCAGGTTCCATGAAAAGTTTTAGGATACTAGTTTCAAAGACAGCTGCAGGTACTCACACATATTCAAGGATATTATGCATTCATACATTTTGTGCAAGCACAGAACATGCATTTGTATGTATAAATGCCACTTTGAGGTAATTTTGCAATTATAATGGACTAGATATTTGTAAATGCAGATTAGGCAAATATAAATGTATCTATTCACCTAATTTAAAAAAATGTGGCACTCCATATATTCTGTAGTTTACTACGAATTTGGTTTAGCACCCAGAATATAGTGTAATTTGTTTTAGGAATAAAAAAGGAATATTAATAATTTGTTTCCCCTAACCTTTATTTTGCCTGTTTAGACTGTATGTTTGTTTGTGGTGCAAACTGTTTCTTACTGCATGTATGTATAAAAATTAGCCCATTGTGCCCTGATTTCCACTGGAGTCTCTAGAAGTTACTGTAATACAAATAAATAATAAAACAATTAAAGTCCTAACTTTTAAGATGGCTCTATGCCCAGAGTTCTCATCAGCTGCAATGGATATTTTATGAAAAGACCAAGGACAAAATATCATCCAAGCTTATGAACTATGCTAACAATTTCCAATTTATTTGCTAAATTCCACCCCATTTCCCACTGCAAATTTTCATAGATTAGTTCCCTATTTGATAGTGTTCAATTAGTGTTTTGTCTGAACAAATTCCAGCCAAGGGAATGCTCACAAATTGATTATAGAGAGTACCTCTTCAAGTATTTACATTTGGATATATGAGCTGCATGACTAGTCAGCTAAGCCAAAGGGAATTTTTGGTGTTTCCTGACCTGTATAAACTACTGACAATGCACTCCATATACCAAAGATGAACTGCATTTCAGGATTGAATGATTTTTAGCTATAAACCAAAAATGGGCTATGAATGAACATTTTCAGAAACACCTCTTTAATAGCTTGGATGGTCATGAAAACAAAGGTCTGACCTTGACTCCATGAAAGACTATTTAGAAGCTGCATAAAATTATCGTGATTTTTTTTCTTACACTTCATATAGTTTTTTTTCTTACACTTCATATAGTTTTTCCTGTATCATGAAATGATACTCTGGGTCTGAGCAGGATTCATATACCACCCAGGGCAGGATTCCCATTAACTTCTATTTGAGCTAGATCAATTCCATATCCCTTTGACTGTCACACAGACCAGTTCTTTCTCTACCACTGGCTCTCACAGCATCAATCTAGTTGTGCAAATCAATACCTATGTATGGGTAGCAGTGATTACCAGAAGCAAGTTCTGCATTTTATACCTACTCTGAATAGCTTCTTTAGTCTGCAGACAGAGTTTCAGTGTACTTGCTTCTGAGCTCTCAATTGACATATGATTATCACAACACACACCAGAGCATACAGAGTTGTGGCTGTTTTCCCTGTACAAAACCTATGCACCTTGATAATATGCTTTCCTCTTGGCAGCCCACCAAATTCCCTGCCTCAGAGGTGATAAATGGGTAGAGGAGCTTGTAAAAGAATAATCATAATGATCTGGGTATGGAAACAACAGTCTGTAGTCCCTTTCAGTGTCCTGGGGCTGAAAAAAAATCAATTAAAAGTCTTCCTGAAGCCACATGTCAGAGTCTCCATAGCAAGGCAAATGCTTTCCCCTTTCTTGCTTGGGCAATTCTGACTGAGTTCTATCAACCATGACAGACTATAATGTGAGCTCTGGTTAATTTCCTATACAACAGAACAGATAATTTCATGCCTCATTACACTGATAATTTCATTCTGCATTGCTGGACTTGCGTGGTGTTGTTTTCTCTTCATTCAGGTTCATACAGTCTCATTCCCATTATTGCAAAGCTATATTAATTAAATACGAATGTTCCCCTCATCAAGCCGCGGACTGAGGAATGCCAAGTCTTGTCTCTTCAAATGCCATAAGGAGCCCATTAACTTATCTAAACACTTCCAGAAAGTACTGCGATGTATTGCAGTTGCAATACTATGACCATGTTCAGGATAAATTATTTTCCATAAGGCTTCCTGTTGAATTTCAAATATCCGATGAGTACAACATTCCTTGTTTGACCCCATAAAAATTAATATGGGTTCACTTAATCGAGTCTGCTGCGGTATGCTAATTAGCATGCTCTGCCAACCTCCACAACTCAGGTGTTCAGCGCCCCCATGCTTCATTGAACGAGCTTTAGTTAAAACATCCCCACCACCGTTTTGAAGCATGGGACACTGAATACATGAGCTGCTGTGGGTGCTTTAATTAGAGCAGGTCTCAGAGCCACTTTAATTAAAATGCACCCCCTCACCCTCAGAGTATGTATAAAGACACCTCTAGTGTATCTCTCCACTGCAGCCAATGTTATACAAGCTCAAGATCTGGCCCATTGTTCCCCTGGGTTGAGCTCAAACCTCCCCCACAAATGCTGTATGCCATCTTACTGTTCACTCAGTTTGGCACAGATTTCTTCATTCTTTATGATGCGTATACTGTTCTATCTTTCTAAATGAAGTTTCCAGATTTTTTCCTGTGGCTGCAACTCTTGCATTTAAAAGTAAACTCCTTTCAAAGTTACCTTTTTTTTTTTAATTGCTTTAACATAATTGTAAACCTGTTCATAAAAATTAGGATTAAGCATGAGGTAAACATTAAATTTACAGTTTGCAGTAGAAAATGATCACACTTTCCTATTATTCTGTGTTTGTAGTAGGCAACCGTTACTGTTTCTGGATCATAGCATATACATGAGAGCTCACCGTGACCTTCAACACATACACCCAGGCAGGAGCATGGAGGAGTGGAAGCTACCCAGACTTACCACCCCCACTTTAGACAATTAAGTCAGGACCCAAAAGCCAGACTGAGTCCAGACTTCGGTGCCACAAATAGTTGTAGCTGTGTGTGCGCCTAGGAATCAAACCCAAGTCTCCCACACAGCAAATTCCATGTTTAGTTAAGTCAATAATTGCAGTATTCCAGATCCCCCTGTGCAGCACCAAAGAGTAAATGCCAACTCTGACCACCGAACACAACTTAATCTGTTAGCTCCCTCACACAAATTCCTTCATCCATTCCCTCCCTCATGACTGTGGAATTGGAATTGATACTATATTCTGAAATTTATCAAAAAATTCCATTCATTTTTCATTTTGATTATTCCAACCTATTCGTTTTGTACTAGTTATGTATCCAGAAAATGACAGTTGCCAACTAGCAATTTTTCCCCATACATTCTATTTAAAGATTCTTTAAATCCAACACCCTTGTTTTGGATTAGTCCTATATTTGATATTATTTCTTCTTTATTTAATAAACAAGTGCCAAAAGCACATCTTTACTTTCCTTCCCTGAGCCTACATACTAGTTTGTGATTTTATCATCCAGCGTTGATGCACTTGAGCCTCTCCTACAATCTCTTGGTCATGCCATCATGTATCATTTCTTGGGCTACTTTAAACATCTTTGGGCTTGCATAAATTACATTGTTTTGAATGTATTAGTGCTTGATTTGTATTGGAAAAATGGAGTAACAGAAACTGTAATGTAATATAGATGCAGCGAAGCATACCATTTTTTCCTTTTACTCTTTTTAATTATCTATTTCTGATATTAGAAAACAGGATTCTTCTATTTGCCGTCATACTAGAGGCAAGCAGTACAAGAAGAATAATGCAAAAGTTGATATTTGCTGGCTTCCTTGAGCAACTGCACCATTTTAACCAAGATAGGGCTTCACCTGTAGCAACCAACACTGGCCCTTCTCAGTTAGATGTGCATCACTAATTGCAGAGCAGCTGTTTTTAAACAACAAAACTTTAAAAGCTGACTTGAACACAAAATTGCAAGACCAGAAATGATCTACAGCCTGGATTGTGTTAAGTAAGGTTTCAAAAGGTATTATGGATTCTTATCCCATTACCCAAATTAGCTTTTATAACCCCTATTTATATCATTACACCTATGCCCCTCAACTGCTTTGTTTACCTCCTTTGACCCCTTTAGCTCACCTTCACCTTTCTCAGCAGTACTCCATTCTTTCCTCCCCCTTTTCCTATCCTTTACATAGCTTCCTTTATCCCTTTCTATATAGTTCTCCTGCACTCTGTGGGCATGTCCAGAAAAGTGCATGCATGCATTTCCCTGGGGACAAATAGCAGCAGCATATAGTTGTGCTGCTGCTACTTGTCCCAGAGGAACACCCATGCATGCACCCTCTGAAGTGTGGCAAGTTGCCCCAGGTGGGATAGAGGAGGCTGGAGCCAGCACCTGGGCTGGGCCCAGCAGCCTTACCTGAGGTCTTGGGGGCTTCCAGGGGTTCCAGCAGAAGCAATTAGGCATGTAGTGCCTCGCCAGCAGCCAGAGCATGGCTCTGGCTGATCAGGCTCTGGTTTTGGGTGGTGCATGCTGCTGCCATATGTATCACCCTGCTTTTTTCAGGTGTAGGCTTTTTATGACATTGGCAACTCCTGGTGTTAGAAAAGCCCACTATGCAGTGTGGTGAATGCCTGCATGTATGGTGCATGCACTTTGCAGTGCCACAGACAGGTCTTCAGTGCCATATACCACACATGCATGCTCAACTGGATGCACCCTGTAAGTCCATTTATATCAGCTGACAAAGTAGGCTGTAGCCTAGCTCATGCCTCTGCAAACATTAATAATAATTAAGGACTATGTTGTCCCTGCCTATTTCATTAGCACTAAAAGGTATGGAGGCTGCAAGGATTCCCTTTTTTTCTTTTGCCCATGAGCAACAGCTGGACACTGCTGCAGTCCCAGGACTCCAAAAAGGGCTAATTGTGTGAGCACCTAGAAGAGGAAGGGAGATATGAGGAGTATTTCTATACATGGGTAAGCAAAAATGGCCAGGCACATAGGAGGGAAAGGATGTAGCTGCAAGTGCGTTCTTCCTGCATCATGGACTTCTGGGAGGAATTGGTGCTGCCTCCCAGAATTCCAGGTTGCCCCAACAAAGCGATGGGCCTGAAGGACCAACAGACTTCATGGGTGTCATTAAAGTACCAATCACAAAAACTTGAATAATTATATGTAACGAATGTTCAACTGACTGGGAACCAACCCTGTATCCAACATCATAACATCTATGGGGTCAAATTCCATACTTCCATCAATACAACCTTGTTAATGTCAATAGGCTTGCACTGGTTTAAACATTTCATAGATTTTAAGGGCAGCAAGAAGGCCTTGCTGTCCTGATTCTTGCATGGCATAGGCCATAGGACTTCTTCAGTAACTGATCTTGTGTTAAGCCCATACCTTCAGATTGAGCTACAGAATTTTCTTTGGCCTACATTCATCCTTGTTGGAGAAACTGTTCAGTCATTTCAGTAGTTAATTACTCTCATAGTTAAACGTCTGCATATTTCCAGCACCAGTTCCAGCACCATATGTACCATATCCATGTTAAATACTTGTATTGGATACTTGTATTATATACAGTTATATACACTGTAAGATAAAGGTGTACAATAAGATCTGTTCTACTGATCCATGACATACCATGACATGCTGCAGTTTTAACATCAGTAAAATGTGAAACTTGTCAAAATTTTTGATGATTTACATACAGCCCTACCCATGTAGTGAAAGTTTGACTATATAAAGCATATTTACTTTGCGTTGGATTGAAGTGTTAGGCATTTCATTCTGCATGTTTCATAATTTTTAAGTACAGATTCGGAAAAAAAATTTCTGTACCTGGCAATATATTGTGTACACTCACATTTATATTTAATTGTTGAAGTTTAAATTGAAATAGAGTGCTCAAGTAACTGCCTTGAACTTTGTCAATGAGCACACAGTAGTAGTAGCAGTAATAGCAGCAGCAACAGCAAAGCATTACTACCCTAGTATCTAGAAATTTCATAGTTATGGCCAGATATAGACACTGTAAAAACAAAGTTGTAAAAAATATGGTACCTACCATAAAGAGCTCGTTGTCTAAGTTGAAGACAAGAAAAAAGCAGGTGGATACAGACAGACAGCAGGTATCAAGAAAACGGTGGGACAGTACTGGTCACCATGACCAGTAATAGTTGCAGGACACCAGTGGCTCACATACACATCTATGCACATGAACATAGATGCACCAGAACCTCTACCTGGAATATTCACAGTACTCTGAGTATTGAAATATTTATAGATTTGGGGTTTATTCATTTTAGGAAAGAAAAGACTTCTGTAGAAAGCATTCTGATGATCATCCTAACTATAATTTATTCTTGTGTCTGCAGGCTTCAGGTTTTGTTCAAGTACATAATGGTGCCATGAAATGCTTCACAGCAATCCTGAATGCACGCTCTTTAATAATAGAGGGATCATTTATTAGAGAGGATGAACATATTTTTGCATAATCCTCTCCTTTGTATAAAAAGGTTTCAAGGATGTGAAAGAACCAGTTATTTTGACCTTGCCTAATACAATTAAGAAATTTTGAAGTACTGAAAGAAAACCTTAAGCAATTAGACTTTGAAAAGCATGTAACAATGAATTGTCATTTACCAGTTGCCTATGACTAGATGACATTGACCTAAAGTACAGATGGTGGGTCTTTCCTCAACCTTTTATCAGCTTCAGATTAGGCTCTGAAAGACCCTGCTTATAACTATTGTCAATACCAAGACAAATAAATCCAGAAAAAAAAAGAAAATCTAGAGGCAAAATGAAAGCTGTAATTTAATTCTATATTTACCATACTAACTTCAACCACCATGAAAAAGACAGAATGGCATATCACATGCAGGTGTTAATGAGTAATTTATTTCTTTAGTGTTTTTCCAGGAAGTAGTGGGAAAATCCTTTAAAAGCTCAGAAAAGATAAGCAACCAAATGTGTTTGAATGGTTATATTAATTCTGAAACATTTTCAATCCTAGATATTTGTCAGAAATCTCATAGAATCATAGAAAATTTGGATTAGAAGGGACCTCAGGAGGTCATCTAGTCCAACTTGCTACTCAAAGCAGGACCATCCCCAACTACATCATCCTACCCAAGACTTTGTTTAACCAAGTCTTCAAAACTTCCAAGGATGGAGATTCCACCACCTCTCTGGGTAACCTGCTCCAGGGTTTTACTACCCTTGTCATGAGAAAGTTCTTCCTACTACTTAAACTTCCCTTGCTGCAACTTGAGACCATTGTTCCTTGCTCTTTTATTGGCCACCACTGAGAGCAGTCTATCTCCATCCTCTTTGGAACCATCCTTCAGGTAGTTTAAGGTTGCTCATGAAAGCAGGCATTTTACTGCAACAAGACTTCAATAACTTCCACTTGTCCAAACTAACTGTGGAATGCCCCATTCAGCAAATTCATTTCCTACATACCATGGTGAAGGTTTGCAATGGCCATATTGCTACCACATTGTATTAGAAACCAACCGACTGCCACAGCTACCTTCACAACACCAACTTTCATCCTAAGCAAACCACTGATCCATTGTCTGTGGCCAAACTCTAAATTACAGCTATATTTTCTCTGATCCCACTGACTGGAACGCGTACCTTAAGGATCTTCCTACAATTACAATATAATCCCAAAACCATAGACACTTAAATCAACAAAACCAAACTCAGGCCATGCTCTGACCTGCTACAATACCAGCCATGGAACAAGAATAACAGAATCCTTCTGGTTGTCACCTGCAGCATCCATCTTGAACACATTATAATGACCCCCAACCCTTCGTGGAAAAGGATTGCCATCTCATGGTAGCCAGGGGGACAAACCTGTTACAGCATACAGACAGCCCCCTCCAACCCCCAACACCAAACAGCTTCTCTCAAGCAACAGGCTACCTAAACCCCATTCTGATAGGGTACCATGCCTTGCAACTGACCCAGATGCCAGCTCTGTCCCCTATCAATACAGACCACATTATCCCTGGACCAAATAATGTGAATTATAACATCCAAAATTCATTCATCAGCATATCTACCAATGTCATATACGCCATAACCTGCTCACAGTGCCCTTCTGCTGCCTACATTGGACAGACAGAGCAATTCTTACATGTAAGAATGAATGAACACCAATCTGACATCAGTTTCATAAAGACACACAAGCCTGTAGCAGAACCCTTTAACCTCACTCAGACGAGAACCTGTAGAACAAGACCTCATCCACAGACTGGACTGTGTTAACTGTGGTCTAAACTGGGACTATAGATTCTTATCCCGTTACCTAGATTAGATTTTGTGTCCCCTTTGTCTCTGTGGGTGTGTCCAGATGAGTGCACATGCACAGTTTGTGGTGCCACAGTCCCCTCTTCAGTGCCACAAACTGCATGCGCCACACATGCAGGTGTTCACCACAGTGCTAATTGACATAATTTCACAACTAGGTGACACTGCTATTTGTCCCCAGGGAAATGCATGTGCATGCCCATCTGGATGTGCCCTATGGGCACATCCAGACGAGCTTGGATATGTGATATGCGGTGCCTCAGACCTGCCTGCGATGCTACCTGCTGCACATACAAGCAATCCCTGCACTACTACTTTGCAATGCCAGGATGGGGGAGAGTTTGGGGCAGATCCTGGGGTCAAAACATTTCATGCTGAAAAAAAAGTGGGGTGGTGCATGTGGCAGCAGTGTGCATCAGTCAAAACCAGAGCCTGCCTGGCCAAAGCCAATCTCCGGCTGCCAGCCACACTCCCTGCTGCAGGACTTCTGGGCCAGCACAGTTGCTGGCCCCAGCCTCCTCTACCCCACCCAGGGTAACCTGCCACATACCAGAGCATGCGTAGCACAGGCTTTCCCCGGGGACAAGTAGCAGCGGCAAAAGGTGTGCTGCTGCTACTTGTCCCCAGGGAAACACATGTTCCTGTTCATGGGGATGAGCCCTATGGGTTTATTGCTCATTTGCCTCTTCCCCAGCACTATCACCCCTCTGCCCTCGCCCCCTTCTTTCCCTGTCTTTTGTATTAAAATTATTCTCTCTCTTTTATAAACTGGTCTGTACATGTACTTTCACATCATCTGATGAAGTGAGTTTAGGTTTATAAAAATGTATACTATATAATCTGTGATTTAGTCTATAAGGTGAAAATTTACCTTGCCTTCTGCCTGACTTCAAACTAACATGGGTAACTATATCTCTCTACTTTTAATGGGAAACAGTTATCCTGCCTGCCTGCCTGTCTGCCTTCCTACTAGCCCATCAGGGTTCATAGTTCCAGACTAACCCTGCCATATGAGATTCTGGAGCTTGCAAGGTCTGTGGCTCTCTGATGGCCTTGCCAAGTGAACTACCCCAAGGCTGGGGACCTCAAGGATTTCAGATTCCCAGGACAACTGGTTTCTGGGGCTCCCTTATTAATGAAACCTGAGAAGCCTGCTGCCTAAAAGCCAAGCAGCTGAGGGAAACAGCTAACTTAGGAGCCTGGGAACCTAGGAGACTCATAGGGTGCAGACACAATTCATATGTTTTGTGTCATGTGGTCCCTGAAAGCACTCCACAACTGTGACATAACACATGTGCATGGCTGCAGAGCACTTTTTAAATGGCTGAATGTGCAAAAAATTAACCCTCATCAAATCAGGTAGAGCACCTTAGAGAATTTCTATACAGTTCCTATGAGGGTTAAGTGCCATGGCCCTGGTCTGCCATAGAGAGGAAGCAGAGCATCTCCTCCCTGTGCAATAAGGGATAAAGGGGGACAGCGTGTATGCTCCCCTGCCCACCAGGAAACAGATGGCTCGGAGCCAGTCAGCATTCATTCCTTCAGTTGGTGGATTGGGGGCAGGGGGGACTCAGGTTATGTGCCCACTCTCCCCACCAGTGCCAGGGGGCACTGGGAAGTTTTCTGCTGAGGACAGAGGTCCAGGCCATGTACCCTCCCAATTCCCCATTGCCCATGAGCCCCCCCCCCCCCCCCCCCCCCCCCCAATAACACCCCACCCCCATGACGGCAACAACACCCCCCGCCCCCCCCCCCCCCCCCACCTCACAGGCAAAAACTAGCTACTGTTGATGGGGTCCTGGGTGGGGGGGAGTGCCAGTCTGTGCCTGCAAAGCAAGGCCTTTGCATCTTTTCTGCTTTGAGAGTGAGCCAAGATTGTCTGCCCGCTGTGAAGAGGCAACAGTCCAGGTGGGGGGTTGGTGTGTAGCAGGCTTACTTTCAGAGCTTGGGTTGAGTCCCAGGCTTGAAATCTTGCTATTTTGATTGGTGGAGCCCACCCATCAATCAGGAGGCAGCAAGAGGAGTTCAGTCATGCCCCTTTCCTGAGGGGAGGGAGAGAGGAGTGCCACCCCCCCCGCCCCGGACCTGATTGCAGACTGTAACACTCAGGTCCAGAAGACTTCAGGGGCGGAGCCCAGGAGTGTATAAAAGGAGCTGTGTGTCCAGCATGAAGAAAACACATTCGGGACAGAGAAGAGAAAAGAGCGGGGCTTAGAATAGCTGAGGAGAGCTGCTCAGCAGGGCAAAGCAGTAGCCCAGAAGTGCCCCTGAAGACTTCCATCAGTGGGGAACGAAGAGGAGGTTAGATAGGCATCTAGCTGGGGTCATCTAGACCCAGAACTCTTTCCTGCCTATGCAGGGGGTCGGACTCGATGATATATTGAGGTCCCTTCCGACCCTAACATCTATGAATCTATGAATGGTGTCCAGACCCTGGGAGCTGCATGAGGCGGCTTGGGTCTGCAACCTCTGGTGTGCAGCCAGAGACATGGTGCACAGGCTAGTGCACGGAGTAGGACCTTTGGAGCAGTTGGGTGGCTCAGGTCCTCAACCCCCAGAACAAGGCTGGGAGCTCAGTGCAGGAGGCATTGTATGGAGGGTCCAGGAGTGAACCAATCCTGGTGCTACATGAGGCAGCCCAGGCCTCTGACCCATAGAAAAAGGTTGAGTTCAGGGAGCCAGATGGTGATCGGCCTACTGAGCCAGCAGACAGGGCTGAGCCAGAGGCCCCAGAAGCCCTGCATAGAGGAGCCCTTGTCCAGGGGACAGCGACCACCCCCACCCCAAAGCCCACTGCAGGTGAGAGTGCAGCTTGGGGCAGAGGATGAGGGCCACCCTCCAGGCTTGGAAGCTGTGAGTTGCAGGGAAAATAGGATTCCCACAGGGGAGGGGGAGTTCCCCCTGGTTAGTTAAGAGCTCCTGAAAGGGGAGGTTCCACTGAGAGGGCCTCCCTAAAGTTACCAGCTTCTTTGTAGGGCTTGGGAAAAACCCAAAGGCATTGGGGTTTCCCCTTGGGATTAAGTTTATCTTCAGGGTTCTTGCACCAAAACTAGTGTGATGTCATGCCTTATATTTTGTGAACTCTCATGTTTGTAAATGAGTAAATGAGTAGAGTCCTAGGGCTCTGCTGGGACCCCCCTGTTCCTATTATTTCATCTGTTGTTTATTTGTATTTATTTGTGGCTTATTTATTGTTCACGCATACTTATCTATAGTTTATCTGTTGGCTATCTATATTTATTTTTGGGTTCATCTGTTTCCGATCAGATACTTACCTTTGACTTACCTGTATCTGGATCACTGGTGTAAGGTTTTATGACATTTACTCAGAGGGTATTGTTTATGTTGTTTAGATTTCATGTATATATACATTTATTCTCCAAATATTCCCATATTGTACATATGTTTATATCCACGTTTCTTTTCCTTGTGATAAGTTAATGTAAATAAATGTGTATATAGTGAAGTCCCATGACTGTCCTGGCCTGGTTCTATAGGGATGGAGGAAAACTGAGCGGTCTGCAGTTCCCGCCCACAGCACACCCGCCAGCTAACAATCCCCTTCAGTTGAAGAAGGGGAGTATATACCTGAGTTACCTGGGCTATAGATATGAGGCCCTTCCCATCTTGGGGGCATGGGTCATCTGGGCCTGTGCAGCTTTGGGGCTTTGATTCAACTTCCTGCCTCAGCTTCTGCTGTTTCACAGAGGCCATTCCTGCCACACTGGGGCCACTGCGAAGCAGCGGCAGCTGGAGCAGGAGGTTGAATCCAAGCCCCAATGCCATGCAGGCCCAGATCAGCTACCTCTACTTGGTTTCTATGGGGTGCTGGCCCGTGCCCACAAAGCAGGGGGCCTCACATCCCACCCCTCACATGGCTGCTGCCTCTTGACAGAGGGTCGACCGTATAGCCTCCTAGGTTTGTGGTAGGAAGCCTAGAGGCCGCAAAAATCCCCAAAGCAAGCCTGATCCAAAGGGAACTAAAGTTAATGGGAGTTTTCTATGAATTTACCAGGTTTGAGACCCTAATCAAGCACAGAATTTGCTGCTTACCAGGCAAATTACACAGTAATTCCCATTTTTCAGTTTCTATCTGACTTGGTTTCAATTTGTACAATTAACTGAATATAAAAAGAGAGTTCAGTTTTAAAAATGTACTGGTTCAATTATTCTTGATTTATTACCTCGGGTAGAGTCTACATTTAATTTCAGATACCACTGAAGAAAATATATCAAAGTTCACTTTCTGGTTTAGAGCTTCTTACTAGATGACATCATGTCTAGGACTCCAGCAGCTCTGCTGAGCTTTGGTAGCTTTCCTACGATGGTGTCATATAGGGCCCAATCCTGCAGTCTTCAGGAAAATCTTCAGTTAATTTGGAAGGTCAGCCTGTGCGTAGATTCAAAGGATCCACTCCTAAAAGGAGTTTAGTGAAGAAGTTGTAATATCCTGACTGTAAGTTTGCTTTTGTGCTTTGAGAGCTTGGCAATACTTGATGTTTGCAAATATTATGCAGTACTCCAGGG
The DNA here is from genome assembly GCF_000455745.1 of Alligator sinensis. NCBI lineage: Eukaryota > Metazoa > Chordata > Crocodylia > Alligatoridae > Alligator > Alligator sinensis. The sequence continues at coordinate 241,038 of NW_005842027.1, read as the reverse complement.
TATAACTTAGATTCCAGTATTCATGCTGAATGAGGGTGCAACACCATAAAGATTAAGCCTTCTTGCTATAGCCTCAGAAGTATGAATTTAAGCCTCAGTCCAGACTCAAACTAAATACTGTTCTCAGCTAACCTAGCTGTAAAAGGATACCAAGTCACTGAGGGTGGGAGTAGCTAACTATATTACTCCTTTGCATGGCATCTGCTGTAAAACACTAGTGTGCTTTAACCATGCCAGCTTGATCATCAGTAGGTTCTGGTGGACCTTTGATCCATTCTGAATACAACTTTATTCTCCAAATATTACCACCAATTTTCCTGGGCCATTGTAAAGTAAGGTACTATTCAGCGTAAGTCAGAATATCAGACTCTTTGACATTTAACAAGAGGAAAAACACAAGAATCTGGAAATGTATCCGCTACAAGCTATGCACTAATTACTAACATTACAATTCTTATATAAGAATTACTATTTTACCAGTTCTTAATAGCTAAATACAATTTTCATTTAATTTGCAATGAGGATTTGTCTGGGAAAGGAGGAAGATAATTTTGTGCTTCTTTGTTTTTCTGTGAGCCCATTATACTAGTAGATGCCCCATCTATTGCATATCAGTGAAACAGACAAATAACAGAAAGCGAAGAGCACAAAAGGGACTGTTGTTCCTCTGAATTTACTCATATAACAGAGGTCTGAATGTGGTCCAAAACTTGGAAATCCATCAACTAATGAAGCCGTTGTCTTTTTGTTCAGTGTGAAGATCTCTAGAAAGGTGCCCAAAAGCCCAGTTTACACTGGGTTTAGAAATTGATGATAACCCCACCTTAGTGTAGACCTGATTTATGCCTGTGCCGGTCACCCTGGCTTCAGACTGGGCTAAGGTTCAATTCTTCAAACAGAACATACAGGTGTAAATTGTATCTTTAATGGAAATTTGCACCAATGGCTAAAATCCTAGTGCACACAAGGCCTAACACTGATAAGCATTTTTTATTAAACTTTGGTATTACTTTGCTTCATTACAAGAGGGGGAAGAAAAAGGAAGTAGTTCTACAAGACAAATATCAGGAATGAATAAGTAAAAACATTTTCTCTGAAACCCAGTCACCATCAGAGCAGACTAGTGGCACCCAATCCACAACTGAGAAAGATGAAAAGTCAAAAACAGGATTTGCTACCTCACCCTTTGAACTCCTTCAACCAAAGGCCACTCAAGGAAACTAAAACTTATAGGATGGCTTTTTTAAAACCATGTAGGGGAGGAGGACACCCATTACCCATGTTGGTGTTTCCATTTGGAGCAGCCTGCCACTAATGACAGCATGAGGGCCTGAGTGTGTAAGTTTTTCTGCCCAGGGTACTTACATTAACATACTTTGAACCCAAGGGCCACATTCCCACAAACAGGGGTGTGTGGTTGCCATGGGGAAAAAAGCAAGGGCAGAAATTCATGCTGCTGGTTTTTGCCCTGGTGCATGCCCCTAATCATGATGTTAGCGTGGGGAAAAATGTCCTGGGTGAGGTATGGGAGGCTGGCCCCAGCAGCTTTACCTGGGGTCCTGTGGGGCTCCCAGGGCTCCAGAGGTGGCAATCAGGTGTGCATAGCCTGGCCAGCAGGCAGAGCATGGCTCTGGCCAACCAGGCTCTGGTTTCAGGCTGTGCACACTGCTACCACATGCGCCACCCCACTTTTACATCCCATAGACCGCATGTACACACACATCTGGACATGCCCCAGAAGGCTACTTAGGCCTGTTGAGAGTTATCACATAAGAGAATGTAAATGATTACATTAAAAATCACATTAAACAAATATAATTTAGGATACCAAGTTAAGTACTTACAAGATGGGAAATGCCAGACATCCTTGCAGCCTTAATTTTTCCTCTTTTGTTCAACCATCTTATGCATTGGACCCCTAAACCTGAGTTCCTGAGGCAAGCAGAGTCTGTGATCATATAAGGAAAGACTGTAACATAAAGCATTCAAACAGGGAGCCAGGCTGTCAAAACTTTTCTGATGAAAACAAGTGCAAAAAGGGAAAAGTCAATATGTAGCAGTTTGTATCTCAGCAAAAGCCGAGTGGAACTTCACAGGACAAAAGCAAGGTACTTCAGTGGCCTGAGGGACTTCTCTTGCCAAACATCAAAAGTTTGTTGTAAATAATGGAGGCTTGCAAGTTTCTCAAAGAAAAAATTGCCAGAATCTTTACAAGGAAAAGAAATCTTATGCACCCTAAATTTAGAGTTTTCTACTAGCTTCTCCTGAAATTATAATAAAGCTAACATCCATTAAAAAAATTATCTAAAACAGGTGCTAGGTACTACAAGCAAGCACTTTCTTAGTGGGTACTGCCTCATCTGAGATGTAGCATTTCCAAATTCAACATGATTTTGTTCATTAGTTGATATTATTGTTTGTGTATAAGAAATATCTGGAAAAATGCCTAGTTTTCTTAAAAGAAAAAAACTGATAAACTCACAGCACACAGAAAAATAATTTTTCTCTGTTTTTTCTTTAAAATAGAGTAATTATATGTGACCTGAAAAATACTTTAAGACTTTAAATTAAAATAATTCTGTACTGTTCTGTAACAGCACAAATGCACAGTGCTACATCTCAGGAAGAAAAAATAAACCCACAAAAACAGAAATACAAAATGGGTGACACCTAACTGGATGGCAGTACTATGAAGAAGGAGCTGGGGTTCTTGGTATATGACAGACGCAATATGTGTCTGCAGCATGATGCATGGGTGACTGGTGCCTCCTGAGTCTGGGGGGCACCAGATTGCTGATGGGGGTGGGGGGTCCCCCCAGCAGCCGATCGCTCACCAGAGGGCCCCCAGCAGCCAATCACCAACCGGGGGGGGAAGGGGGCCAGCGGCCGATTCCCAAGCCAGAGACAAAACCAGAAGTGCACTTCCGGTTTTGCAGCTGGCGCTTCCAGGGGGCACACGGCCAATCTCGGGGATGCACGTACATCCGCTTGCACCCACTATGCGTTGCCAATATCATGATGTAACTGTACAAAAGGTGAATATGGTTTTGGGATGCATCGCAAGATGCACTCCATGCAAGAGGAGGTGGTAGTGCCTCTTTAGTCAGCACTGGTCAGGCCTCATCTAGATTATTGTTTTAGGCTCCACATTTTAAAGAGGACTTGGAGAAGTTAGAGAGGGTCCAGAGGTGAGCAACAAAAATGATAGTGTTTGGAAGGCACGTCACACAAGGCGAGGTTGAACGAAACAGCCATGTTCAGCTTGCAGAAAAGGCACTTAAGAGGGATGTATTAGCATTCTTCAAATATTTAAAGGAAGGTCTGCCATAGAGAGGGAAAAAACACTTTTCTCTGTTGCGGCAAAGAGCAGGATGTGGACCAATGGCTTGAAGTTGCAACTAAGTAGGTTTAGATTGGATATTAGGAAAAACTTCCCTGTTAAAACACTGAGGCAGTGGAAAGTTGTGGAAGCTGTGGAACCTCTAGCTTCGGAGATACTTAAGAAAAGGCTGGTCAGGGATGCTATAGGAGTAGCTATAGGGTCAGGAAGGAATTTTACTCCATGGTCAGACTTGTACAGACTGTGGGAGGTTTTGCCTTCTGATGTACCAGAGAGCATAACCCTGTTCCTTGAGTGTATTTTAAGCAACATTAGCAGTAGCAGGATTTTGGCCACCATAGCCCTGATGCTTTCCCTGTGATAGCTTAGGGTTTTATGTCTTGTGATTGTTGTGCCATGGTTGCCTGTAGAGTGTTGCTAATAGGTTGGACAATGGATTTGTATAGGATGGTTTGGAAAGGTTAATCCTGCCCTCAGGCAGGGGGTTGAACCAGACTGTCACAACCCAAGGGTGTGATTTTTGTTTTTGTGTGCGCTTTGGCACCACTGAATTATTCTCCCGCCAAATTGTAGCTTTCTTTGCAGTGTGCATTTCTTCTTTGCAGCACAGAAATGCTCGTTGCAAAGAGTTCCCGCCATTTGTATGATAATTCGAGCCCCATTATTGGCTTGCGTGAAATTATTGACACGTGGGGGCTAGTGATTGGCTTGCTTGGCTCTCTAAGCGATGAGGAGCCTATCAGACCCAGCGCATTTCAAGCAGGCAACAGAGGTCTGATCAGCCTCTAGCCTCTCCCCGTCACCGTTCACAATCCTCAACGTATCCCTCTCCCTGCGCGCAAAAGGACCCACGGAGCCTCAACAACTCCGTGGGAGAGACCCGAGCTTGTCGTAGTCCTCAAATGAGGATTTAAGCGGAGCTGTGCCTGGGAAACTGTCCAGCCTACGCCACGACCATCTTCGGTGTAAGTAAACAATCTTGAATCAACCATTACGCGTCCGTGCCTAATTCTAGCGTGTTGCCTGTTCTCTCCAATCCAGCGTGCCCGGGCTGCTGGCCACAGCCCGCGCGGAGCACAAAAAGGGCCCGGATCGCTCCCGGCCCGCGCACAGATGACGTATGGGAGTCCCTTCCAGCCCTTTCTATAGTTCTGGTATTTCTATGACACCGATATTTTCACAGCTTACATAATTCAAGTCACTATGTGTTTATTAGATCAGAAGCCTTACATTAGCCCCAAGGCTTGGGAATATTTTTGGTTGCTCCGCTTTCATTCACTTCTTCCTGCTGCTCCTGTACTGGAAAGAGCATATAGTAGTAGATTTCCACTGGAACATAAAAGCCTTTCACAGAACACAGTGCTGTATGGAGAGGTTGTGGTTAACCTTTCAGCTTTTGTGAGTGAAGACAGTCAGGTTAAACTATGCACCACACAGGCAAAAAAAATATGCATATATCACACTTGCCGCCCCACCTTTTACCACTTACTCTCATAGCACTGAATATGACTAAAAACAATCCAACTGTTCTTTCCAATTTCATTGAAAAGGTTTTACTCTTAAGCGTAGGTACAGTGAAGATAGAGAGAATCGGATTCTTTTTAAGTACAAAAACCATTTCCATTATGAATCATAGTTTCTGGATTCATCAACCATTGGGTTGTGTCTGAGACTATGAAAAAGAATGTGATGTGATAAACCTTTGATTTACTGTACTTCTTCCATACCAGGAGTGTCAAACTCATTTGAGTTCACAGGCCAGATCCAATCTGTGGGGCTTCTCGCAGACCAAGTGACCCACCACTGGATCCAGACCATGGGGCTTCTCACAGCTGCTGCCAGAGCCTCTGTGTCAGCACAGCAAGTTTGCAGGGGTTAATGCCACAGCCGACCCCACAGCTGCCAGTCTGCACCCCCCGTGGAGATGGAAAACTGAAAATACTGCAGCAGGCTGACCAGAAGTGGCATTAACCCCCTGAGTACTGGCCCCATTTGCACTATGGCTCTGGCAGCAGCTATGAGAAGCCCTGATCTTTAGAACCAGCAGCAAGTCATCCAAATTACAAGAGGCCCCATAGGCCATATGTTTCTTGAGACAATGCTCTCTATGTAATCCATTACACTAGGGGTTGGCAACAAGTAGGGTTCAGCATCATTCAGCAATGGGAAGGTTTGGCAATGTTGTGCTGCAGCCAGATGGTGGGGAGCTTTGCCTGTGCACATGATGTAGCAAGGTGTAGACTGGGGCAGGCAAAGGCATAGTCCAGCCCACAGGCTGGACCTGGCTGGCAGTGGACTCCATTTCCCAGCAGGCCCTGCCCACATGGCTGGGACCAGTTTCCATGGAGACCCTAGTAGTCGCTGCGCTGTGATAGTGAAGGGCCAGGATTTCTGTGGAGACCAGCCCCAGCAGTGCTGGCAGGCAGCAGCAGCACCAGTCTCTTCCTGGTGGGGGGGCTGAAGCAAGGGCTGTGCTGCGGGCAGGAGTGGGGCAGGCTCCGCTGCCACTGCCTGTGCAGGGCTGGCAGTAGTCCAGGGAGGGGTGGTTATGGGGGACTATGGGGAATTTGGGGGCAACTACAGCCTCCCCAAGCTTCCCCCCAGTGCCACCCCGTTGGCAGGGCACACACCTGCTCCACAGCCAGGCTGGGATGTTGCGGCGGTGACAGCATAGTCCAGAACTGGGGCAGAGGTACAATCTGCAGTCTACATGCTTCAGGCAAGGCCACGCAGGCAGCAGATCATGGTTCTGCCCCAGCTCCGGACCATGCTGTCACCACCACAAGATCCCAGCCTGGCTGTGGAGCAGCTCTATATCCTGCTGCCTGCCCTGCCAGCACTGCTGGGGCTGGTCTGATGGAAACCCCAGGCCCATGCTATCACCATACAGCTGCTGCTGGGGTCTCCATGGAAACTGGCCCCAGCCATGCAGGCAGGGGCTGCTGGGAAATGGAGTCCAGCCACCATTTTACCCACCCCTGGTGTAGGCAGTCTGGCTGGTGGTTTGCACAAGCTGGTAGCTGACATCCAACAAGTAGCTGTGGTCAACACCAGAGGGTCAAAGTATGAGCCAAGGCCAAAATGCTAGACAGAGCAAAGTCAGGGAACATACAAGGTCAGATGACTGTGAGAAGTGAGTTTCAACAATCTGATACATAGTTTCATAGTAGTTTGGGGTCAGAAGGGACCTGAACAGATCATCTAGTCTGACCCCCGCCACTGGCCGGAGCACATGCTGGGATCACATGACTCCGGACAGGTGTTTATCCAACTTCTTTTTTAATTTACCCAAGGTAGGAACGAGGACCACTTCCCTAGGAAGTTGGTTCCAGATCCTAGCCACCATAACAGTGAAATAGTGCCTCCTACTCTCTAACCTGAACCTATTCTCCAGCAGCTTCTGGCCATTGTTCCTCATCACCCCAGGTGCTGCTGGGGAGGAATAGGGCCCTTCATATTTGCTGCTGATCTCCCCTAATGAGTTTGTAGGCAGCCACCAAATACACAAGGCAGAGTCTTGTGAAGTCTAAGCAAGGTCAGCAATGGGCAGTCAGATCTGGACTTAGGTTGCAAATGCAGGGAGACACCAACAGAACATACGAAAGACACCAAGAGGCTTATTGTCCTGACAGCTTCCCCAGGAAACAAGAAGCCTTATATAGGTGGAAGGACCCAATCAGAGGTTGGGAGCCCAGGGCCAATTAAGTGCTGGAGAGGGAAGGCATTTCTACAGAGGGGTCCCTTTTTCTGTAACTCTGTCTTCCTTCATAAGCTGTGGTCTGGTGGAGGGCTGGGCTGGTCCTTGTTTCCTAAAGGTCAGAGGTTTAAGACTAGTTCCTGCAGCATTGGTGTGCATTGGAAAGGAGTGGCTACAGTTGCAGCTCCAGTGTTAGGCTGTCTTAGACCCAAGCTGAGTCATTCCAGTTGAACTACTGAATTATACAATATAAATTGAAAGTAATTATTGCTATTCCTCTTCTTAAATTACTATGACCTTATTATTCTTGTGCTTTTATTATTATTAGGTTACTATGACTTAGAATCAAGTTACCTCAAGCATTCATGAGACAGTTCACTACTGGAGGCCAGGTGTTCAGCTGGTAACAACAGCTTGGAGTTTATGAGCATTTTTACATATGCTCTGGGGTGGAGCAGGGAGGTGCTTTAATTAGAGCTCCTCTAATGAAAGTGCCCACAGAGTCATGTGTATTCAGCATCCTGCGCTTCAAAATGGCAGTGAGGGGGCTATAACTAAAGCTCAGTGAAGCTTAATTTTTAATGATGAATTGAATCTGCTCCAATGTGTTCTAATTAGCATGGGCTGGAGCAGACATCAGGCACATGCATAGTGTCAGTAATGGTGTACAATGTTACCTTTATGGGACTTAGCAACCCTTATTGTAAAGTCCTACAGAATTTAATAAAACAGGAATCTAAAGAAATTATTCCAAAAAAATAAGAGAATGATGCTCTTTCCGCAGTATTTTGGACCTATCCAACAGGATTCCATGAGATATTGTTATGTATTCATCAAGGTTATCATTTTCTTTTAAGACTTTTCCATCAGGTAAAGAGATTTTCAATAATAATTTACTGATAAATCCTCGGTCCATAATGTTTTGCATTATGGTAGGGGAAAGGGAGGAGTGTACTGTGAACCTCCATCCTCATTTCAAGTACACTTCTCTCACTTCAGGTTTCTTAGTAGGTAGAAATAATGGGGAAGATTTCCTGTCCTCTGGAAAAAAATATTTATGTCGTCAAGTTGGATACGGAAAAACTCCAATGAAAAATCAAAACAGTTCAGTATAAAAACATTATTATGGTGCCTCCTGCTCTGATTCTTTACAGGGTGAACTCTCCTACATCTCCCATGATACACTGCAATGTTTTTCCTTCTTGGAGATTGATAGCTGTGCATCATGGGAGATGTAGAACACCCAGGAAATCTGGCTTGAGGAAGGGAGTGGGGACATGAGTTCCTGAACTACAACTGTTATGCAGAAGAATGGAAGCATTTCTGAATGAAAATCTGATGTTTTTTGACTGAAGTGTGTTGAGCCTTACCAACCAGTTTCTTGAGAAAAATGTAATTTTCTGCAGAAAGACAACAAAAAAAATGTTTACTTAGAAACCTAACTTTGCACTGATAAACAGTTCTGACAAAAACACTTTTGATCTGTCATACATACAGGTCTTCATTTTTAACTGAATCACATTTATGAGTCAGCCCCAGAGCTGTATCCTTTTCCATTTCAGGTGATCATCCAAGAGGTCAGAATTACAGTCCTGATCTAGCTAAGCCATATTTGTGCCACACTGGCTGGTTTTATCTGATTCCAGAATGGCTTAGGCAACACCTACCCTGCTTCCCCACACTGTAGAAATTAAAATACTTGAAATACTTCTTCCTTCAAATCCTTATAAAAATTAGGGAATTGGTGGTGGTTTTTCTTTTCTAATAGTGTGAGTTAGGTGACTGGGCCTCTGGGGTGAAGTCAAAAGCCTTGTCACACTAAAAACTGTCATGCTGCAAAACCACAGCATTTCTCATTTTAGTCATCATGTCATAATGCTGCAGAATTAAAATGCTCATTTTCGTAACTTGAGGTGAGTTTCATATGGTTTCCAAGAAAATGCATTGACATTTGCACTATTAACATCTGAGCATTCAAATGTTTGTTTACTATAAAGCAGGGATTAACCAGTATAGACCAACCTGCAGGATTATCAGGGCTTCATATCATCATCTATTTTTGAGGAGGTTCCACCCAGTGAAAGATAAATGACTTGCCCTAGGTCATAAAGGAAGTATGCAGTATAATCAGGAATGGAAACCAGAAGCCTATCTGAAGATCAATAGTTTGACTTCACAGCATTTCACAGCACTTTGTTCAAAGTTTTTCAATTTGACATCTCTGAGAACATAACTCCAGTCTTGCAAGTATTGTACTGAATTGCAGATTGAAACAAAGTCAAAATCTCAAAACAAAACTTGTTTGTTTCAGAGTGCTGGAAAAACCATATGTGCTGCAATTTAAGCAAAAGCCATAATTCCACCCAATTCTGTTCAACGAGTTTGGGCTGTGCTGAGGTTTTAGGGAAACCATGCCTTTAAACTGGGAGGAAACAGTGGATGCTTTTCCATATCACTCTACCCTCATCCTTGCCATACCTTTCACAAGCAACCCTGTATTCTCATACACATGTGCAGGAAAGAGAGCAAACTAAGAGCAAACTTTATTCAAACTTACACCTTGGGATCTTTAGCTGAAAGAAGTAACACCAATGAAAGGCAACTGGTGCCTGGTTTGTGAGTACAGACTGGCTAAACTTTGAATGTTAATCTCCATGTCGAACAATGTCAGAAAACATTAGCATTCCTTATACTTTTCTACAATTAGGTACTTGTGCAACTATAGCTTTTGCCACAAGATGGAGCAAATGTGTATTTTTTCTTTCCTGGTTTCCTTGCACATGACTTTTCCTTTACAAATTTCTGCACTCCAGGACATATTTTCAGGAGTTCTTAGCTCCCATTCTGATATTTATAGTCAAATTTCCAAAGGATCCCAGCAACCTAGCTCTAGCCTCTATGAAAAATCTGGCTCATATTCTGGGACTGAATGTGTTTTTAAAGCTATGTCTAGAACCAGTTTGCTTTTAACACTTCCTACTTTCCACTGAGACCATCTGTAAACTGCAAGCTTACCTTGCAGAGGTAACCACATGTTGCCTTGTGCTGATACAGGCCAATCTGCCCATTCACTGGTGGCATATGATGCTGTCACACTGCTTCCAGAGCAACTTTACTCTCCAACTGAAACTGTCAGGCAAGGCAACGTTTGAACTGGGAAGGTCCTAACCCTGATGGAAAGTCCTCTGAAATGAGCAGGAGTTTTTCCATTGATTTCAGTGGGCTATAGTGTAGAGTGAGCATGAAGAGTGGCATAAATATAAACCCACACATGCTAGTTACCTGATAGTTACTAAGTCATATATGATACAGGGTGAAGAAACAGCTGGTCTCAGAACGAAAGACAAGAGGAAAGTAAGCCATCTACCCTTTCTCTTCCTACCTCCAAAGACAAAAGACATAGGGTTGCAGATGTTTTTTAGAAGAGTGGTTGGCTGTGATACATCATTCTTAGTGGACAGTTTGCTGAAATTAAACCAAAAAGCAAAAACATTTTGTTAATTACTGTCCTTGAGAGACAAAACGGTTTTGAACTTACTGTCTCTAATGTTCTAGTGCTGCTTAAGGTCTTTGTTACACAGTAATTTTAGGCAGTTTCTGGAGCTCTTAGCCCCTGGATTGGGTCCACATTAACATATTTTAAGTGGCTTAAAGCACTTGTTGTTCAGCTTAAAAGTATAATGCTCCAGGGCAGGATTATCTCCAATCCACCTAATTTTGTTCCTATTCCATTACTGTGTGGCCACTGGGCCAGGACTAGGAGCTAGGGTCAAGCTCTGGAGTTCACTCATTCACACTACATGAGCCAATCCTGCCCCATTGTTCCCCACACAAGTGTCCCTGGCTCCCTGCATGTGTGAGGGGAAGAGAGGGTAGAATTTGCACCCCCAGCTGGCTGCATTCCAGGAGGCCCAGGCTCTGCTTCAGCCAGACATGGTATCCCTGCATGTGAGGGAATGCCTGGGCACAGTGGAGTTGGGCACTGCACTTCTGTCCCATTGCTCCTCCCTTGCAGAGCAAGCAAGGTCCAGAGCTATGCTACTCACCCCACCCTGCCCCATCTTTGCCCAGGTGATACCTTGCCCAGCCACAGCGCAGCAAGCACAGGGGTAATTCCCCCACCTCCCACCCACTGCTTGCTGCTGCCCAGGAGACCTGGGCTACTTATGGTTGTGCAGGGTATCCCCAGCTCCCTACAGCTTGCTGGTTTCTGTAAAACCCAGGCTCTGATCCAGTTGACCAGTATGTCCCTGGCTCCATGCATGGGTGGAAAGAAGTGGAGGGAATTTCCTCCCCCATTTCCTGTGCTTGCCACAACCCTGGAGCTCACTTGCTCTAGCAGGAGCAGCAAGTCAGTTCTGCTTCTAGTTGTGCCCCTGCTTGCCAAACCTCTAGTGGCAAGTCATAGCTGTGCAGGTGAAGGACAGTCAGAGCAGGTTTTTTGTCTTACTGTATGACTGTTCCACTAAGCCAACCAATGCTAAGTCAATTACAATTTCTTTGGCTTACAGTATAAGGTCTAACAAGGCCCTAAGTAAGGGTTGTCAGAATTGAGTGGGGGGCCCTCGCCCAGAGTTGCCAAACCAAGATTTTTTTTTACTGACAATCTGAAAGCGTTTTATAAACTTTTTTTTACTGACACATGTTTTTTGCTGATATATATTTATATAACTCTTCTGCCAGGCCCTGCCCTGCTGTCAGGCCCCAGCTACAAGGAGCGAATTAAATTTAGGGATTTAACATCAACCATAGTAAAAACCAAAAAACAAATAAAACCACCTTTGGTTGTCAGCAAAGTTTGCAGCAAAAAAAAAAAAAAAATTCTCTTGGGTTTGCAACCTTCCTTGATTGCAGCAATGGTTATACACTATACTTTCCGCTCATGGCCAGGAGCCCCTACTCACCTCCACCTGACAACACCCTACAACATGCTGCCCTCAACTTACTCCGCTGGCCCCATTCTCCCTGTCCCAGCATGAGCCCCAAAGAAGCCTACCTCTGGGGCATAGCAGCAGCAGCATATGGCTGAGACAACACTTCCCTGCAGGGTCCTGTGCTCCTGTTCAGACACTAGGTGGTACTGCTATGTTTTGTCTGTCAGAGCTTCAATCAAGCTGCAGCTGCTTAGTGTTTTATTAGCGGCAACTTTCTTTCTTTATTTACCAACTTTATTGACAGCTGTTTTTAGCCTGTTTTTGTTACCGACAGTCAGTAAGTTTACTGACAGTTGGCAATCCTGCCCTCCTCATCCTCCCACCCCCAGCTCTGCCTTCTTTTACACTTTCTGGCTCTAGGCCCAGCAGCAACTAGTGTTAGTGGTACAGGAGTGAGTGTCCATGAGTATAGGGCATTCTGGGAGATGTAGTTCTGTAGAGTGACAGTACCATTTATTGGCACCAAGATCAGGAACAGTTTTTGCCTGCTTAACATTGACATCTGCAACAAAAAATCTCCCCTCAGCAGCAGCAAGTGTCAGCTACTGCTCCTGTGCACTTCCAGAGCTAGAAGTTACAGGGGGAAAGGGAAAGTGAGGGGAGGAGAGGATGAAGTTCTCTAGATGTGGAAAGCTGTTGTCCTCTGAACTATATGGGTCCCTCAAATAAAGTTTGTTTATTGCAAGGTCTGCAAGATATGTTACATTCTGCTTGAGAGGCACCAAAGCTTTAAAGCCATATCTGCCTGCTGTCTCTATATATAATTACATGCATACACACATAGATGCCATAAAACAGAAAACGCCATAGACAGAAAACAGCTACAAATAATCACTGGAGAATTAACTCCACCTTTCATTTCTCAATGCAAGGAGGCTTTTGAGAGTCCAGATTCCACATGCCTTTTCCAGGACTAAAATCTGGAGGTTTGGCCCAATTCTGATGGTCAGCCCTCCTGCCCACCCTCTCATATGGCAATTAAAACTGAAGTTTCAAATGCAAACTAATGCAGTATGTACAAAAAAGTAAAATGTGGATCCTCCCATGCCTAGTTTCTGATGTGTGCATGCATACAACCAGTTGCTTACATACACGTGCCTTGTAGACACATACACACACACGCCTGCATTCAATATATGCAAGTAAAATTACCTGATCTTTGGCATCTAGTTTGAAAGAAGGACAAAAAGGGAAACAGACTACTACCAAAATATAAACTCCACCTTAACATATCGTGCTGTGCTTGGAAGGGCTTAGGAGGGTTTCAAATGCCTCAGAAAATTAGATTAATTAGATATTAAAAATGTTTTGCTTTAGCTTTCAGTTTGCTTGCTTTGGTTGGTTTATTCTTTGGGTTCATTTCTTTGTTGTCCTTGTCTGTTTGCATGACTTTAACCCCTTGAATGCCATTTAGTAAGATGCCTATGGCCAGCAGAGCAAAGCACAACATACAAGCCATGCTTTAATGTTCTGTTTATCGCAGTGGTTTATGAAACAGCAGCAGCATGAATGAGCAATGGTCCCAGGCCTGATTTATATCTTTCTTTCCATTTTCTTAGCCATATTATGGAGAATTTTTCTTCAAAATGTTTCAAGACCAAAATGTATACATGTTACTAGCTGTGAGAGATGCTTATAGATGGGAGAATAAATTAAAGTAGTTCCAGCTTCTGCAGTTTCAGTTCAGAGAGTCTGCCTAATGTCAGCCAGTTTCACTTTGAGTTTCAGATGTTAGCAAAACAATGCTGCTTGGGATCAGGTGAAAACCATTCAAAAGTGCCAAGTTTCACACTATTGCCATATTCAGTAGGATAATGTAGGATAGCACAGAGCGTAGCTTATACCCCAAACACTACCTAAGAATGGAGGAGAAGAAGGGGTGTTTTACCCAGGGGGCGCTAACAGATGTGCAGGCCCCTGTTTAAATTCATGGCGCTGCAGGAAGGGAGTGGGGAGAAGGGAAGGGGAGCAAGCTGTGGGCTGGAGTTTGCACAGCCTGAGCCAGAGTGCGAAGGTTGGAGGAGGGGGCTGAGAGGTGGTGGGGATCCAATCCACCTGCCCCAGCTCCAGCTCAGGCCAGGCAAATCCCAGTCCACAGCTCACTCCCCTTCCCTCCTCCCTTCCTGTAGACAGCACCACGGGTAGGGTTGGGCTGCATCAGCCCAGCCCCAACCATGCAACAGATTGACTCTAGGGAACAGAAGTTCCCTAAGGTCCTCCAAAGTGGAGCACATTCATCTGATCCCTCACTTGATGACGGTTAATTTGTTACTTGATAGGCCTCTTTTGAAGCACTTTGCAGCCATGCACATGTGTCACAGCTCAGCTGTAGAGCACTTTTAGGGGGCTGATCATGTGACAAATGTAATTTCTGTCTGCGTCTAGGGGCTACTGATTGCTTCACTGCTGCCTGCCTCTATGATGCACATTGCTGGCACAGGCATTCTGGGAATCATAGTTTTGTAGAGCAGCAGTGAAGTTTGCTGATGCTGAGAGAACTGACCCCCATTTTTACTGTCAAAGTCGGCATTTATTTATTTTTTTTTTGCCTTCTGGCTTTATCAGCAAAAAATGGGTCCCTCCCAGCAGCAACTTCCACTGTCAGTCTAGAGAACTACAGTTCCCAGAGCAGTCCATGACACTGCCTAGCACTTTTCTGTCCATGACACTGCCCAGCTCTCACCTTGCTGCTTCCCTGCATTCACAATCAAAAATGCAGGAGGACAGAGGAGGAAGGATGAATAATAGCTGCCCCAGATGCATTTTTTCCATGCTATACCTCTAGCCACATTGAACAGTAAACAAAACCAGTTTGGGATGGCTGGAAATCATGTTGCAAATATGATGCAAATCTGAGGTTTGAAACAAAATAAAGTAAAGTTTATCCTGTATCTATATGACTGTATAGTGTCCAGAAAATGCTGCCTGGAAGCATACTGCACCCACTCAAACACACAAACAGTAGCTACAACTCTATTTTGTCAGAAGCCTGATCCTATCAGTGAGTGTTACACATTCTTGTGGACAACAGGCTGGAGCCCTGAAAAGTATTTACACAGAAAGAACTAAATTTCTGGATCTTGATCAAAGTTAGGTGTGAGCTAGGTACCATGTACTCCACCCTGTCTAGTTCTGAGTATACACAAAGGTGCAACACAACATGCCTAAGGAATTAAAAAAAAAAAGTAAGGTACCTGTTAGGTTCAGGTGCCTTTTACACACCATTTAAAGCACATAAGTCCTTTATTTTTATTTTTTGTGTGTGTGTGGAGGGGAATCTATGCCAGTTCAATTTGGGAATCTATGCCAGTTCAATTCTTGAGAATATTGTGATCTGCTGTCAGGTGCGTAAAAAAGTATGGTCACCACAAAAGAAATTTAAGAACAAACTAAAACAGAATTGATCACAAACACCAACAAAATTCTAGACAGAGTCATACCATACCTGAATATTTCTATTACATGCCTTTTTCTGCAGTTGCGCACAAAATGAGCATACCTTTACATTTCACAGAGGGTTTCAGAAAGACATTTCTAGTAAACACAAGAGAGAAGGAAAGGGCAAAAGAAAGTTCCACCCCTGGAACAGTCACCAGCTTGGTGGTTGCAGGTGTCACTCCCTTCTGAGTCAGTGCCAGGTTTAAGATCCTGCTTGGAAACTTACTCTGAGTTTTTCATTAAATACTTTGAAAGAACAAGACTAATTTTGAAATACCAAAAAGTTTTGCAGGGCCAGAACACTTATTTTCTACATGTTTCTAATTTACACTCATTTGACTTGTCTGTCCAAATGCACTCGTTCCATCAGACTTTTAATAAATATTGAGACAATGGTATTCTTTATAGCCATATGCCTTGACCAAGCACATTGCAATTAAAAATGCCATTTTTTCTTATTGATTAAATTAAAAACCAAGATATTTCAGGAGACCTGAAAGATATATCTGGGACACTGGTAACATTTAATCACTACACTTAAGTGTTTTTCTGGTAAAAATGGTACACTATGGTCTAGATACATGCATGCCAGTTATGGACAGAGCATAAAAACTTAGATTATATATCTGTATGTTCTTATGGACAAGCTAGAGGAATATGGAGTGCAACAGGAGCCTAGGACCTAAGGCTCCTTACCTTAAAAGGGGGAACAACTGTGTGGAAAGTCTCAGATAGACAAAGGATGCTCCTTAGGAGCTTCAAAAGAGCAGGCCTCAGGTTTGTGGTAAGCTGTGAGTTGCCGAGATAACTGCTTTGCAATAATATATCTGGAGAGAGCCCTGCATGGAAAGCTAGGCACTGCTGCAGCAACTAAGCAGCAACAGTAAGCTGCCATTCGTGAAGCCAGCAAGCCCAACTGAAGAACACTGTAGCCAACCCAGGGAAGTCACTTGACTGGAAATGGGCCAAGCCTGGAATACAGATGAGCAAGAGCCAGAGCCTGAGCCAGTATAGTCAGTCTAGCCCTGGAGCTAGAAGCAAAAAGAGCTCTGCTGAGAGATGGCTGTTGCTGGAGAACTGATGGAGGGCCAGCAGACTACCAGGGAAGGCGCTCTGCATAGACAGGACTATGGCTGTGGCTGACCTAATGCCTGGGATCCTGCTACATTTGGGACCACAAATAAAGAGCAGAGAGGTTGCAGAGAGCTATGTCCCAGAAGGGGAAGGAGCTACCGATTCTAAGGGATCTGGAGGCAGGGTGGAATGCTTGGGGGGGCAGGGGTCGGGACAGGAAGCAGTAAGAACCCAGGCCTGAGGACTTCTCTGGGGTTTGTGGGTCTGCCCAAGGGGAGGGGAGAAGGTATTTTTCTTAAAGCAGTAGTTTCTTCCTTTGTTGATGTTTGTTTGCCCAGAAGGGAAGGTTTGTGTTAAGAAGTCGCTTGCCCTTTTTGCTATATTATACCAGTGGACCAGTTGGGACTGATAGGAGAGGTTAGGAGGTCCCATAGTCCCAGAGAGGCACACCTGGCTAGAGCTTGCCTGGACAAGGAGCAAACTGCTTTGTAGCCCAAGAGGGTATCAGGCCCAAGGGCCCAGTCTGTGAGGAAGATAGCAAGATAGAGATAGGGCCAAGAACCCACCACCTGAGAGGCACAATTAGGGTTAGGGACCCACAGCTCAAAAGAGGTGAACACTAGGGCCAGGGGCCCAGCACTCAAAGAGAGGGATGGACAGAGGGCTAAGGGGGCCAGCACCTGGGAGGGATGGGACTGAGGTTGGAATCCAGAAACCAGGTCCAGGGCACTGGGCCTAGGCTAACAGGCCAGCTAGAGCAGAGGGGTGGAAGCCAAGAAATCTGATGCCCTAACAAGGGAGTAAAGGCCTGAAGTAACCTGATATGGATTCAGGGCAAAGTGCCCCAATTATGTGATGACCGTTAACACAGTAGGGTCTGAGGGGGATCCACTCTAGGGCCCCAGGAACAGCTTCTTTTTTCCTATTTCAATTATTCCAACAAAGGCATGGCAGACGAGAAGAATGGAGGGTGCCCTAAAGCAGGCTCCAAGCAGGATCCACAAGGCCACCAAGGGGCATTACAGTCACTCCTGGGATGCAGTCCTACTACATACAGGTTTCTCTCTTTTTTGCTTATGAATATATATGCCTAACCTGTGCAACAAAACATGGGCTACCATAAGCGTGCTACTCTGGGCACACAGGAAATGTTGCCATGGGAATCATAATCCTCTCCCTGCTTCTCCCCTGCAGGCTAGAAACATGCTATTACATGCCTGTACAGGCCATAAATAATACTTCCTGAATATTGGGCCTGAAGTTGGCAAAACAATTTAAGCAGGGAGGAGAGCGGTAAAGAGTATAGCTGGTATCCTATACATACCACAGCTCCAGAACTCAAGAACTATTTACTGCTATTTGCTACCTGAGCAATAACACCTACATGAAACCCTCCCAATGCCCCAAAGATGCAACAAAAAATAATAAAGGCCCTTGCCATCCCTCTCATCTCTCTGCAAACCTGTTGAACTAAGTAGGTATTTGGCAACTTTTAGTCCAACTCATTCAAATTCAAGGGCCTAGAAACTCAGGTAGACCAAGCAAGAGCACAAAATTCTCCCTTTTATCCCCTTGTTTGGGGCTGCAGTCAGTATCAGAATCTTGTCTCCTTTAATTAAATGTTGTGTAGTTAACAGGGACAGAATCTAAAAACTTTTCGGAAATATATTAAATTCTTTCATATGCTTTTCTGGTACAGAAAGTTGAAAAAAAATATTGTGGCAAAATGGAAATTTCAAAAGAGCCTACATTACTTAGGTGCTTTTGCAAATCCTACCCACAGTTATTAAATCACCCCAGTAAATAATATGCTCCAATGGGAAAAGAGTAAATTATAATATTGACATTTCCCATTAAGGGGTTTGGCTTGACTGAATCTGGCAAGCACAAATAAGTATCCATGAGCTGAACTAGCTGAGCGCTTTAGCCTTCAGATTACTTACTAATGAACTCCCTGTAGTCTATCCATTTAATTGCATTAAATTGCCAGTAGTTACAGTACCCAACAGACTAGTGTAGAGCAACATGCATCTGTGTTTTGAAAGAGCCTCATAGAGAAAATATACCTCTTTATTTGGTCACTGTTTAGACACATATTATATAACTCTCACTATTGTATCCCAAAGAGAAAAATATTTTTCTAGCAGATAAGTCCATAAAACACCACCTACACAATATATCATGCTCCAGTTACTACTTGATTTTTGTTACCCTTAATGAAGAAACTCCTCCTGCCTTGCAAGCTGATATAGATTGGGATTTACTGTCACAATTCTTTCTATTTCAACAGTTAGCAATTATGATAGCCTTTTTCCCTCTTTTGTGATTTCCCCCCACAAAAATGTCAGTTTCTCATAAGTGTTAAAGCCCTACTTCAGAGAGAAATTTAAATAGATGCCTAAATTTGGTACAAGAATATGACCCTTCTAACTTTAAAGGGACTGTCATGTCCCTCTCTCAGGTGTAGGGTTAAGCACCTTCCTGAATCAGGACCTGAAAAAGGTAATATTAAGGCCTGACTCAGCAAAGTGCTGAGTGGTGCCTTTTGCCAGTGCTTCCAATTCTTACTTTCTTCAGTGGGAGTATCAGGTTGTATGTTTTAATTCCATCATAAGCAAAATCATTAATCTATCAATCTATGCTTGCTTTGATAACACCCATGCTAAAATTAAAATAATGCATAGATTGGTATGGCTCCAGAGAAATTAATGAAATGTTCCATATATTGCCGTTATATGCCATTAGACCTATAGCTCTCATATTGGTCTGATTTCTTATACACATACTCATACTAGTATTAGATTCTCATACATCAACACTCAAACATCATCCTTTATTTAGAAATATTTTTACACTATACAACTTTAAAAACAGAGATAAATCTGAGCTCTTCTCATCCCTTCTTCCCCTCAGAACATAGACTCATGTAGGTTACTGTGAGATTAAAGTAGGAAGGAATTTACCATGCGGTGGCTCTGTAGTAACTGTCCACATGCACACTCTTATCTGAAAGTAAGTGGAAATTAGTTTGTTAGCTTAGCCCTCTTTTACCGATGTTTAAGCATCTGTGTGTTACCTTCCATTTACCATGGGATGATAAGAGCATTCACACGTAGGTATGTACTTCAGAGTAAATGAGATATTTTCCAGTAACTTACCGGTATACCCATGACATCAAAAGTTTAAAAGTAACACTTTCTTTAACCCCATTCACATTCCCTCTAACACACCCACTTCCTAAGACACAGTAACGCTGACATGCTGGTGTAGACAATGAATCTTGCAAGCAGCATGTAATTCCTATTCACTTGAGTAACAGGACTGCTCGTATTAACCTGATCCAAAGTCCACTGAAGTCAATGAAACTTTTTTTTTCATTGACTTCACTGGTTTTGGATCCAGCCAGCAAACCTTCAGCAAAGGAGCAGGGCTTCATTCTGAGGATCATTTAGTTCAGCAAAATTTAAATGTCAAGTTGTTTAGCAATATAAAGCTCTCCCTGAATATTTGAACCACATCACAAACCCATTAAGCATAAAGTGAGAGGCTATGAAGAACAAGCTAATTTTGAGGGCCTGATCCTGATTCCACTCATTTTAACAAGGTGTTGAAGGCACTCACTCTCTTCCAAGAGATGACTACCACCTCTCAGGCTTACCCATGAAATGCGTTTTAGAAGTTTTACATCACTGTTCAAATCCCAGCAATCACATCAGTCATTTCTCACTGAATAAGTCTTTTCCCTGTACTTCTCCAACTACATTCTCTTACGTTCCCAGGGTTATTTTGCTTGGATATTGCATGTAGCAAAATTATCCACAGCAATGATATTCAGGCTGTACTGTGGCCAAAGTACAATATGGCTCCTTGAGAACTTTACCACTGAACTCTGATCCAGCAGGCAGGTAGCGGTCTGCCAAGGACAATCCAAGAGAAGATTCATAATCAGTGGAAACCACCATCATGATAGAAGCATTATGAAAAATAGCTACTGAGACATGTTGCTGGGGACAGAAAAGGAAATGTCCGATGACTACTTAGGTTGAATCTACAAATAAGAAAGTGACAATGAGAAAGAAAAAACAATAGAGGAATGGAAGAAGTAATATATACAGAAATAAAAAACATATGCATCAAGTGTAATAGAGGATATGGAGGTAAGATTTAAAATGTAACTAGTAATTTTGGGTTATTGGGTTATTGACCAGCTCTTATTTAAAATGTGTAAGATACCAGGTAAGAGAGCAGACTACAGAACAAATGGTACAATTTGTCCCCCTGATACCTGTGCTGTCCCTGCACGCTTCATACATACTAAAGGATGAATTCTGTTTCCATCACATAGCCATGAAAGTCTCCAAGCTCAGAGGGCGGATTCCTTGCTCCATGGAAGTCACTGAGACCTTTCCTTTTAGTTGCAATAATGTCAAGGATTCATGAGAAAGAACCAACTTTGTTTTGCTGCATAAAAGAGAAAGGCTTCTGGGAAGTGCACAGGAAACGTCACCCGTTTCCCTCTTTCATGCCTGTTGGGGACTCCTTGTGCCCTGCTACAAAGAAGGCACAGGAAAAGAGGCTTTGTGGATCATCTCCAGTAAAAATGTATTGACCACCACAGGATAGTGACACAAATGGCATGAAGCTGCAAAAACAACAGCTGTCAGCTGCTCTGCTACTATGGCCATGTATGTAAGGCTTCCTTCCAGATCCAGGGTCTGCAGCCAAAAAGATAATCTCTGACCACTTGTTGCCTCTTGGGAACACCAGGGAACAGCAGTTAGGCAGAGTACACATCTTGGAAGCACCCATGAGCACTCCCAGGAGCTCCTGAAACATAACACCTGAACACAGCCCTGGGGTATATGTATGAAGCTGTTAAGGATCTAATTGCCAGTTTCTGGTGTGCTGAAGATGGAGCAAGTCAAAGAGGTTTATTTTGTTAGCAGCCAACCTCAGGTTATGAGACAGAGGATGTAGACATGTTGTGCTTAGGAGGAAAAAAAATCTTCTTTCTACACAGCCTACTGATCAGCTTGGCCAGTCGTCTTTAAGCCTGACAGAGGTTAGAGCAATGAGTTTAATGCATCATCTACAAGTGGGCTGTCAGCACTGGAGACTAAACAAAAGAGTTCTGGATCTAACACTTGGTGCTTTCTGGCTTGAGCTAGAAGACTCAGCTCTTATAGCTGAAAAAGCAACAGTGGACTCAAATCGCTATATGGACCTACAGGAATAAGCAGAAAAAAAATACATAAATGTGGGTTACACACAGGTGCAAGAAAAAGATACCTGTATAAAACGGGGATTTGATGCTTGAAGAAAAATATATAGCAAAACCCTGCCCCAAACCACTTATAACCTAATTGAAAATAAGAAATAAGACAATAAAAATAAAGGGCTGTCTCCTTCTGAAAGTCCATGGTGGTTATGCTCTTTCACCAGATAGCTAGTTGCTTGATATTCCCAATGACTGCTGGACAAAGCAACTACAAAGCTCCAGTTGAAAAGAACTGTGCAAAAGAGGGTTTGCACTCCTCTGATGTACTTACAGCCTAGCTGAACAAAAAACATTTCCTTTCTGGCTGCAAATTTACAGCTGCTTGGGAGTTGCAGAAGGGACTTCCCCATCTACCTCTAACCAGCACTTCAAGCTGCTTGTCCTACATTGAGAAAGGCAGAAGGAAATGTCTTCTTGTGCTGACATCTGCCTTATATGTTCATCCTATATTGAGATAGAAATTGGGGTTTTTTGTCCTATGTAAAATATTGTTGTTAGGAAGGTGAAAGATAAATATATGGAAAATAACAATGCATAATTCAATTAGTCAGGAGTAAGGTTTAAAGTTAGATTCAGAACAAGGGGAATATCTGTTCCAAATAAGGAGAAAATCAGTTCCAAAATGGTTGTTACTATTTCTTCATAATATTGGATACCATACATTATAACAATACATAGAAAATAAAGAATGGCCAAGAACAAATTAAAGGAAGATTAAATGTCATTTTTCAAAGATACGTTTTAGTTCAAACTCAAGTTATTTGGTTGCTTGTATGAATCACTGGATGAGATTTTATAGTTTGAGTTATCTAGAAGGTTAAAAAGATGGCAATACTGTTTTCTTTTGGCCTTACCAAAGTTATAAATAAATTAGTAGAGGTGAGAGTCTTCTATTAACAGGAGGATGTAATCCTATGCAAGTCATCAAGCTTTCCTACAATTATCCATATTTATTTGGGGAAAGAAGCAGGGGAAAAGGAGCATTCATGGGGAACATATAAATACAAAATAAATATGGCCATTGCAGATCTTCTTGAAGATGGAAATATTATAATGTGCCTTTTTATAAATATTCAAAGAAGGGATTCAGAAATATCAATTCTTCTTTTGGGTCCAAAGCATGCCCAAGAGTGGTAAGGAAACAGGGAATTGTCTGGAGGTATTTGTTTACCTATTTGTTTACCTATTTTATTGGCAGTGCTGTCTAAAATGTAATTAGAGGGGAAAAAATAATCTTAAAGAAGCCTGTAATGATTTCCTCTGACCATCAAACATTCATGTGGAGAACACTTACAAGGATGAAAAAGGATGAGAAAGGATGTGCACTAGGGCTGTGCAAAGCTTCAGTCCCCGATTCGATTCAGCAGAGATTCGGCCCAATTTGGTGCCTGAATCTCTGAATCCAAATTGCATCAGGAAACCCTTTAATCTCTTCAAATCAAATCAAAGAGATTTGGAAAGATTCGGCAATTCAGATATAGACTCAGCTTTAAATGTTTTTTTACATACCTCAAGGTACTAGGTGGCTTGTGAATGCTGTGATGCTGGGGCACATGGTGCATCCCACAAGAGTACGAGGGGATCCCCAGCACACTCAGCAGCAGATCCAGAAGTGGACCAGAAGCACTTCCAGTCCACTTCCAGGTCCACCAGGGAATATGCTGCTCCCCCTCCCCCGCCCGCACCCGCCATGCTCAGCGAATGGTGCCTCCTGGGTCTGGGGGGGCACCCAGGATCCCCTTACAGCTGAGCCAGGGGGATGTGGAGGGGGCCCCCAGCATGCTACCCGGTGGACTTCTGGATTTGTTGCCAAGCATGTGGGCCCCCTACGCTCCTGCGGGATGCTCCATCTGTCCTAGTATCACAGTGTTCATGAGCCATGCCTGGTACCTCGAGGTTTGTAGAAAAAGCATTTAAAGCTGTTTCTATGTCTGAACACTAATTCTCCGAATCCTCATTGGATCTTCAGATTCAGATTTGGTTGAACTGAACCAGGGACAGTGATTTGATTCGTTGATTTATTTCTCACACCCCTAATGTGCACCATCCACTGGGGATTCAGTACTTGTCCAGGTGTTTCTCACTTCCCCTCTGAGGTGTATTGGACACATAGTTAGTGCCAAGGGAATGCAACAGTAAAGCTGAAGTCAGACACAGGCAGTATGTGGATCCAGTATGTGCACAGTTATGTAGACCCAAACAACAGCTCGAAGAATGTCAGCCTTCTGCTTGTGGTGGACACCTGTGGTTGGTGTACCTCATGATAAAACCAAAACAAGATAGCTAACACAAAATTATTGTCCCAAAGCAAAAAAAGATACCTTTTGTTACTAATGAAGACATGGCCAAAATGGAGATCTGAACCCTTAAATCTGAACTTTATTGTGCTACATATCTGTCTCATTTTTGCTTTCCAATGCAGGGAAGTGACTATGATGAGTGACACTAAACCAATAGGTAAACAAACAAGTTGCTGGAATATGAACTAGGGTATGAACTTAATATCATATTATCTATTCTGTAATAACTTCACATGTGCAGGTCTTATGCTATGGTAAATTCAAGTTAGCATACTGAATTTTCATTGGAAGTTGATCTACTTCACATTTACCTGCAGAGTAAGACTGTGCACATACACAGTTATTCTGGAATAAGTAAATATGCATCCTATCCTACAGCGTAGTAAATTTTTCGTGTATCCATACATTAAGAAAGCTGAAAAAGGCATGGGTTTATCACACTAAAATGTTGATTTAACAAAAATGTTTGAATATATAAATCTACAAAAAAGTAAACCAGGTTTCTGGTACTGTCCTTTGTACATGTTATACAAGATACTTCTATCAGCAAGTTATTAGAGCTCTTTGGATCATTGTCACCAATCTGGGATTGGATTTACCCTGCAAAAAATAAATTAACGTTAATGCCACTTAGTTGTATTAATTTCACTGTTTTGCAACTTTTTCCATGATTCACCACGATGGGATTAAGTGCTAATATATTGCAGGCTGCTGAAATGTATAACCTGCAGTCATGATTTTAAACACATGTAGAGGTGCTAATTGCATTCAGTTGACACTAGTGTAGTTTGAAAGACAATTTTTCACACCTTATCTGCACTGATAAGGTGTTAACTGCATTCAGGAGACACCACTGCTGCTGCAAAGGTAATTTCTTGCTCTTCATCAGAGCTTAACACACATTTAGCAACCCAGCTAGCCAAAAATACCATATGATCAAAATTAATGAGGTCCTTAAATATTTTATTAAATGGGGGATTTTTTAAATAATTGCTTATACATTACTGTGAATGCCAAACTTTTAAAGTGAGGCTTTTCATACAAGTGCTGGTATGCGATGTACAATGTATAATGATAGTATGTCTCTGCCACTAGTGCCCTCTAGTAAATGGCACACCAGATTTACTGAAGTGTGTGTCCCAGCCATCAGATGAAAGATAATCCCTAAATTCTACCCATCTAAAAGGCAACTCATTCAAACACAGCAATAGGAGCTTGTGCTAGCTCCTAGAGTCAAGAAACGTGAGTTTTGTCTCTGCTAGGCAGCTCCCCCAAGTGGAGAGAAGCTGTGAAGTTCAGAGATAATGCAGATCTCTGTTCAGACCTATGATTAACTGCTCTGTTATAGGGGAAAGATCAAGCTTCATAGGTATCATTAAATGCAAGTTGTAGTACAGTAGATGTAGTCCAAGAAGGAACAGCCTAGCCTTCCACTACTAAAACAGCCAAGTGGGAAAGCACCAATGACTTTTCCAGTGCACCCAAGGAACTAGCTTCTAATTCCTTGAATGCCTAAATGTATGCAAAAACTTATGTGCAAAGAAACTTTTGTTTTACCTGCTTGCTTTCAGCATGGTTCCCAACTCTTGTATAGGGAGCAGACACTGAGAGCATAGACTGAGCAGGTTCTACTTCATTTGATCATAAAACTGACTCCAGAGGACTGATAAGCAAAAGCACGTATTAGACTTTATGTGCTTTCTATGTTGCGAGATAACTGGCTGGAGTGCTGACTACCACAGTGTGATTCCACCAAGAAAATGACATATATTTGAGAAAAGTGAGGGGTCTTTTAGTGATATCTTTCATTGGTTCAGCTGTATCGTCATGAGAGATATCTGACAATCACTTGGGCACAAAGTGCCCTTTCTCAGGTCTGAGAAAGCAGCCACAGCCTAAAGTAAATACCACATAACACAATAACTTGTGTTTAACTTCATATGTGTCTGGGTTTTTTTTCCTTCATGTTGTGAATTTTTTATTGTAAATAGAGAATTTCAATAACCTCCAAGTTGTGGTAGGGTTGGAGTGTTGTAGCTGTGATTGAGAGGTATATTTGAGAGGCATTAACACAAGGCTTACGTGTAATGTTAAGCAGACTATGGGAATATCATTTCACAGCAGAACTACAGCAAATGATAGCATGATATAGAAAGGATGTTGAACTTTAATATTTACCTAGATACTAAGGTGAGTTTTGCTGCCATAGCTACACTACTAGCAGTATCCAAGCTTGTTAATTTAAAGATCTGATTAACAACTTCCACATAAATCTAAATCAAAATTAAATACATTGTTAAAGGTATCTATTTTACATGTTTCCATAAAACAGCATTAAAAAATAGAATGTTAACTAGAATATAAGCAAATGCCAAATAATAAAAATATTACTGTGTCCCATCTTGTCTCCAAACTCCTTGAACAACTAGAGGGAATTCAATGATTCATCCTTTAGAAAAATTTAAGAAAATGCAAGGTCAAATTTGGCCACATTACATACACACACACACACACACACACACACACACACACCCCCCATCAAACAATGCACAGAATCCTGACTGTAAAGATAAACCAATAACCCAGACCTGATAGAGTGACTGACACTTCCTGTGTCACTTTCTGTGACACTAATCGGATAAGGAATGGGATACACAGTTTATTTTCTTTCCATGTTGCCTCTAAATTTTCTTGAGTTCTCTTGACCCTTCTTCAGGTTCAGAGTGATACCATTAGGATAGAAATACCTCAACTGCACAGCTTACTAATGATACTACCTTGGAGCAGAGCCCATTTTATTTTACAATGGGCACATCTACACAGGATGCTAAAAGTGCAGTAAACTAATTCACAGTTGACACTAAGATGTGGGGGGGAGTGGGCATGCTAGAAGGGAGAAATAGGCTGCAATTGGACCTAGACAGGTTACAGGGGTGGGCGGATGAGAACAGGATGGGTTTCAACACTGACAAGTGCAAGGTGATGCACCTGGGAAGGAAGGACCAGCAGCATACCTACAGGCTGGGGAACTCCCTTCTTGTCAGTGCAGAGGTAGAAAAGGATCTTAGTCATTATTGATGCCAAAATGAACATGGGCGACAGTGTGGGGACGCAGTCAGGAAGGTCAACCGCACCTTGTCATGCATCCACAGATGCATCTCGAGCAGGTCCAAGGAGGTGATCCTCTCCCTCTATGCGACACTGGTCAGGCCGTAGTTGGAGTACTGCATCCAGTTCTGGGTGCCGCACTTCAGGAGCAATGTGGACAGCATTGAGAGGGTCCAGAGGAGGGCCACTCACATGATCAGGGGGCAGCAGGGCAGGCCCTATGAGGAGAGGCTATGGGACCTGAACCTGTTCAGCTTCCACAAGAAAAGGCTGAGGGGGGATCTAGTGGCCGTTTACAAACTAGTCAGGGGGGGGACAGCAAGCACTTGGGGAGTGCCCTG
>NW_005842027.1:197545-213399 GCF_000455745.1 Alligator sinensis | reverse complement strand
CACCTTCAAGAGCAAACTGGATGCTTATCTTGCTGGGATCCTATGACCCCAGCTGACTTCCTGCCCTTTGGGCAGGGGGCTGGACTCGATGATCTTCCGAGGTCCCTTCCAGCCCTAATGTCTATGAAATCTATGAAATCTATGAAATCTGGAACCAACTTCCAAGAGAAGTGGTGCTGGCTCCTACCCTGGGGGTCTTTAAGAGGAGCTAGATAGACACCTTGCCGGGGTCGTTTGACCCCAGTACTCTTTCCTGCAATGGCAGAGGATCGGACTTGATGATCTGCTCAGGTCCCTTCCGACCCTACCAACTATGAAACTATGAAACTATAATTCTACTGCACATTAGCACATCATGGTAAAAGCCATGCTAATGCAATTATGCACCTTAGAATTAGTCTACTGCACATTAGCGTCACTTAAAAGACATCTGCTGGCACTACCACACAATAGCGCCGATTACCATGCATTTAGTACCTGTTATTAATGCATGTGTAGATGTGCCCGCTTTTGGTAAAAACTCTTGAACTTCTGGAAATAAAGCCACTCACTCCATCAGTGGACCACCCCTAGATGGGCAGCTTCGGTGTGTTAATTTAACAGCATATTAGCAGACTCTGGAATGATGTCATCACTGCTTCTTTACTTACAGCAGGACAATTGGTTTTCTTTGTTACCATCCACAGAACTTGTATATTACAACCCAAAACATATATCCACATGCCAGTCTTACTTCCTTCCACTTTCCATCCCTGTTTTCACCTACTTTTTTTCAAGACCTTCCAAGTGCCAAAAGCCACAGATATTATCCATCTTCACCACCAGGTCCAGGCAAAACTGGGGAAGCTCATTGATATCACTAAAGAAACCTATAAGTTTGTGGGTTGAGGACCAGGAATTACATGCTTTCTCCTTGGGGGAGAAAGGGATTATCAACCTATAATCATGCAGCCATCAGCCAAACTCACTTATCAGTACCAAGAAGCCATCCCAATCATAGAACAGATCAACTCAGCTTTTACAAATTAAAGCTACTGCAAACCATGAATATCCATCCATAAAAAATATCCATAAAAATAGCATTTTTCACCTTGTATTATTACCACTGTAGTGTTTTCCATTTGACTTTCCCCCTCCCCGCTTTCTTCCCCCTCCCCTCCGTGCTTTACCTTTTGTTTTTCTAATTTCTACCTATTTACATTCTCACTGACATCCTGCCATACTTTTAGCTTCTCTCATTCCTTGGAGTTTCAGACCAGCAGAGACTTCCTATGCTTCCAGAATGGTGGCTGCACCCAAAAGCTTGCTAAGAACTTTTTCCTAACTACTCAGTTGGTCTAATACAAGATATCACATCTACTCAAAGAACCTTGCCTGCCTGTGTCCTTATACCAACACAACTACAATAAAAAACCCATGAATATCCATCCTAATTTTCATGTATTCTTCTTGAAATCACATACAGAAAATTTGTTCTGCATCAACTCCAGAAACCATTCAAGGGCAGGAGGAATTCCTGGTGCATCAGATTTTGGATCCCAAAACACTTAGGACAAAACTCTTATTTGCTCAGCTGGGAAGGCTACAGCCCTGAGAAATATGGGAATCCACAAGCAATGTTCACATGCTCAATCTAGTAAATTAATTCTATTAGGCTTATCCAAAGAAACCTAGGCCAAGGGTAGCTGGATGCCACCTGTAAGGAGGGTGGCACCACAGGAGTTAAGCCTCTGCTCTGCAGCTTAACAAGTTAGCTTTCCCAGCTGGGTTACAAAACAGCTTTTTCTCAGCTACCTGTCTATTTGTATCTTCCAGAGATCATGGGCCTTGAGGCCCACCTAGTTAACTAATAGCCCCCACTGTGTGGAGCCAAAGGTTGAAGGATACAACTTTTTTTTTGTGGGACAACTAAGGAAGAAAAGTGTAGGAGTGACATGGGGGTCAAAGGTTCAAAATGTGAAACGAAGTTCTCCAGAGGAGGACACTGAGCAGAGCCCCCTGGGCTGCACCCAGTGGTCCTCAAGGCATCCAAGGAGCTGGTGGATGCCACCCACTGGTGCTCCACCCGGAAACTTGCATGGACAAGTGAGAGGAAAGTGGCCCCGCAGTCTCTGAGCACATGGACAAGTGAGAGGAAAGTGGCCCTGCAGGCTCTGAGCCCCCTCCTAGCCACAGCCTCCTTCCTTGTCAAATACAGAGCCTACTTGGCCAGGGCCAGGGCCAGAGCCAGGGACAGGGACAGGGACAGGAGAAGGTTGACCAGGACGTCCTGGGACTTGGTGGGGCTGCAGATGGGCTGACCAAAAACAAAAAGGTGGGGGGTGAAATTCAACCAGAACCTCAGGAGGAGGTTCTGGAGGTGAATGTGGAGGGGCTGCAGCCTGGCACACTTGAGGGTCATGCGTGCCAGGGTTTCCCTCTGCCCACAGAAGGGGCGGGAAACCAGGGTGTCTGTGAAGCTCACCACATACATGCCCATGGCAACAGCTCCATGGAGGAGCCACCAGCTGAGATTCCCAGTAGCGTCCTTGTCTCCTGGTTCATAGTTTCAGACTCCTGACTTCTAGACTCACCCTAGCCAACCTAATGATCTGCTTAACTATGAAGGAGACTCTGGCCAAGAGGACCCCTGGGACTACGGGGCTGTTTTCCTGCCCCTGGTCCATTCACATCTCCAGGCAGTTTCACTGGCCAGTGTCCACTGACTCCTTGGACTCATTTGAGGACCAGTGCTCTGCTTGATGAACCCCCTTGGTGCACTTAATTTGAACCTTTGACCAATACTCTTGTCCTTATTTTGCCTTTCTTTTGTCCCAAGAATTTAGTTGTTACTTCCTCAGTAGCCTCCCAGTCTGAGAGAGGCTTATAGTTATTTTGGTAGGCAATGGCCTATGATCCCTTGAAAGTAACAAATAGACCTGACTTCTAAATTCTGGCTCCTCGAATTATCTTTTGGTTTTCAGCTTCTAGTTCCTGATGCCTGGACATGATGTTCTGACTGTAGACCTTAAACACCAGACCTCAGTGTACTATATTTTTTCTGCCTTTTGCTCTTAACCCTGAATTGGACATATCTGATTATTGACCTCTGCCTTTTGACCCCTGCCTAACTTCCAAATATCCAACCAGGACCGTCTAACCTAGCCACTAAGCCAAGCTACCTTAGCCACTCCTAACAAGACCTCAATTTTTAACTTTGTCCTAAAGTCCTCCAATTCCAGTACCTCTTCCTCTTCAGAGCCCAAAACCCTGATTGCTTTAAACCTTTTGAATACCAATCAAGGGATATTCAGCTCATGATTCTGACAGGCTACTGAACAGTCCTTTTTCCAGTTCAAGCTGTTTCCTTCAGTCTCAGATTCCAGGAAGAATGCATTCTGATTCATGAATGCTTAGGTTATATAAACTTTTTAGATGGGGAAAAAGCTGAAAGAAAAATCTTAGGTGCATGTAATAATTAAGCCATTCATTATAAAGTTAGTTTTCCCTAAACAAAAGAAGACTTGTTCCACTTCAGCCTTTATTGACACTGAGCTTCCAAACAAAGGACTGAGCTTTAGCCAGGTTAGTGGCTTAGTTCATGCAGGAAGTCAACGCACAGAGCACGTTCAGCATTTTTTTTGATCACACTGTAGATTTCATGCCATTTTGTGCCTTTCCTCTCAATACTTCTGAGTTGTTCTGATTTCTTCCAAAAGAGGTCACTACAGAGCAACATTGAAGTCTACATTTTTGGAGGAGCAAGGGTATAATTCACTTGCAATTTTAAAAAGTTCTTAAAGCTGCTTCAGGTGACCTCTCCCTCAGTCTTCTGCTCTCTATCAGATAAAAGGTTGTCTCAAAGTAGCTGGAGGTAGACACAGCTGAACAGATTAATCCCAAGTCTACTAGTATAACGTGTCACAAAACAGACAATTTAATTACCTCCTGGTGCAGTAGCCTGTTTAACTAGCTAATAGTGCAGCTAGCATACCAGGAGGAAACCTCTCCTTATCCCCCCCCAGCCAGTGCACTTTTCAAGACCACTTCTGCTGTGCAGAATCCTAGTTAACAAACAGTTTAAGGACAGCTTGGTTTTCAGGCTCTGCTTTAGTGCTTTCAAGTCAGGCACTGTAATAATACCTCTCAGCTCTTTGATAATAGAGTAGCAGCAGATTTCCCAAGCAAAAACAGAGGGTAGAGTAGAGTGTTTTACTGGAGCTAAACAGTAGAAAGGTTAAGGAGAAACAGATCTATATTTAAATTGGCCATCTGCATTAGAAGCTGTTGAGAGTACCACATGCTGTTGCAGGCTTGGATTTCAGAAAAAAGTTTACTAAGTTTTTCCTTTTGGGGGGTGCTGCAGGCCAGAGCCACAGCTAGTACACATCAACATTGTTGTACCCATGATGATTCACTCTGGGTGCGTCTACACATGAAATTAATTTGACTGAATAAACTGTTCGTACAGCATCTACACAATGGAGATCAAAGATGGAGTACTTATATAACTTCCCCACCACATTTCCTCTTTTCATGTAGGCAGGGTAGCACTTTTAAGCACTAAATCGTAGAATCATAGAAAGTTAGGGTTGGAAGGGACCACAGGAGGTCATCTAGTCCAACCCCCTGCTCCAAGCAGGGACTGCAGCACATTAAGCTGGGTTGGCACAGCCTGGCTGGCAGTGGACCCTGCTCTGACCCAGCTCAGTGTGCTACAGAGGGGCTACAGAGGGGCAAGGATGCTTCAGTGTGGGGCTAGCCGGCAGGCAGCCCCCCGCACTGAAGCACCCTTGCACCCCAGTCACCCCTGTCAGCTTCTACACATGCATTGCAGTGGAGTAAATAACTCCGCCGTAGAATAGGATTTCTGTCTTGGTCGTACTATCCTATGGGGGAGTTAAATAATTTACTTTGTCCTAATAGTACCACGTGTGTAGATGGTGATGTTTTACTGTAGAGCTAATTAGCCAACTCGGCAGTAAATGTCTCATGTAGATGCGCCCACTATCATCAAACTTGGCCTTTGTGCCTGCTGAAAGAGCTCTTCTCCAAGTATATATTTCCAACTCCATGAGATTCACAACACACGTTGAACTGGCAATATCACTGCAATCCAAGAAGTTAGCAATCTCATTCTGTATGTCCTCCTGTGAATCTCTCAAGTGATTTTAATTTAATGTATTATGAAATAAGAGGTTTAAAATTATTCCATTAATATTGGATTAAACTGGTCCACAACACTTACAGGTCACTATTTCAGGTTGTATAATATTAAATAGATATAATAAATTTGTTCTATATTGTAAATTATTATTACCCTAAGGGCAGCATTAACTTGCATAAAAACTACACTCCCTTCTTAAGGAAATGTTTCCATATTAAGTACACTTTAAATGTCAAATGCTGGTTTGCTTGTCTCAAGTAAAGAATTTGTGGCTATGAGAGAAGTTGTCAACCCATGAAAGAAGAAAAAGAAGCTTGATTGTGAGTCTGCCCACATGAAACTACATCTTGCTGCTGCTCATTTCTCAAGTACTGTGGGAGCAATTCATGCTTAAATGGATCAAATGAATGATTAGGAGTAACTTACAGAAGGGTTTCCTCATTTCCCCAAAAGAGCAGCAGCAATGGTTTGTGATTTTTATTAGTCCTGCCTTATTAACCAATTTTCTCCACAGTCAATACTAGCACAACAGGACACCTTACCATGCTACCCATCAATCACAGTGTCATCTTTCTACAAGGGAATATCTCTTTCTAGCCAATCTCTTCTTTAATGGGAGTGTTCAAAGGAGCAGTAATCAGCTACAGCGAAAATACTGGCTTCCTTTCCTCTTAGGTGCTTAATCCCCAATATAGGCATATAGTTTACCTGTAGGCACATTGTTTTGGATAGATTAACAAGAATTAACATGTGACATGCACTGTACTTTATGAACTACAATTTGTGCTGTTTAATGTATACAGTATATGAAAATAAATGGAAAAATCAAGCTTCTGTTTCCATTAGGTTACTTTGAAAAATCTTAGCCATTTGTACTTTACATGACATAATACAGATCGTTCTTGAATTCATTTTATCTGAAAACAATATCCACTGCTTCAGGGCTGTCCAACTTCTGAGTAGCTGGGGACTGCAAGCCCACCTGGCCACATGTTGCTTAAGCCGCTTGCCCATTGGGCTGTGTGCCATGCCATGCTCCAGAGTGAGTGTCCCCAATGAAGCACTATGCCAGAGCCCTCCCATCCTGAAGGTCATGCAGCAGCAAATGCCATCCTCCCACTGCCACACTGCACAGCAGGCACAACCCCACTCTAATGTGCTGGTAGCCCAACATTGCACAGAGTCCCGGGGTCCCTCAAAGGTGCCCTATCACAGCTTCCCACCACTCTGCTACCCTGTCCACATGTGTGGGTGCAGGAAAGAGAAGCTGGAGGAAGGAGGGAGGAGCACTGAAACCCCAGCAGCAACAGCCACTTGAGTGATGAGCGAACAATGCCATACTGGGAGCCCAGTGACTGCAGCTTAATATCTAGGTGCCAGATGGAGTCCACAGGCTGCCAGTTGGGCAGCCCTGACCTGCTCCCTACTTCTATTGCCATTGCTCCCATGTGGCTCCTTTTCATGTGTTGACTCCTTCTGTCTGACTGATTCTCTCTCTCTGTCTCTCTCAGGAAGGGTTTACTTGGATTTTCAAGTGAAAAAAAAATACCGGTTTCAAAGATGGAGTAATTATATAACTTCCCCACCACATTTCCTCTTCATATAGGCAGGGTAAGATTCTTAGGACACATCCACACATGCAAGCATGTGCACTTGCAGCAGCTCAAACACAACCAGTGCAAATTTGAGCCAGAGCTTTTTGCCTCAGCGCATGTGCTCAGACATGCACTTTGTTGTGGAGCAAATTGTGCCACTTGGGGCAAAATAACCCTGCCTGGCTCCTCCTGGATCTGCAGCCAGGAGGAGCTAGAGCCTGGGGCCAGCACCTGTGCTGTCCCCAGCAGTATAAAAAGCTGCCCTGGCAAGTAGCTCATGGCTACTTGCTCTCAGGAGCTTCTGGGGCCCAGCCAATTGGTACCTAGGGATTCTACCCCTTGTACCAGATGGACTGCTGCAGCAGCCCTGAGAGTTCCCTGCACCCTCTACCCACTGCAGCAGCCTGGCAGACCTGGATGAGGACTGCGCAGCCAGTAGAGGCATCTGCCTCTCTTGGCCAGCTGCTAGTGGGCTATGGCTGCAGGGTTGGCCTCTGTGCGGCACTACTGCCATGTGTGCCCCCTGCCCAGCCATCTGGGCAGCTATCGCTTGGAAGATAATCTGGGTGTGGTGGCCTGCTTTGCACTGTCAAAGCATGTCCTCCTGGCCCCATTTGGCCAGGAGATCAGCCACAACCAGATGGGTCCAAGGTACCAGCTCTGAGCAGGCAGGGTCCTGCCACTGGCTTCCCTAGCAGGAATTCTAGTATTCCCTATTGGAAAACTTAAAAATCCCTGATAAAAAAAATCTCAAAGTCACTCTGTAAAACACCTCAAAATCCATGTTTCTCCACAATTAAAACAAAAGACCACTATAAAGAGAGCGGGAGAGTGAGACAGAGACAGCAATCAGTTGGGCAATGTTTTATTGATATATCTAGTGTTAAAGCAATGTGGAAGCCTACCAGTGTCTCTATCATAATAATAAAGTGAACTCTAAATACATGTTTCATGAATACATATATATTTTGCTGCCCTCCCACAGGGGCTACGGCCCCCCAATAAGGGCTATGGTCTCCACACAGGGGCTACAGACCCACACAGGGGTTCTAGCCCCACAACTGGGACCACGGCCCCCACACAGGGGTTACAGCCCCCCAACAGGGGCCATGGCCCCCACAGACGTGCTATGGACCCACAACAAGGGTTACAGCCCCACAACAGGTTCCAAATGGCCCCCGCAGGGTCTATCCTCCCACAAGGCCCACATGCCCCACCCCAGCCCCCCGATTGCTGCTCCAGCTGGCCCCATCCCCCGCCAGCTGCTGCAGCCCCTGTGATAACTGTCCTGCCCAACCCCAGTCCCCACTTGCACCCCCAGCTCCCAGGGCTGCCCCCCTAACCTCAGGCACTGTCACTTAAAACAAAACAAAAAAAAGGAAACAAAAAGGAAAGAAAAGCCTCTACTCACCCTAGAAGCATGGCCTGTGGGGGCTCCAGAGCCTCCTGGCAGAGCCCCCCCACAGGCAGCACAGGGCTGTGGGAGGCAGGAGGGCCTGGGTTGGGGCCACTGGGGCTGTCTCTTTCTGCCCTATGCTATGTGGACAGGGGCCTAGTGACACAGACAGCAGCTCAAACTATCAGTAAGTGCAGGGGTTTTTTTGTGTTTTTTTGGTTTTTGGGGTTTTTTTATTACTGTGGGGATGCTGGGTGGGGCAGGGATCAGAGGACTCGGGGTGGTTGGGGGATGGAGCTGGGTAGGGAAGGGATCGGGAGGGTCTGTGGGGCAGGCAAGGGATGAGGCCAGGCAGGGCAGGGAACAGGGGCCTCGGAGGGCAGGCAGGGGGTGAGGCCAGGCAGGGCAGGGCTGGAGGGGCTTGGGGAGTGGACGGGGCCAGTGGGGGTCCCCTGCATAGTCCCCTCCCTCCTCCTCCAGCCCCCCTGACCCCTTACTTACTGGGGAGCCCTGGTGCTGAAGCACCAGGGTGAGGGCCAACTACAGAGATGCTCTGGCAACCAGAGCGTCTTTGTGGAGGACCCAGCCTCCAGGTGCCTCAGGGCATGGTTCGGGACCATACCCTGCCCTGCTTTTTTTAACTCTGGTTTTTTTAGACCCCTGGATATACAGGGGTCTAATTTTGCCCCCGCCCTGCAAACTTGCAGCACGGGGAATTTTTTTTTCACTCCCGCATGTGCCTCTTGCCCCATCTCAAAGGGGTTTGAGACAGGGCAAGAGGTACATATGCAGTCATCTGGACATGCCCTTAAGCACTAAATCATAGAATCATAGAAAGTTAGGGTTGGAACGGACCTCAGGAGGTCATCTAGTCCAACCTGCTGCTCAAAACAGGACCATCCCCAATTACATCATCCCAGCCAAAGCTTTTTCTAGCTAGGTTTTGAAAATCTCCAGGAATGGAGCTTCCACCACCTCTCTGGGTAACCTGTTCCAGTGTTTTACTAGCTTCCTAGTGAAAATTCTTCCTAATATCTAACCTAAACTTCCCTTGCTACAACTTGAGACTCTTTCCAATTTGTCCACATTGTTTCTGTGGTGAGGGGTCCAAAACTGAACACAGTACTCCAGATGTGGCCTCAAATGGCCAAATTGGCCAGATGTGGCCAAATGCTGTGCTGAATAGAAGGGAATAATCACTTCTCTTGACCTACTGGCAACACACCTATCACAGCAGCCCAGTATGCCGTTAGCCTTCTTCGCAACAAGGGAACACTGCTGACTCATATTCAGCTTATTGTCCACTGTAACCCCCAGGTGCTTTTCTGCAGAGCTGCTGCCCAGGCAGTCAGCCCCCAGCCTGTACTGATGTATGGGCTTGTTTTGTCCTAAGTGTAGGGCTCTGCACTTGTCCTTCTTGAACCTCATGAGATTTATTTTGGCCCAATCCTCCAATCTGTTGAGGTCACTCTGAATCTTAGCCCTACCCTCCAGCATCTCTACTACTTCCCCTAGCGTGGTGTCATTTGCAAACTTGTTGAGGGTGCACTCTATGCCATCTTCCTGTTTGTTGATGAAGACATTAAATGATGTTAGATTTTAAATAAAAAACAGAGGGTGTAAAACATATAACTGGTTCCAATGTGTTATTTAACCATAGTTTGTTTTTCCTTTAGTATCACCATTCAAGTTTACTCTTCTTGGAAGACATTCCATCAAATTCTGAAGCTCAAGTGCTGAATTCCTTGCCTAATCATCAGCAATTTCTAGAACACTTGAGAAACCAGAAACATAAAACCAGTTGTTTCTCTAACAACTCACTGACATGGCATGAGGTAGAAGAGTCAAAAGTCAAATTAAGGGAAGTTCTGTTAGTTCTTCCTTCCAGAAAAATCCATTACTTGAAAGATTATAATAATCCATCTTAATATGAGCTATGATTACAAAGGTCCTGCCTCAACATTTACTTCCAGGAAATGTGAAAATAAAAAGTTTTAGGTCAAGATTTTCTAGTGATTAGCAATCTTGGGACCCTTATTTTTAAGTGTCCAACTTGAAATACCTTTAAAAAGGTATGTTTTTTCATAGATGAGAGATCAGGACTTGCTGAAAAAAATTAGAGCCTTTTAATTTGAACATAAGTTCAGCACCCAAACTTGCTTGACATTGGAGATCCTGACCCTTAAATCTTCAATTGCATATGAGCTCAACCATCTGACTGAAATAAATCCCATCAGATTTTAATTCTCTAAAGCAGTAGTTCTCAACATTTTTGCCCAGCAGGCCGGATAGGTGGTGCCTGGTTCATCCAGGGACCAAATCCAAATGGTAGTCCTGATCTAGTGCCTAGCAGGGGATGCAGCAGGGTCCCATCCAACCACATGGATAGGAGCGGGGAGGAGTCTGGCTTTGATCCAGCCTCATGATGGAAGGGGACTTGGTCTGCCTGCAACTTTGCCCCCTGGCCCTGACACAACTATGCGGGTCAAGGGGGTGTGGCCCAGCCACATAGGAAGAAGGGGGCATGGCCTGGCCCCAACCCAGCCACACAAAGGGAATGGGGCAAGGTCCAGCTCTGATGCAGTTTCAGGGCTTGGGAATCTGACAGCAGGAGAGGGGTGCTGGTATTAAGTGCCACCGTTCCTTTACCATCAAATTTTCCAAACTGTGGGGAGCCCTGTGGGCCACATGCCATATATCCATGGGCCGGATTAGGCCTGTAGGATAGAGAATGAGCACCCCTGCTCTATAGTATGAAAGACTGAAATAAACTTATATCGCATCAGATTTTAATTCTCTATAGTATGAAAGGCTGACAGCCAGCAATCACTTCCACTTTGCAGGATACTCCCTTTTTCTTTACAGTGAATACTATTCCATATACATGTCTCCTGTACCTATGGTTTATTACATTAACATTAGGACTCCTGGCTGCTCTGCATGACTTGATTTGCCCCAGAAAGCTTTGATGCCTACAGCAACAACAGGTTCATCAGAACTCACAGCACTCTCAGCAGAGAAAGGATCCCAATTAGCAAGTATCTCTGTTTTTTCAGTTGTAGTTTTGCTTTTTATCTTGTCCTTTTGTAGAAGAGCCTTGCCACACGGGGCATTTAACATGCTAAATCTGAGGAATATTATGCAGTATCAAGTTGGAATATGTTCCAAGCATCTTGCTCTCCACCACTAATGGGCTGGTGAGCAGGCATCCTGGCAGCAAACTGCAGCCTCTTTCGTATATTTCCAACAGTGACCAAAAACAGCTGAGGGCAGGGGAAAGCACTGATTGGCCAACACTCTGAGGATAACAAAATTCCAATCCCTCCTTGGCCAGGCACAGGATCTCCAATCCCTCCTTGACTGACTTTCCCAGATTGGATTGTATCTCCAGTAGCTTCCTGGAGATGCCAAGTGGTGGAACTAAGCAAATCCTTGCCCTGGCTGATGCATTCTACAGGTACTCTGTGATTCAGCAGCATGAGCTCCTGACCCTGGTGAGGCACTACTTTCAAGACCATGATACTACCATGGGCATCGTGTGCCTCCTGCAAGTAGGTCAGCAAGATGATGACATACAAACTGCAGCTGCAGGCCTGATGTCAGATGTTGGGCACTCCTGGTGAGCTTGGACTGGTGGGAGCGACCTGGAATGATGAACAGTGACAATGAAACTTTATGATGTTTCATGGCACATTCATGGAGCTTTGCACTGAGCTGCCCCTCCCCCACCCTTCTCTAGTGCTAGGAAATTTGGGCTTGAAAGCCCCATGTCCATCAAGAGATGCATGGCCCTGGTGATCTGGAAGTTGGTTCACACTGACAACCTCCATTTCATTGCCAACCAGTTTGGCATAGGGCAGATAATAGCAACAACAGCTGTGCACAAAGTGCAATGCCATGATTGAGGAGTTCTCTCAGGGACCCATAGGAGCTTATAGCTGGGTTTTAACAGTTGAGGTTCCCTGCTAGTCAAGGGGGACCAGCAGGCACTGGGAGAGTCCCTGTTCCCCCGAGCACTCGTGGGAGTTACAAGAAACAATGGATACAAGTTAGCGGAGGGTAGATTCAGGCTAGACATTAGGAGGCACTATTTCACTGTCAGGGCAGCTAGGACCTGGACCCAACTTCCAAAAGAAGTGGTAATGGCTCCTACCCTGGGGATCTTTAAAAAAAGGCTGGACGAACATCTGGCCGGGGTCGTTTGACCCCAGTACTCTCTCCTGCCACGGCAGGGGGTCAGACTAGATGATCTTCTCAGGTCCCTTCCGACCCTACCAACTATGAAACTATGAAACTGTGTAGGGACCATATGACCACATTCTCATTTTGTGCCTCTACCCCCGTCCCTCCCCCATGGTGCCTCAGATTACATAAACTACAAAGAGTTCTTTTTGGCTGTATTCCAGGCAATCATGGACCAGCAGGGGTGCTTCACTAACATCCATATTGGATAGTTAATGTTGGGGTGGGTACATGAGGCCCACATATTCAGGAACTCTGATTTTCTGGAGATTATAAAGCTGCGGGAGTTTGCCTCAGGTGTACCCAGCACAGACTTGGGTGGGAAGACTTCCTCTCTTGATCAGCAGAGAACCAAGAATACCTACTCCTCCTGTGGCTGATGAAGTCATACACCAGCCAGCTGGACCTCGGGAAGGGCTAAGCATCTGTCAGATTGTGATGGAGTATGCTTTTGGGTGCCTAAAGGCAATTTGGAGGTCCCTGGGGTCTGCCTTGAACTTAGGCTAAAGAACATTCCTAGCTTTGTGGCTGCCACCTACATTCTCCACAGTATATGAGGTGAGGGGTGAAGTCTTCCTGAACACCAGGAAGGCTCCAGATAGATCCACATCAGGGGAAGCCCCTGGCACTTGGATGATGCCTGGGATGAAGTGGCACTCTCAGCTGAATGTCACAGACAGACGCACCTCCAGGGCATTCTGAACAGGGAGGCCTTTGCTTACTTTCTTAGACAACATTCTGCCAGGTAGGAGAGGGAGCAGAGAGGGAACCTCTTGGTGACTGTGAACCCTTCATTTGCTGTGCTGCATCTTTAAAATAGTTAATTGCTTCTCATTAAACATGAGATACTACAAAAGCCTGCTGAAGAGTTCTCAGCAGTTTCTCTGATTGGTCCTTCTAGCACCCATAGGCAGAAAGCCAGCTTTCAGTAGTAGCAGCTCAATGCCCGGATGATGGTCCAGGTGATGTTTTTGGCTATGAAACATTATCTGACTGGAAGTGTCCTTTCATGACCTTGGGGCAGCATCTACACTGGAACTTCCGAAGCTTTCTCATGCTGGGAAAAATTCTAAGGAGTGAAAAAAAGCAGAAATAGCTCTGAAAGTGTAACCAAGGTTGACAGATTAAATGTATATGAATCTTGCAGTCCTACTAAGACACTGACAAGTGTGCAGACAGTAGTGCATAGAACAGGGGCGGGCAATTATTTCAGGCAAAGGGCCACTTCCTGAGTTTTGGCAAGCCATCAAGGGCCACATGACAGGCAGCCAAAGACACAAATATTAATTTTCAAAAAAATGTTTAGGGGCCTTGCAGGCTGGATAGAATGACCTGGCAGGCCACATACGGCCCGCGGGCCACATTTTGCCCACCCCTAGCATAGACAGAACAGCAGACCTTTAAATTGTTGCAAACTTCTAAGACAGTGAGAGGTGAAACACAACTCATCTTGCTCTGCCTGGTCATTTTCACAGGACAGCAAGACTTGAGTTTAATATCATCATGGTAAGTGCCCATTCTGTTACTACTCAGCTACCAGATATTTCCTTCCCTCCCCATTGATTCCCAGAGGTGGCCATTGCTATGTGGCTTATACTGGCCTGTCAAGCTATAACTGGGCCATTGACCCATGGCATTAGTACCATGGCCTAAGCATGGGTGCACCACCAATTCACATCTCCTCTGCATCTCCCCTGCAATTTAATGCCCTCATCCTCTTAATAAATTAAAAGGGGGTGGGGGGGCAATCTGCACTGAGTGCAACTCCTGTACCTAGCCACTTTGCTACACTCTGAGCCCAAAGGTAACCCCAAGCCATGAGACACCACAAAGCCCTGAGTTGCCCCCAAGCCATGACTCATCCTCATCTCCCTGGGTCCCCAAACACACTATAAACCTCTCTTCTACTGGAGTTCCTGAAACTTACCAGTGGTTGGTGCTGGGCTGTCTATTTCTGCCTACTCAATGAGGGTCTTGTCTAAGCTGTACCTATCTTGTACATCCTAGGTCTGTGTCTGGGTTTGGGCCAAGCTCGGGAACAAGTCCCTCAATCAGGCATCCTTGTATTCTTCCGAGGCCATTTCATTAGCAGGTGGCAGAGGACTGACTCCATTACCATTTTTGTTGTTTTCAGACAGTGTCCATGAGCATGCGCTGCATGATGTGACAGGAAGCAACAGCATAGTCCACCTTAAAGATCCTTGACAACTCCTTGCAGTAAAGGACAATGGTTCTCACTGCATCCAAGACCTTGTTGGCATCCCTACATTGAACTTATTGTGACTTTAGGCAGTTGATTTTACTGTGGATCTGCAGCCGGTCCCACTGGTGCCCCTGAGTTACCATCTGGGCTGTGATGCACTCCTAGACCTGGTTCTGTAAGCTGCCCTTCATGCCCTTGGTGATGATGGTGATGGTGATAGTTATTTTCTCACCCCAAATTGCAATGAGATCCAGCACCTCACAATGAGGTCCCTAGCTACTAGCACTTTCTTCCTGCTCAAATGCATAGACATTCATATTTTAAGTACATTAAAGATGTGCTAACTGCTAAGTCTAACGTGTGACAAGGACCCAAGAAATATCCTAAAAATATATCAATAGTAAAGAGTCCTCAAGAGGCTCTGTTTGCAGGAAAAAATCCAGAGATATATGCAATTTCTGGCATCTCTAAAAAAGCTGGTTGGTGCCACCCAAACGTTAAGGGCTAGGAAACATAATTTGTAAACCTTCTTGAACCAATTTGGATTTTTTTGTGTTTGT
Organism: Alligator sinensis; assembly: GCF_000455745.1. NCBI lineage: Eukaryota > Metazoa > Chordata > Crocodylia > Alligatoridae > Alligator > Alligator sinensis. Next base: position 198,257 of record NW_005842027.1, on the reverse strand, counting down.
GTTCACATTAAACCTCATCAAAAGGCCAAGTTCCAGCTACCTACCACATTTTCTCACATATTACCTGCACTTTTTTTCCAAAAAACAGCTGCTGAAAATCTGGGTATACATACACAAGGACATATGGTAATGCCGTTTAGCTGCCAACAAAGGAAGAAAGCTGTTAGCAAGGCACTTAAAGAGCTACTCCTGCTGCTGTCAAGCAGAGCCTGCTGCTGAATAAGTTCCAGCAGTAAGGGGTTAATGTAGCAATGAGAGGTTCCCCCACCCCCTTGCATCTGCCAGGGTTTCACTGCTGGCTACAGAAGGCTGCCTTCTGTTGTGGGCACATGTTACAATATTGCAATGAGGAATGTGAGGTACATGTGAAGCCCACATTTATTTGTATTTTGCATTTTATAACTTGTTCTGTGTAAAGTTTTCTAAATTTTATAAATTGTTATATTAAATTACTTATTAGTATTTTCAAGGAAAAATCTTTTTTCTTCATTTCACCTTCCCAAAACAGGCTGTGCTTTATATTTAGGAGCAAGCATATATAGTAAAATATGGTATTTATTTTTACTATTATAACTACTAATTTTTTTTTAATGTATAACTACAAGTGCCCATCTAGTATGAACTCTTGGTACATATTCCCAAAATTAAGAATCTCACAGTGAAGATAAGGACTTGCCATAATATATTGGGTGCCTATACATGTGCGGGGGGG
>NW_005842027.1:196702-197535 GCF_000455745.1 Alligator sinensis | reverse complement strand
TAATATATTGGGGGCCTATACATGGGGGGGGGGGGGGGGCAGGGGCAGGACTTTAGAACAACTCCAAGAGACGCTCTAATTAAAGCTCCTGGAGTGTCTCATATATCAATGTCCCCACGTTTCAAAATGGCAGCAGGGGGGCTTTGTCTAAGACCCATGGGGGGGGGGGGGGGGCAGGGGCAGGACTTTAGAACAACTCCAAGAGACGCTCTAATTAAAGCTCCTGGAGTGTCTCATATATCAATGTCCCCACGTTTCAAAATGGCAGCAGGGGTGCTTTGTCTAAGACTCTAAATACCCAGACTCAATTAATCAAATCTGCTCCAACACACTGTAATTACAGTGCATCAGAGCAGCCTCTGTGCTCATGTATAGGCACCTATTTATCTCAGCCCATACCTTCCTAATAGTTTTGACAAAGAGAAGGAAAGATGGGTTTTCTGTCATGCCTGGGATGTTAATAGATCTGGGCTCTGGTACATCACAATGTGAGTGTCCCAGGGGGGAACAAGAAAGTGGTGGGATACCCCTCCCGCAGTGTGGGTCATGGTAGGGACATCCCACCACAACACCAAGAAGAAAAGCCCCGATAACAGGGCAAACTCACCCTCAACAGGTGCCGCCAGGCTGAACAAACTGCAGATGGGTGGAACACCCACGCAATTTGTCAGCCACTTTTCTCTGCAGCTGAGGCTGGCGCAAATTGATGACATCATTAAAGAATGCCGCCCAGCTGGGATAAAAGCCAGCAGTGGAGAAACACCTGGGGGAATGCAGCAGGGAAGGAGCTGTGAGACCTCCCCCTGGGCTGATCAGGGGCCTCCTGACCACTG
>NW_005842027.1:171356-196671 GCF_000455745.1 Alligator sinensis | reverse complement strand
AAAGGCCAGAGAGGAACCCAACAGAGGAGTCCAGGCTATATTTAAAGGGGCACCTCACCCAGGATGGTGAAGGAGCCAGACCAGAGGAAGATGCTGAGGGATGGTGAGGTCATCAGGCACAGGATGTGTGAGTGGGGAGAGGGCTGAGGCCCCTCTCTGGAGTTTCTATTATTTTCTCTTTATTCATTTGATTTAAAACCCCAGAGGCCAGGAGAAAGGCCAGAGGACGTACACCGAGGGCTGAGCAAGCCGAGCCCACTCAGGGACCATTGATGCAAATAGCCTAGACCTATCACTGGGGTTGCCTTATCACCCAAGTAAACCTGTGCGATGGGGCAGAAAACTGGTTCTAGACCACAGCCTACAAGCCACAGATCATAGCCCCACAAAGGAGGTGGCAAACTCTGTTGATGCATCAGTGGGACAGCAAAGGCCAGAAAGATTGAGAAGGATCATGATATGATGTCCAAGTGGAGTTGGGCTGTCCATCATCTGGCTGTCCCAACAAGCTGGTGCATGGTTGGGGTGTAGGGGAGGTGGAGCCCCAGGAACACCCACTGGTGATGACATCCGGTGCATCCCCCCTACAGAAGTGAACCCCACTACTGAACATAATATTCAAGATGTGGCAGGAGAGTATCAGGGCATCCCTTGGGGAGAACATGACCAAACACTGCAGCAGCTGGAGCAGCCTCCAAGGCAGACTCCAAACTCCTGCTCCCGGGCCACACAAGAGACGGTCCACAAAGCCAGGTGGGTACAGTGAGAGAAATTTAGTGCATCTACACAAGCAGTTAACGTACAGCAATAAACTCAGGTGCACATCATGCTGGAGTTTACTGTTCCCAGGAGCCCAGGACTGCAGTGAATTGAGCCAGGTTAGAGCAGCCCCAGCTGGCAGGGGGACCATGGAGATAGGCTGCCAGTTAGGGGCTGTTCCAACCCTGCTCAAAGTGCTGCAAAGGGCTGGCTGGGGCATGAGGTTGCTCCAGTGCAGGGCTATTTGGTAGGTAGCCCCTGCACTGAAGTATCCTTATGCCCCAGCCAAATCCCATTTAGCATCTACACATGTGTTGTTCCTCCATGGTAATAACTCTGCAGTAGGATAGTACCTGTATTTATAAGTACTGTTCAATGGCAGAGTTTATTAGTTTACTATGGCCTAATAGGGCTGCATGTGTAGACGCCAAGACATTTCCTGTGGTGCTAATTAGTGATCTCTGCAGTAAATGTGTGATGTAGATGCACCCAGTGAGTTCCGAATTCAAGGAAAGTAATGGTTCCTCTTCTAACTGTTATTCCCCAGTGCCATCACAATCTCCTAAGAGTGTGAGAGAATGCTTGCATTACACTCAAAGAAGGTTGTGATATTCTTAGTCAATAGCCAGGATAACATTTGCTGCAATGAATGAATGAAGAAAGGTACAAAAAGGGAGGAAAAGTCAAAGTGGCTCATAAGGCTAAGGAGAGAAAACCTATAAGGAAAAAAAATAGAATTTTCATTTTAAGGCACCAGAATATTTCATTCAACACAGTTTAGTTGCAATACATTCATTCCTTTTTTTAATTTAAAAAATATTAATTCAAAGCCAGAAGCAAAATTTTGCTTAAAAATGTTATATTGAAACATTGCATTCTTTCTGAAATTTTCCTTCCTTTTATTCAGACAAAACTGTTCAGCAAGTTTTACCTGAATTTGCAAATAGTTTCAGTTACCCCCAAACTGTACTTTTTCCAAATAACTTAATTATTAATCCAAAAAAAAATAAAATTACCAGGTATCCCCCCAAGGGAGGAAATTAAAAAGCTACAATTCTCCCTAACTTCACTAGAAATTTTCCTTTACCATCATCCCCTCTAACTGTACCTATAAAAATAGTTGAAGAAGCAACAGCACCAGCATATGGCATACTCCACAGATGGACCAGTATGACAGCATACGCTATAAAGGTACTCATACTGCAGATGTACAGGAGGTGTTTCAGTTTGTATTTACTAAATAGCAATTTAATGGCCAAACAATTATGAGAGATCACTTATCACCATTTGCAACAGAAATGTCCACCCACTGCATGAATAAATTTAGTCAACCTCACTCACTATCTGCTCATCTTCATCTGAGTTATAATGTACAACCTGGGGCATTTTTTAGATTTATCTTTTTAATAACGAAGATGCTCAGTACTACTACCAGATAAGCAAGATACTTCTGACTGCAGCACTACCTAATAACACCTGGAATACATTTGGGCATGTCTAGACATGCAAATGATCCAGGAGCAGTTTACTCTTGAGTAAACTACTCTTGAGTAAACTCTCCTCGGCACATGTCTATGCATGCAGGGATGAAGAAGCAGATATGCTGCTCCCAACAGCAGTTTGCTTCCACTCCCTGCAGCCCTGCAACTGGCCCCTGCATCAGTCAGGAGGGGCTGTAGACTCCTCCTAGGTGCTAGCCCAGAGGCCAGGAAACAGATGTTTCCTGGTAGAGACTAGGACATTGCTTCCTGTTCCTGGGAGCTGCCTGCTACCAGAGCAGGCTCCACCACTGGGGCCCAGGTGGGGAAAATGTCCCACTTCCCCAGCATCAGGGAGCTCCTAGCCCCTGTTCCATGATTGCTGGGATATCTGCATCACCAAGCCAAGCCCTGTGGTCAAGGGACTCAGGGTGGGAGACCCTTCTTTCCCAGTGCCAGGAGGTGGCACTGGGAAAGAAGGATCACCCAGTACTGGCTCCACAACCATGTAGGTGGCATTGGGAGAGAAGGATCTCCCAGAGCCAGACCCACAACTACAGGTCACAGGCTGGGAGATAAGGATTTTCCAGTGCCAGCCTCATGACCATGGAGCTGACACTGAGAGATAAGAAATCTTCCTTTACCATCCCAGCCCCCTGCCCCTGTGATCACAGTGTGGGGGCTGGGAGCTCCCTGCTGCTGGGGTAGGGGGACTTTTCCCACCCAGGCTTCAGTGGTGGAGCCCACCCCAGCAGCAGGCAGCTTCCAGGGGCAGGGAGCAACCTCCCACCTGCTGCTGCCTGGCTGACTGGGGGCACATTTGCTCCTGGTCAGAGGTCTGTATGTACGTTACTGCACAGTTACTAATTAAGAGTTAAGCTGCTACTTGCATTTGCAGGTAGCAAATTTACTCACAATTAGAGCCAATTACTGTGCAGTAAACATCTGTACGTATACATGTGGACACATTGCACAGTAATTAGCTCTACTACACAGTAAAGCATTTCGTGTAGATGCAACCTCAGTGTAAGTTGTCAGAGATGATTAACTCAGGTAAGAAACACAGGCTAAGGAGTAAACACAATTTCAGGACTGTTGCAGAAGTAGCTGCAAGATGGACCAATGAACAAGTAGAAGATGCTGTGGTTTATGGATACAGCTTTAAAGTGGGAAAATGTGGTGGCAGGTGTTTCACGTATCCCATTATGGTTCTGGTGGCATGGATGCAAGAGCTGTTCTGGGACTCACGCCAAGCTGTCCCTGTTAACTCAGCTGTAAATGGGTACCTACTCATTCAGGTAGGGAATCAACAGATCTTATAATAGCCACACTACTTCCTTTCATGTCAGCAGCCAATAAACAGGTGTCCTGTAACAACTGACCAATGCGTAGTTCTGGTGTTGATGAACCAGCCATCCTTACATGGGGAGTCAGGAAACCGAAACTGCCACACATTAGCTGCCTATCTTCAGGCCATCCTTTCCCCTCTAAATTTTCATTTGCCTTGTTTATTTAATTTGTAAGCTCTTAGGGGGAAGGTTTTGGATAATTCTTAAAAATTTCAGTGCAACTGAAATTATTTAACAAATTTTACCCAAATATGCAAAATGTCTGTCCAATAAAAAAGGAGGAAAATTAGAAACATTGAAAATGTTTCAATTGACATCTTGGAATTAAATATTTTGAATTTTCATTTTGAAATTGTGTTTTTATTTTGAAAGGTACCTGGTTTTTTATGGATTTAAAAAAAGGGGGTAGTGAGAGGTAAATAACATGAAAATATAGTGGTCACTGGATGGCATTAAATAGTACTACATGCAATAAGTACAATTCCCGTTAAAGAGATCTAAAATATTATCTTGGAAGAAAGATTGAGATGTTTTGAAAAATGTTCATAAATTTTGATGAAAATTCCCACAAAATAATTTGAAATTAAAATGTTATTTTTTGAAAATGTTGAATTTCTATAACTTTATGTTACAGCTTTTATATTTATATATTTTACATTATAATATGCTTGCCCTATTAATACTGACATGTCATAAAATAATTTAATATATGAAATCAAATAGCATGAATGAAGAACCCATAGAACAAACTGCCAAAAAGAATACTTTATTCACAACCAAAGTTTGTCAGAATTTCTATTTCATGGGAAATTTAAAACATGATCCTTTCCATTCCAAATCATAATGAAAACAAATTCCAGAATATTGATGCTTAACATTATTTCTCAGAGAAGAAAGCCAATCAATGGCAGAGGCCACAACTACACGAGATGCTACTGCTCATTGCTACTGTGCAGTAGCGTTGGGGGGCACTAGCCATGACGCGACACTACTGCTCAGTAATAATGAGCTACTGCGTGCTAGCTTGTTGCTACCAGGCAAACAGCGTGTGAAGATGCTACTGCACTGTAATGCCAGTTACTTGGTTTTGCAAGTACTAAATGACTGAGCAGTAACTAACTGCACAGTACCTGAATAATACTGGGCAGCAATGCATCACAGCTCCAACAGTGCTAATACACTACTGTGCAGCATTATTAGGTTACTGCACTGTAGTGTCACTAAAAAGGCGTTCGCTGGTGCTACTCGGCAGTTACTCTCATTACTGCACATTTATTTAGTACTTGGTTATACAAGTACTAAATAAATGCACAGTAACCACTTCTCAGTAGTGTCTCATGTAGAAACATCCTTAGAGTCTGCAGAAGGGAACCATATCCAACTTTCACCAAAAGTATATTTCACTGCCTCATTGGTGAAGCTGCCTGGATAGTTTTTGGTTTGTTTTTTTTGGAAAATTTTTTGCTGTACATCTAAGGAATCAGAGATGGGCCTTGCAGCAGGCTGAGGGAGGAAAGCATGGCAAGAGGAAATTAGAGCTGTGTATCAGGAGTTAATACTAAGAACATGATCAGGAAAGATTCAACAAAGTGCTAGATGTGTGCTTAGCATTAAGTATGTAACCAAATGGGGCCTACAAGGTACAGATACAACTTCCATGTATATTGGTCTGCCCTTGCTGCCAGGTAGGAAGTCAGAAGGAGCAAGCAAGAGAGAGAACTATGGTGAAATAGTGTCACCCTATTTTTCCTACCATGTAGGCAAATCACTGTGGAGGCTTAAAAGGTAGAGATTCTTTTTAATAAGTTCTTCAAGACTTTTCAGCACTTTAACAGAACAGAAGGATCCAAAGGGTCAAGCATCTTCCAACTATACCCACTCTCATAACTATCCAAATGTACTGTACAAAGTCACTGCCATGTTACCTAAATTCAATCTAATTAAAATCTGAAGTGATGCATTTCCAAGTGCAGCTACAGAACATACACAACTACCTCACTTCCCACCACAAATACAGCTTTCCATGATCACAAATCAGGCTCTCTAAGATCCCCGTTTACCCAAAGCACTTAGCTGTGTGTTTGAATTTTGAAGTCAGAGTAATCCATTGATTTTTTAGTAGAACTACTCATTCAGTAGACCAAAAAAGCTGCAGAATCTTGCCTTAAATGTATCTTGTACAAAATATACTATAACATCAGTTTTCAAAGAAGCTGGACTTGGAATGTACCATCCCATGAAGGACCATGAGCCTTACCACTGTCAGAACTGTAAGAAATGCAGAAGGTTATTTTTCTAGTCCAGACTCGGAGAGATAACTTGTTCAAGGTGGGTTTGGGTTTTTTTAAATTACTGTGTATTCCTGTCAGATATTTCATTACTCTTACACTTGACTCTGCCAACCTCATCCATCTGCTCATTTAAGAGCCACTCCTGAAATTACATCTGAAGGTCTTCAGGGGATTCTTGGGTGGAGTAGTTTCTCCAGGTGACTTGAATGGAATACGACATTCAAATATTTGCCTGTTTCTCATTTTCAGCCCTCCTTGCACATTCCTATCATTGGATTACACATCAAAGCCTTTGATCTGGTTGCCTTTCCCAAAAGGTAAACCAACTGGTTTAGTTTCCCAGCTAAATTTGTCTCAGCTAGTTATTATCAGAGATTTGAGACTACAAGGGGGATATTTGACAGACATTCTCTTGTAAAAGAATTAAGCCTCCAGATTCATTAAGTGAGGGGAAATGGAAGAAAAGTGAACCACCTCTCACTATGGTGTATACATTTCTGTATAAGACATTTGTTGTAGACCCCACTCTATAACATCTGTAATTATTCATAACATTTGTCCTCACATGTGTAAAGTGAACCTCAAGATACTTCACTGCTATCAAAAGACACACATGCCTTTCTATCTATGATGGCCAGAAGATTGAGTTCCATTCATCAGACAAACCTGGGCACTGTGTACTTGTGACCTTCAATCTTTATCATTGAAACTCGTATTTATATATGAAAAATCCTCAGCTAATCATTCATCCTAGCAAAAAAGTTTACTATATTACCTCAGTGGCCTGCTCTCTTCATTAGCTGCCTGCTGACCACTTGTCCAGATTCAGGCCCATGTACTGATAATCATAATTTAACTACCCTCAGATATAGCTACCTGAGAGTTTTTCCCTCCAGAACCACAAACTTCTATAACAATTACAAACCACTGGATTCATGAAACTGGCAACCAATAAAAGGCAGCCTGTGAAGAGCATAGACAAAATGTTCATAGGAGTTGACTTCAACTCCACATGAAGTAAGAAGTACTACTGTCTGTTGTCAGAAGTGTATGAAAAACAATGGCTGTTTAACCTGACTTTCCTTCTAGTCACACTATTCTTTCACATGTACAAATACAAGCATGCGCAAATGGTAAAAGAAATGTTACCCCTTGTTCAGGCTGCCAGGAGAGATGAGTCTTGGGTCTGCAGACCTCAAAGCCAATGGTGCCTCAAGCAACCTCCTTCAGGTTCAACAGAAGGAGACAACCAATCCCCTGCCTCAAATAATAAAGAGCACCCAACTGACCTAGTTCTGACCCAGGATACTAAGCTGCCTAGTAGGCTAGGACTAAGTCATGCACAATGATGGCTTTCCCCAAACTGCAAACAGAGATGCTAGGAGAAAGGGGTGCAACTTCCTTACATTCAAAGTAGAAAGCCTGGAGAAGAAGTCATGAGTGTGACTGAGAGAAGCAACAATGATTGGCATGACTTGGGATTTCTAAACAGGAAAACTGCCTGCTCTTTTCAAGGAAATAGGATTTTGCATATATTTTTATGAATAAAAAAAGTTTAGGATTCATACAAGAGATTCCTCACTCCTATAAAAATATCTACAGAACTTCTAATTTGACCCTTACCCCAAAAGGGCAACATCAAACTACTTCTTTTACAGCCTGGGAAGGAAAACAGATAAATTATTGTTATAGTTATTTCTGTCCTTAAACCCTTGGGAGGTGCTCAAATATTCACAGCAGTAAGACTATAAAGATAGAAAAAATATACAGATAGACTAACAATAATAGGGCAATTTAAATAATAAATGCACTATCTGGATTTATTTTAGGATTAATGTAGCCTTTACTTGGAGCCAGGCACCCTCAAAACTCAGGCCTCATCAACACAGAAAAGTTCCACAAATGTAATTTAAAGATAAGATATTAAACCAATTTAGTTAAATAGAGGCACAATATGTACAGACATGCTTGTCTCCATTCGAGTGGCTTAAACCAATTCCTAATCAATTTTCCTTAAATCAAACCTCCCCTCCCCCTAATTTAAACTGAAATAAGAGGATTCACTCAGAGTTTTGCATCACTTTACTCAAGTTTTAAAGTTTATTTTAAAATTAAACCAATACAACTGTTCTACATAGACAAACCTTCTCTAAAACAAAAAACTACACACATAAGGGATAATAAAGAAGATAGCATGGGGATATGCAGCAATTAATGAGGACAGAGGCAGCAAATTTGAGGGAAATGAATGAGTGGAAGGTTGAGAATGAACCTCTGAAGAATAAAAGCTTGGTGTAGAATCCTGATCCAATGAATAGAAGCATTATCATTTCCTTCAGTGGAGCCAACATTTCCCCCACAGAGACCCTTACCAACACATACTGCCTACGATCAAGTGAAAATGTCGAATTGTATTATTACTTTAAGTTCAAGGGCCAAGAGATCTCTGCTACAACGTATTTTTTTGCTTACCAACATCTGTCACAATGTTATAAATAGATTATGCATAGGATGAACATATAAATGCTAGTAACAGAAAAATAATTCCATACCTTTCCAGTATAACTAGACTTCACAGACTTAAAAGTGTCTAGATATTCTTACAATCATAGCTTAACTGGATAATCATTCATTAAACATGAGACTAATTCCATGTCCAACTATAAGTATTATTGTTTCCTGAAAATCTAATGTGATGAAGTACAATAAGTGCAAATTGAAATACTGCCTTTAGAAGGTTATTTATTACTACCTACAGCTATAAACATTTATAACTGGAATTTATTGGTCCATACTCCCTTCATATGAATATTTTATGTTCAGCCTCAGGGATCCACGTCTTTACATCTAAATGTCTCAGTCTTGGTGTCTGCATCAGCAGAACAATCTCAGTAGACAAAGTTGGTAGCACTATAATATTAGTTATAATGATGTTAATGTATAGCTATTATTTTTGTTATGTATTGTTTGTGTAACAGGTATGCACTGAAGTTTACAGAAATATAACAATGTAAAGGATGTATTTGGTTACTCTACTTTACAATCTTGGTATGTCAAAAAATTCCTACCTGCTACAGATGAGGCTGAGATTCAGTTCCTACTTAATTTTTATTTGGAAGACTCTACTGAAAAGGTAAGATTGCTTGAAATGATGAAGAATGACCTGCAAACTATTGTGATCTGAGAAGGCTGATTACAAAGAATGAGTTGAACTGTTAATCCATTGTTATTCCTGCTAGTATAGGGCTCCCTCTGGAGCTATGAAGTAAGGCCTACCATATTTACTCAAATCAAAGATCCTGAATGTAAGATGACACCCCCAATAATCAGATTCTGTGCATGGAAAATATATACATTGAATACATTTTTCCATGTATAGAAACTAATTATTGAAGGATCATCTTAAATTTGCGTTCCTCCCCCCTTCCACAATAAGGGGGCAGTAACAGAGGAGGCAGTGTGGGAGGGGGAAGCAGTGGAGGAAGCAGTAAAAAGGCAAATAGTGGGGTGGAAGTGGAGGAGGTAGTAAGGGGGCAAGGAGTGGTGGGGCAATGGGGGAGGCAGTAAGAGGCAGGAAGTGGAGGGAGCAATGGGGGGCAGGGAGTAGCAGAGCAGGTGGTAAGGGACAGAAAGTGTGGAGGTGGTGAGGGATGCATGAAGTTTGTCCCCTGATGTCTGACTCCCACTTACACCCCTTTTACCTACCTACCTACTCCCACAGCCTCAATGCTGCCCCTCCCTTTTCTCTTTCTCCTCTCTGTGTTGCTTCTTCCCCCTGTAGCCTTGGGTCTCTGTCCACATCTCTATCCCCCACCTGCCCCCAAACCCTCTCCCCATACCTTTGCTATGTTGCCAGCAGGCTCAGTCCCCACTGCAGCCTGGGGCCCTGAGCATGGTGCCAGCCTGGCCTGGCAGCAGTGGCATGGAGCTAGCATAGGCTCTAAGATGCAGCAAAGTTGGAGCCTGCTGCCATAGGAGCAAAGGTAAGGGGGTGTGCAGCTGAGAGGGGGGAGGGAGGGAGAAGGGGAAAGAATAGGGAGAAGTGGCACAGTGGGTTGAGGGGAAAACTGGGCATGGTGGGGGCTGGAGGCTGCAAGAGAGAAGCAGAGGGAAGTGTAGAAGTGGCAGGAACCATTCAACTTTGGTTCCAGCCCCAACCTGGAGCTGGAGCTGGAGCCACAGTAGCTGCCTGCACCACCTCCCCCTCTCCCCCGCATACTTGAATCTAAAATGAAAGGCTTCCCCTCCCCATGTTAAATGAAGAAAAAACATTGTCTTTTAATGAAGTAAACATGGTATTTAGAGAAGTGTTTACAATTGAGGCCTACTTGTCAGCTGCTTCTGAAATTTTTCTGGTTCTAAATGGCAGCCCAACTAAGCAGAAGAAACGAAAGGGCACGTCTACACGCACAATTAGTTGCAACTAAATTTACTGCGCATTAAGCTAATGTCCAGGAAGAGTTTTTTGGCAATTGTCTACCCGTGCAGAGACTTGACACTAAATTTAGTGCCAAGTCCCTCCAGCCCTGCCATGTGCCCCTGTGGCCACCAAGTGGAGCTCCAGGCTCCAGCCCTAGCTGCCAGCACTTGGCTACAATCTTGGAAACACAGCTCCACCCTCTAATCCCTGGCCAGCCCCTTCCCTGCCTAGAAGCCATGTGCCCAGTGCAGGGGCAGTGTGCAGCAGCTCCCTCTGTGCCCACCCTGCCTCCCCCTTGCCATAGCTGCTCCAGGCTCTGCCCCTACCCCTGCCCCTGTCCATGACGCAAAGTGCCCTGCTGCTCCCTCCCTGATGCTGGCAGTGATGATGACCTGTGCCCTGCACTCCTGCTGGCAATGGTTCTGGCTCTGCTGGCCCCAGGAGACCCAGAAAAACAAGCACCCACAAGAAGGGGCAGGAAGACCTGGCTGACCACCTCCTCCAGCACTCCCTGCTGTAGCCCAGCTGCACAACCACCCATGGACCCCCAACCCCATCTGACCACTCCCTGCACCATGCTCACTAGAGACATGTGTCAAAAGAACAAGTCTTTATTTCCCTCTCATCAAATAGACCCCTCTCCCACATCCCTCCCCAACACAAAGAACACCCCCCTCCCCAACAAGCAGAGACCCCTTCCCCGCTCCCTCCCCAAAATACAGAACCTCTCCACCACCCTCCCCACTCATCAACAATAAAAGACCCGCTTTAGAATGTCACAGTTATTTACAATGTCTCTGTTTTTCTGTCTGAGAGTGGGGGGCTGTGGGGTGGGTAGCCTAGGGGGCAGAGCTCGGGGGCAGGTGCCCAGCACCCCAGCCTCTGGCCATTCCCCTGTGGGTCCTGGGCAGGTAGTGGCTTCATGCTGCAGCCACCAAGGACAACAGTCCCCGAGGGGAGGAGGCTTCCCCTCCACCTGCCCCAGTGCATCCCCAGTGTCCTCAGGCACGTGGCATGGGGGAGATTGGGAGGGACAGGCCCAGGTAGATGGCAGCAGGTCCAGAGCAGGGGTCAAGCCAAGGGCTGCTGCAAGCAAGAGGTGCAAGAGGCCCTCCTGCCAGGTGAGGGCCTGCTGCGGGGTGGTCAGCAGGACCCAGGAATCCTGCAGGGCCATGGATGGGACCTGGGCAGTGTGCAGCATGGACATGACTGCCAGGCCCATGAGGGTGTCCAGGCTCCAGTCATTGGTGTCCTCAGCCTCCACTGCCCAGGCCTGGAAGGCCACCTGGTGCCAGAGCAGCTCAATGTGCTCCCACTCGAGGTCCCTATCCAGACACTCCTCCCAGATGGCCTCTCAGGCAATATCCTCCACCCACCAGGCCTGCTCCTGCACCTCCCACTCCTCTTCCACTGCTACCAGCCACTGGAGCAGGGTGGTCCTATCTAGTGTACACCACCGGTACAGCTGGCACATTTGGATACCTTCAGCACTGGGTAGCAGTGACCCAGAACCCACATCCCTGCTGGGCTCTCCTCCATGTCCAGATGTTGAGAGGCAAGAGACAACTTTTGTAAGAGTTTGCAACATTTCAAAGATAAAATGCTCTGCACCAGGGGCCGTGCACTACCCAGCCGCAGATTAGGGTTGGCTATACACGGACGCCCAGGGACCATGGTAAGTTGGCCAGGCAAGTCTGAGCGCAGACAGCTGCTGGCCAAGCCCCCCATCGCTGTTTGCTCCTCTGGGACCAGCAGGCCACTGGGTGCTGGCTTCCGGCAGCCTGCCTCCCTTGCCCCCTGCCCAGGGAGGGACAGGTCAGGCTGCTGGCAGCACCTGATGTCATGGATCCAAACCCCACTCTCCCCTTCTGCTCCTGCAGGCCACCTTGCTGCTGCACTGCCACCCAGCCATAGCACCCAGGCTCGGAGCATGTGGGGCTCCCAGACAACTGCAGCAAGGGACTGACTGTGCTCCTCCCCAGTCCCCACTGGTTGCCTCTCTGTGGAGGTACCCCAGACCTGCCCTCCCATGGCACCCCAGGTCTGCCCCCCCCCGCTATGCCCTTAGCATGCCCCTGCTGTGTGTGCCCCCAGGCAGTGCGCGATGAAAGACTAAAGTTGGCACCACGTCATAGCTACACATGCATTACTGTGCATTAACTCATCGTGAGTAAATTTGACATTCGCAGGTATCTATTAGCCATTTTTACTGTGCAGTAAGGGTGCATATATGTAGACATATGCCCTTACTTCACAGTAAACTAGGCTAAGGTGCATTAACGAGTCTGTGTAAATGCACCTAATTAGTCATAAAGTGGAATTTATTTTGCTCGCCGAGAGGGCCCTCCCAAGTTTTAGCTCAACAGTTAGGAAAGCAGATGCAGGTTCAAGCCCCCTTTGGGTGAGAGAAGCCTAGGAAGGCTGCCCTTCTCCTCCCCTGTCTAACACCTCTTAATGATGGGTTTTTGCAAGGGTACAATTTGGGAACATACCTGAATACACATACAGTTCTGTGTCCCTGTCCAGCCACAGTCCATCCTGCTGTGTTGATACTTTCACACCCATAGCTGATCTGCAAATGTCAAAAAAACAGAACTTATGCATTTAGATACTATCCATTGAAGTGTATATAGGGTTCTGTCCTAAGAGTTTATGAAACTAATTTGCAGAGGAGAGATATAAAAGGGAGTTGGAACAGTCAACATGGATACAAATAATAGAACATAAAGAAGGCAAGTATAATGAAGGTACTATCAGCCTAAGGACGAGAACAACAGTGACATCAAAATCATTAGGGATATGAGGGGATGATAAAATCAACTGCAGGGCTAACTGGCAGCCTGTGGGCTGCAAGCAGCACCCAAGGTGCTAACCTGTGGCTCCTGGGCTCCTTGTAGGGGTATTGCGCCCTCATCACTCTGCTGCTGCTGGAGTCTCTGGGTTCTCTCTCCTCCGGTTTCTCCTTCCTGCCACAACCCTGAGGGTGAGGCAGGGTAGTGTGGCCTGTGGGGTGAAGGGAGCCCACAGCCAGAAGATTGGGGGTGGGAGGGGACCTGGGGATGCATACAGCATGGTAGGGGTTTGGGGGAGCGCCACATGGTGTGACCCACACAGCATATGTGGCCCAGAGGGACATGAAGCCCCTGGCTACTCAAAAGTCAGATAGTCCTGATCTACTGGATGAGTAATAGTGGGCAAGTTCAATGGTCTGAATGTTTCCCTGGTACACAAACAACCCCCTCTTGCAACAGCTCATTCTGCAGCCCACAAAATAAATGGTTTGTTCAGAAATCTAGGGCACTTGAGCCAACGAGTGAAGCAGGGAATGGACGCCTAACAACTTGTTTGAACAGTCTTAGTTTGTCTGATGGTATACACAAGATGCAGCTGTCTTGAACATTTGAGTACTTAAATGTACTTAATTCTGTTTTCTAACAGGAGCCCTTTATGTAAGGCACTGAACAGAGTTTGGCCATAGGTGTCCTCTGAACTACATGGAGCCATAGTTAATATAGTCATGGACAAGCCATGACTCATTTCAGGTATACAGTATTTTTATTGTACTTAGGGAATAAGTAACAGCAAGGCAGAGAATAGTGAAGGTGAAACAGAGTCAGAGGTGGAAGTATCAATAAAGAGATGATCGATTAGTTCCAGTAACTAAATTATAATAAATCATCAGGCCTGCATGGCATTCATCCAAGGGAGTTTAAAGAACTAAGGAATGAAGTAGCTGAGCTACTAACAAAAATATTGCATGTAATTTATCATTAAAAGCAACTACTAGACCAGAGGACTGGAATGAAGCCAACACTGTATCAATCTTTGCAAGAGGGACTAATGGTTCTCTGAGGAATTACAGACCCTCACCACAGTACCAGGAAAAAGTAGCTGCAAAGATCCTTACAGAGGGAAAGTTATAAAACATCTTGATGAATTTAATGAGAGGAACAAACCAGCCTGAGTTTTGCAAGGGAAAAATCATTTGATCCTAAAGTGTTATAATTTGCTGAAAGTGATAACAAAGTAAGAATTAAAGGAGAACCTGTGGATATGTTCAGTTCTCAAAGGCTTCTTTTTCTTAATAGCCCCAAGAGACCATTAACCCTTACAACATGAAGACAAGAACTTGGTTTCAGTATTTGGTTTCAGTTATCTGCACTGAGGGACTGGAGTGCATAATCATCTCTTGATTTTTTATTTTCATAAATAGATAAACACAGAAGTGTTTGTCTTATCTTGATGCCTATTCTCATTTCAATATGCTAGGAAACGTTTGGCCTGATTCCACTATTGGTTATATCAGTATATATTAGGAGTAAGCACCAAAGTAAAAACTGTCTAAGTGAGATTAGAGTCAATGCCAATACTCAGTGTAGATAAATTCCCCACACACTGCAATGGAACAAACTTGCTACAGCCACTATGTTGTTTTTCCTCATGTTTAATTTCTGTGTTTCTATCAAGCAGTTGTTTATCACACAATGTTTAACAGCCCTGAAGTACACAGTGTTCCATCACTTATAGTACGTAAGAGTTATTGATCTCTTTGGTTCCTCTAAAGTGGGTCCCATTAAATGCTGGTAAGTCGACTAGTTTGCACAGTGCAGCCCATTTACAAGATTCAGGATGAGACACTTCAGTTTACTAGAGAAAATGACTTTTTTGTTTTTCCAGGGGGGAACTATGGTGCATGTAATACAGTTAACATACCATGTTTGCATGCCCTTAAAATCAGTTTATAACCACATTGAGTGCTTGTAAACATTAAACATGTTTTATAAGTAGCCGGCTAACTAGCAGGGGTGTGCTGTAAATGCAGTGGTAAATAAAACAATAAGATTTTAAACATCAGCTATATTTCACAATGTAAAATGCTTTTTCAGCCACACAGTAATTCTAAATGTTAAAAACATTGATTTTTTTTAAGTACTGTGTGACTAAAGTTCACATCCCATCCTTTTATGGCACTTGCCCCTAAATCTCACTCATATGTTTCATCTGATTATACTTGTATAACAGGTGAACAATCTTTTATTCTGACTTGGAAGAGAGATTCTTTTAAACTATAATTTTGTTTGATGTCCTGTTAAATGCAGTGATATCATACAATACCCCAGGATTTGCTTAGGGCTGGTGTATGTTCAAAACTTTTAAGTACATAATATTGTCACCCAGGGGGACAATTAAAATTTTTGTAACATTTTTATAACAGCCAAAAGGCTTCCTCCTCCTCCTCTAGGCACAGCATTACTAGCAAAAAAAGGGTCCTTCTGTTGATATACCGTATGCAATTTGGAGATTCTGGATAAGTTATGCTAGCAAAAGCACTTCTGAGCCATAGAAGCTGCATCTATACAGAGTTGCTGGTGTAGCTATGCCAGCTAATCTTTCCTAGGGTACCCTGAAGATAGTGAAGAGTCACTCTGTGTTGGGTGATGGCTATACAATTGTACTGCATGCTATGTGGCGACATAACCTAATTTCTATTTACATTACAGCAGAGGCTAACAGAAACTGCAGCCTTTCTGCTTATTGAAAACTTAGATGAAGATTTCTTTCTAGGGTTTATAAATCTGTATTTGTAGTGGGGAGGGAATAAGAAACAATACAAAAAATAGAAATTTGGCTTTTAAAATTGTTTTTATCATAATTTGTCCAAGCAAAATGTTGTTACTGGTATTAACATATGAAGATGCATCAATAACTTTTAATGATGATCAGTAATGGAAGAGAAGAGAAAAGAAGCATTCCTTCAGGATCCTCCAGTACTTTGCAATTTATTCAGTCATTCAGGGGATGCATGTCTAACCCAAAGTTCACTGACATCAACAGAAGCCTTTCTAATGAACACTAGGCTTTGAATCAAATCCACAGATACCACACCTGATCCGAGTCAGAAAGCTTAGGATTAATAGTCTCTTCCCCACAACCTATCATATTTGGTAGCAATAGACCACAGCCATTTGCTAAAAAAACCACCCAGAAGTTTTTCTCAAGACAAAATTCATCTGTAAACTATAGTAGACATATTCTTCCGAAATCAAGAAAAGAAATGTAGAATATGGAGCCAAAGTTGATTTTCTATATTCATAAGCATGATACTTATTCATAAGCATAAAATGCTCAAATGAGCATTTACAAAAAAAGGTAGTACAGTATCATTGTTGAATAAAAAAATACAATTTCTAATTTGTCAAAATATTTACAAAAAGTTTACCTTATTATATGCCTATCTCTAATCTTGGCTGTAAAATAAAATAAAAGCTTGCTGTCTTGAGTTTAAGGCAGTCTAAAATATTTCAATATTATTATCCAAATACATAAGGTAGGTTTAGATCTTTTAGAATATGTAAGTAAATTAATGTTGTGGGTTCCCCTACTGCAATTTATAGGATGCTAAACACGGCCTACAAAACAAAATATGGGCTTTTATAATATGCAACTAATATCTGTTTACAGACTGCCCATGATCAGGGATAAACATTCATTTTCTAACCCTCTATGGGTGAGTTCCTTAATTAATTCAATTTAATTTAAATGTGAACATAATTGCAACTGGCCACTACAATTGGTTCCTGGGACATTTAAAGCAACTGCACCTTGGCCAAATATGAAAATACTATTTATAAATATAATAGAGCACTAGTGCTTTAGGAAATTTCCTCCTATAAAGACTGAATTATACTCTAATTGAATACACTCCAAATAATTCACAGGAGGTAAAGTCAACAGCTCGTGTTTTAATCTAAAACTGGAAAAATATTTTCTGACTTTAAAAGAAATGGCTAGTAAGTATGGATCATTTACCCAGTAGGTCTTCCCTCTTTGTGTTCCAACACATTTCTATTTGCTCTTTTCCCCTGCCCCACTACATGAGCATTCCTGTGATCCCCAAGGTCCTGTTTCATGGTCTACATATTAAACCATGCCATCAGCACCATGGGGAGCTCTAGATGCACTGATGCCTAGTGCTCCCCCAGCAGCTTTATGGGGAAGGGAGTTTGTGTGCGCTGAGCCATTGCCACTGGAAGGGCTCCCAGAGGCACAGCTATTTGTTAGTATGACTACAGCTCACTGGAAAATTTGTCTAGTAATGAAAAAAGAGGGAAAAACCATACGTTCTTGCAAGTACCTACCACTGCCAAAACTTTCCAATTAGACTTTGTTTTATATCACTTAACCAATATACAATAGACAAAGGAACAGTACCCCAACTCTGTGATTACTGAATGCAATCTCTTGTGCATAAATGTCTGTTGTTTAGTTTATGTACTTATATGACCCTCCATTACCATAATATCAAGTACTTCACTATCTTTTATCGTAATTATCCTCGCAAGACTCAAGTGAGGTAGGGAAGAACTATTTACAGATGGGAAACTGGGGATGTGAGAGGGAAAAAGGTATTTGCCCAAGGTCACACACAGAGTTTGTAATGAAGCAGGAAACCTAGGCACAAGTCCCCTAACAATTCCTCTCTTGCTTCTTTCATTGGAGTCCCTAAATCTATTGTTTTAGAATTCTTTGGAAAGTTGTCAAAATGTTAATCAGAGATAGGATTTATCCTTGATGAGAACATGCTGATTGAAGCCTTCTATTTGCATTATTACTCACTTCATACACATACATATTTCTCCTAGATCACCTTAGCTGCTTTTGCAAAAGATCACTACTACACTGATCACTATTTATTTGCAGACGGGGGAATGGATTGGGTTATGAAGCTTCACTGAGCTTAACATTTAATGATGAAACCTCCCTGAAGGCCTCAGCATGTGCAAAGTATTGTGGGTCACCTACTTAGCAGGTCTTACTGCCAAAAGCAAGTAATCTAATGAAGACCTTGTCCCTGATC
The DNA here is from genome assembly GCF_000455745.1 of Alligator sinensis. Lineage (NCBI taxonomy): Eukaryota > Metazoa > Chordata > Crocodylia > Alligatoridae > Alligator > Alligator sinensis. The sequence continues at coordinate 178,516 of NW_005842027.1, read as the reverse complement.
TTCAGAGGGTATGTCTACACATTGCCATATGGCACACTACGACAATGTAGCGATCATGCAGGTCTACATGTGATCACCAGCTACAATACTGTAGCGGTGCACTCCCCGGTTATAGCATGCTGCTATGGCGATGTGAAGAAATCTAAGCGTGCACCAACTGCACAGGGCAATCATCACCCATACTGCACAATAATCACCCTTTTAGAAGTACTGAAGCATGGCACCATAGCAATATCACCATACAGCGATGTGTAGATACACCCGGAGTCAATCTTAACTCATCAACCAGCTGCAAAGGCTTCTTCTTCATCCATAACTTATAGGCTAGGAGCAGAAATTACACAAACTGTAAAAATAATCAGAAACCAATTAAAATCTGTAACATAACAAAAGTTCAGTGCATATAACCTGCTTTCAAAATTGCTGAAACTCATTTAACATAAACCTGGACAGATGTAGTATCAGACTTAATGGATTTAGGTTAAATCAGTTTATGGAACTTTTGTCCCAAATACCCTCCATGTTCAAGTTAACTCACAGTCCCCCAGCATCCCAAGATGCTTTGCACCTCTCCTGTAAACCTCCCCTTTCATGGGGAGGGAGGGCAAGGGCTAGACTTGGCCAAAGATGTCTGCTCCAGCACAGCAGGGAGGTGTGTTCTAGTGCCCCCCGGATTCTGCCCTAGGCCACTGCAGGAACGTGGCTGCATTGCCAGAATCAAAGATGAATGTCTGTTCATTTGCTTATCAGTTCAATATATGCAGCTTAAATTTACCTGAAAAGATTGAGCTGATTCAGCCTAAGGCTTTTTGACTGTCTGTACTTAGCCATGCCATTGAGGTGCATGGGGTGTTTGAGGAGGGGTAGAACGTTTGTTTCTCAAACAGCGACACCTTGTTAAGGTGATTTGGAATTACTCATCCTCACTCACATCCAACTTTTACTAATAGCTCCATATGCTGCACCTTGGGCAACCACTTTTACCAGTGGGCTGAACTTAGTGAGAGGGACATTTCTCATCATTAAGAGCTGTCGTCTCATCATCACAAAAGCAGCTGTGGAGAAAGAGGATATTTCCTAACAGCAAAGCTAGCAGAGGAAGATGACAGTAACCACAACCACTGCCTTGTGGACTGCCTTGGTAGAGGTGAAGGCTAAGGGATTAAACCCTGACAGAAAATCTGCAGCGGAGCCCCTAACACAGTTAGGTGATTATTCAGTCTTCTTTCCAGCAGTTCCTACAACTTCCCCGGTCCCACGTTGTATTGGTTCTTCCTTTCCGGTGGATAAATCAGCAAAGTCAAAAAGGTGGTTCTGATGCTTGGGCAACTCTTGATCCCCTAGAAAATGCCCAGGCTTTTGTGCCCTGGAGAGGTTACTCCAGCTTCACCTACACATGAAAACAAATGCCAGTCAACAGTTACTGGTTATAAGCCATGGATCAATTGGTGTAGGTCTAGGCACCAGGGGTTGTCTCCAATGGTGGAAGAGGTCATCACACCTCACTGGAAAACTACTGCCCACCTCAAGCTGGATAGTCCCCAGTCAATAACGTATTTTCCTGCCACAGTCTGCTGCTTCAATGTGTGTTTGGAGTTTAGAGATTCAACTTGAAAGCAGGCTGCTATTGCCCACCACCAGCTCCTACAAAAAAATTAAGGAAAAATCTTTCAATCCCAAAGATTGGAAATTGGAATGTATGTACAATGACCCCAGGTATATCCAACAACCTCCAAACCATTGACAACACGTAACAACACCCGCAGTCATTAATGCAGAACTGCTGAGACTGAATGTCAATATTGTCACTCTACAAGAGACCAGACAACCAGGCACTGGCTTCCTGAAAGAAAAGAACTACACTTTTTTCTGGTGTGAGAAATAGCCCAAAGAAAGCAGAGAACATGGTGTTGGCTTTGCAGTAAAAAATGAGCTGCTGTTTGCAACAGAATCCCCCCAAAAAGGCTCTAAAGATTAATGGTGGTGTGACTCACTACTGGCTCTGGTCCTGTCAATTTTTAATGTGCATATGGTCCAACTCTCACCCTTTCATCCAAATCAAAGGAGCACTTCTACGATGATCTTAGTGCCTTAATCAGTAATATTTCACCTAATGAAAAATATCCTCCTGCTTGAAGACTTCAATTCAAGGGTTGGTGCTGAGCTCACTGCTGGGCCTCACTGTTCAGGCACTGATGGTGTTGACAAAATGAATTAAAATGGACATTTGCTCAAGCTGTGTTCATACAATGAGCTATGTATAACAAATTCTTTCTTCAACATGAAACCTCAACACAGAGTATCTTGATGCCACCCACAATCTAGATACTGGCATCAACTCTACATGATTAGCACTTGCTCATGAGATTTCCATGATGCAATCATTACATGAACCTATCAGAATGCTGACTATAATACTGATCATTCATTGGTATGTACTGAAGTCAAACTGTATTCTAGGAGATAATACAAGAGAAAGAAAATCTCCTTACTACAAGTGAATGCCACATGACTGAAAGCTGAAGGCATATCATCTCAATTCATTAAAATTCTCTTTGGGGCTCTTTCATATCTTTATGCTGTGTAATACTGCTCAGGAGAAATGGGTTCAGCTCAAAGGAGCCATCTATCAAACTGCCTTGGACTTGTCCGGTACCTTGCATCGCAGCTCAAATGACTGCTTCAATGAGAGTTCATCTCAAATTATCCCACTCATAGAAAAGGAAAAGTCAACTCTCCTTAAATATTAGTGTGACCCTAGCCACTCCAACTTGCAGGCACTTCGAGAGATCCAGCAAAAAGTCAAACATACAGTGAGATGGTGTAAAAATGGTTATTGGGAACAACTGTGCAAAAGTATCCAAAAAGCTGCTGACAGAGGCAACATTTAAGCAATGCATGGGGGTATCAGGAACGCTCTTGGGCCTGTTCTGAGGAAGACTGGCCCTTTAAAACCTTCCACAGATGAAGTCATCAATGACCGCAATAAGCAGATGGATCGATGGGTTGAACATTACTCAGAACTCTACTTTCATGAACATGCGGTCCATGACTTCACTTCTGATGCACTTGAAGACCTGTCAACCCTGACAGTGCTTGACCATGAACCTACCATAAACAAAGTAGAAAAAGCCATTGATCAGCTTGCTTGTTCTAAAGCCCTAGGTGTGGATTGCATAATGGCTGAAGTTATTAAGTGCAGGAAATCCAACCTCTTCTTCCATCTGCACAAATTAATATATATGTGTTGAAGAGAACGTGAAGTTCCTCAAGACATGAAGGATGCAAGCATACTCACTCTGTACAAAAACAAAGGTGATATGAGTGACTGCAATAACTATTACAGTATATCCTTACTTTGCATCATTGGGAAGCTGTTCACCAAAGTCAGCCTGCTAAGACTACGGACCCTTACAGACAGAGTATGGAATAAATGCAATGTGGTCTAAGATCTAGTAGATCCATGATGGATATGATATTCTCTTTGAGACAGCTACAAGAAAAGTGCCATGAACAAAGAATATCTCTGCACATAGCATTTTGATCTTGTCAGCAGAGATGCTTTCTTCCGAATCCTGAAGAAAACTGGCTGCCCTTCTAAGCTCGTGAGCATCATAAAGTCCTTCCATGTCAGTATGCATGGAACAGTGCAGTTCAACTGGTCACGTTCAGAAGAATTTGGAATTAAGAGTGATATCAAACAGGGCTGTGTCCTAGCTCTGTCGCTTTTTGGATTTTCTTTACTGTCCTACTCAAATATGCAGTCAGTGACTGTTCACAAGGAGTACACCTTCAGGCCAGATCCAATGGGAAACTCTTTAACCTTGCTCATCTCAAAATTAAAACAAAAACCTGAGAAGTTCTTGTCCGTGAAATGCTCCTTGCTGATGATGCAGCAGTTGTTAGTCATTCCAAAGCAAGATTGCCTTTCTCATGCTTGTGACGATTTTGGTCTGACCATTAGCCTAAAATAGACAGTAGTCATGGGTTGTTGACCACCCTCCCAAAGTTAGGATAAATGATGAAAGCATGGAAGTGGTTGAAACATTCACTTACTAGGGCTCCACCATTTCACAAAATCTTGGCTTGGAAACTGAAATGAATGCTTAGATTGGAAAGGCAAGCAACGCCATGGCTAAACTTCAAAAGAGTTTGGAAAAACAGAGTGCTCATTCTTTCAACAAAGATGTCCATCTACAGCATTTGTATACTTAGCTCTCTATTATATGACAGCAAAACATGGATTCTTTATGCTAAGGAAGAAAGAAAACTGAACAGGTTCCATCTTCAATGTCTCTGCCATATCCTGGGCATAACATGGCATGACAAAATCTCTAGCTTCACTGTTCTGGAATGGGCCAAGATACCCAGTATATTTGTGCTCCTGAGACAGGGATGCCTCTGTTGGTTAGGACACGTGAATCATAGAAGCGATGGCCAAATCGCCAAGAATATACTCTATAGTGAGCTGGCCACTAACAAACATCAACTTGGATGGCCCAAACTCAGTTTTGTTGATGTCTACAAGAAAAACCTTCATGAGCTGCACATCAATAGCCAGCACTGGAATTCTATCACTTCGGACCACTGTGAGTGGAAAGCCACCGTGAAGGAAGGCCTATGTCCCTTTGAGATAGACAGGGTCAACGATTAGCTAGAGAAGAGGCGTCAGAGGCAGGGAAGACAAAATGGTACTCAGCATGCCAGTGCAAGCTCAAATAAGTTTTTATGTGCAATTCGACAGAGGCTCTGACTGTCACGCATCAGACTCTTCAGCCACACAAAAAGCTGTGCTGATACCCAGTAACCCACCAAAGGCACAATCTCCATGGTCTTCTGAGGCCAATGGCTGCCAATGATGATGCCTCAGCCATACTGTTTGGGGACAGTGCAGCTAACTAACTCTAGGGGCACAGACAGAAGAGCTGCTCCCCATTGCAACTCATAATGCTTTGCAGGAAATGCTATGAGTTGCAATGATCCCTTGGACCAAGCAGAAGTTCACTGTTTGTTCTGAGAGTTGGGGATTCAAGCTGTTTGCTGCGAGCCTGCAGCCCAGTCTCTGTAACAATGCCACTCCTCCTCCCAGCCTGTTGCTGTTTTCAGAACGGAAGGGGGGAAAGGGAGCAGAGGGAGCTCATTCTTGGGGTTCCCCAGCCAGCACTGGAGAGTGGGATTCCCCAGCCAGTGCCCCAACCTCCAGTACCAGCTGAAAAAACCCCAAACCAAACTCCCTTTGCTCCCTTTCCCCCCTCCCATTCTGAAAACAGTGACAGCCTGGGAGCTCCACAGACAAAAGTTACAGAAAGCGCTCCACTTTCAAGCGTGTTCAATTAAACCCTCATGCAATGAGGGTTTACATTTTCATGGGATTGGGCACTTTTAAGTGCTCTGTAGCCATGCATTTCTGTTTGGTCACAGCTGTAGACTGCTTTCAGAGGCCAGATCAGGCAAAAATTGTCACTTCTGTCTGCACCCTAGGATGAAAGGCACATGAGACAGAGAGAAAGAATTCTCAGTTGAGAGAGGCTGAGTTACTAGAAGTGAATTACAGCCTCATCAACTTTAGAATATGTTTCTGAACTCCACCCCCTCTCCCACCCCGGGGTTGTACTTACTGAAATTTCTTCATGTAACCGATAGTGTTACTTTAAAACATTTTTTAAAAAGCAAACTAAATTTTCCAAAATCTGGATTGGGGAAAAACAGAATCCTCCATGAAGTCAATTGCAACGCAGAACTAAGGCCTAAGGCCACATTACATTTACGACATGATTAACCAGTTAATTATGTCTTAAATTGTTACCTGACCACACGTTAATGCAATTAGCAGTGTGATAAAACAAGGAATAAGCCACAAAATGATTATACAAAAAGTGCATAATAACTTTGTGGCTAGTTCCTCCCACCATTAATTGTGTGACCAGGCTGGAACAGGAAGCACTGTTGTGGGAATCCCACATCAGATCCCATCACACCTTTACTTGCAATCTGCCGGGGGCCTAAGTTAGCAGTCCTTAGTTTAGAAACTATGTAAGTAAGACACCGAAAACAATAGAAAGAATATTTTTGTTTTCAACCATGAACACACAGAGGCAAAGCTTGAGACAAACCCAAAGTAAGGTAACTTGACTTTCCAGGGGTTAACCTGTTTATTTGTCCATGGCCTTAAATGCTTTTTGCATTACTTAGCAGATTTTATCAGAAGTTCTGCCATGAGTATCGTATGTCTTACAAATAGTGATGCTCAGCCTTCTGGCCCTGCAGGCCGAATGAATGGTGAAGAGCCAGTCTGCAGGCCAGCACCCACTCTGGCACACAGAGCCATATCAGCCAACAGTACTCCCCACTGGTGTGGAAATGTGGCAGCAGAGGAAGGGCAAACACACCCCCATTACCAAATTTTCAGATCTATAGGCCCCGCAATCACATGTCCTGCCATGCCACACACGCGTGGCAGGATGTGCAATATTGAGATCAGGGATTGGATCCCAATCACACCTTATTTGCAGGTGCACGCGGAGCTTAGGCTCCCCTACACCAACAACATGACTCCAACCAAATGATTTTCAACTGGGGCCAGGAACCAAACCAGTTCCTGGCCCCAGCCAATAAACAAAGCAGTGCATGGGGAGCTTGGCATTGGGCTGTGACAGCCTGGTGCTGGAATCCTGTGCAATGGGACCTATAAAACCATGTTTGTCACCCAACTGAGATGCACACCTGGTTTTGGTAAGTCCCAGCGTATGGGGAGCCTGGCATCAGGATGCTGCAGCCCAACGTTGAGCTCCCAATTCACTAGGAGCTATATAAACCCCCTCTGCCACCCAGCTGAGCAGCACATGGGGTTTTGACAGGTTCTGGCATGATTTAAAGCATAATACAAGATATAGTGGTTCACTGCACCTCCTGGAATAATTTTGTGGCTTGCTTACTGCATTATCATGTCTTAAATTGAGTTGCATGTGTGGCTGGTTACCATAGAAAGTGCACTTAATTTGTTAATTATGTCTTAAATGAAACATGTCAGGGGCTACAGTTATAAATGAATGCCATCTGGTGGCGATTTACTGCCCCTGAACTTCTTCTATTATCAGTTCTTTAAAATTCTGTCACACATCTACCTCCACAGTTTTTCCCATAGAGGTACACTTGCCAGC
>NW_005842027.1:149357-171325 GCF_000455745.1 Alligator sinensis | reverse complement strand
TCCCTACATATTTTCTAGAGACTGATAGAGGTCTGTTGCAAAGAGTCCATATATCTCTCTTGGTCAAGATGGCTTGGTCAAGATGGTTACATATACTGCTCTTTCCAAGTATTATAGGAGAAGCTCATAGCAAATCCTCTGAAGAAAATAATCTGTGATCCTGTAATTGAGATTATATTTTAATGCATAAGCACAAAGGGTATGATCATATTTGTACATGCAACCTTAATTCTAAAACTTCCTACCTTTAGGTGCTTACCTTGAAATCTTAACATTATTTTAAATTTGACTATGCTTTCTTCATATATTGTACTTGGCTCTTTATTTTCAGTTTCTATCTTATTTCATTCCATCTTGAGTTATCAGACTGTCATCACTATTATATCTGAGCACCTCACAGTCTTCAAGGTATTTACGCTAACAACTCTGCAGTGATGTCAGGAAGTGCCATTATCTCCAATTTACAGAAAGCACTGAAAGACAGAGAGACTGGAGGCCTGGCCCACACTACAAAGACTTTCTGGCACAACTAGACTGGCTTTTCACATTCTCTAGCCAATGCAGCTACATCAGCAAACCACCCTGGATGATGCCAAATGAACTATGCAAAAAGAGGATTTTTGTCAGTCAGGGAGGTGATGCAGCTAAACTGTCAGAAAAAGAAACCCTGCTCCTGCCAGAAACTCTACCAACGTAGCTTTGTTGGCATAGCTATAGTGGCAGGAACTCCATAATACAAGCAATCCTTGAAATAACTTGCCAGTGTCACACAGAAAGCCAGTTATGTAGTAGAGAACTGAACTTTGTCTTTTGCACACCATTCTTCCCATCTTTATCTGTCAAAAGGTCTAACTGGGAACCTGCAACTAAAGCCACTTTTCCAATCTGCAAACTCCACTGGGAAGGACTTCCACTCTTTAAAGAATACTGCATGGTCCCACTTAAGTGGCAAAGGATACCATTAGAGTACGCTCTTCTTTTGTACATTTTTTCCAAATGTGCAGGTGGGGAAAGACAGGCAGACAGGTGGCCACATGTCATCTTAGTTCCACTGATTTTACAAGATAACGGGCATCTAGATTATATACCCGAACCCAGAGCTAGACAAAGGGAGATATATATATTGTGACAATGGGTGTGTCTACATGAGATGCTACAGCGCAGTAGCAATGAGCAACTGCACAGTAGCTCATTGCTACTAAGCAGTAGTGTCGGGGAAAAATGTGTGGCGACTGTACTGCGCAGTAACAACTGCACAGTGCTGCCATGTGTGTAGACACAGCCAGTGTGAATGACTTGCTCCTTTCACATCATTAGAAGTATGTGGCAGCTAAGCATAAAGCTAAAATTAGTAATTGAAAGGGAGGGAGGAAGGGAGAAGAGGCAAGACAAGAGCCTTTTCCGCAGAAAAATCCATAAAACTACACCCAGGAGCAAAAAGAATGGATAGACTGATGATAAACATCCTTCCTTCTAAGTTGATTTGTCTAGGGCACATCTATACATTCATTAATACACTTTTGCTAATGCGCATTAAATTTAGTACCTCTACTGTGAGATACTAGAAAAAGGTGCATTAGCCTATTTTAATGCACATTAGTGAGAGTACAGTTATTTTTGGCACCTATACACATGACGGAGCTCTACTAATTAACATACCTTGTGATGCTTTAATGCTCATTATAATAGGCTAATGCACATTAAAGCACACGTGTAGACGCACCCACTGTTTGCCTATAACAGCATTGCCATATTATCTGGCATTGTTATAATGAGAGAATGTGTGCCCCTATGCAAAGATGTACATACTCAGGAAACAGACATGGAAAATGGTAAGAGACCGTTACAGAAGTTCCTCTGACCAACAGCACATACACATTTCCATGATACTAGTAAAGATGGGTCTCAGATGCAGACAGTCAAGTTGGAAGCCCCAAAGCTTTGGATTTCTGGTTTGGTTCAATTTATTGTAGCGTTAAGGGCAGTGCTTGCATCTGGATCAAAACTTTCTCAGAACTCATCTTTCATTATCAGCCAGCATCTCAAGAGCACAAACACCTAGAAATGAGAAGCTAAACTAAGGAAATGCAAGCCATAGTGAAACTGTACTCCTGGTTACAATAAACTGAAAGCTAAGCAAGACGAACACTTACAATAATCACTTGGGTATCAAGTTTTCTCTGCCTCTTATTTTTCATTTAAAAGAAAAAAAAATCATTCATGACCACGTTCTTTAATCGTCTTGTTCACAGTTCACAAGGAAAGTTGCAGAGCTTTTTAGCCAGACCTCCATTAGGCTGCTTTGACTGCAGTTACTAGCTATCCTGCTGATAAAATGTATCACAGCTTAATGACACAGCTTTCCTTTAATCATTCTTATAATCACAGCTTTCTTTTTTCCTTTTTTTTTTTTTTTTTTTTTATAGACAGGCTACAGATAGGCTAAGTAGGCCCAAAAAGAACCTGAAAGTAAAAGGTGTAGGATAGGCCCAGGAAATACGTTTGGAGCATGAGAGGTTATAGTCACATAACAGTCTTTCCTGCCCAAGTGCAGGGGTCTGGATCTGATGATCTGTAAGGTCCCTTCTAGCCCCTAACAGCTATGAAACTTAGATCTGACATTCACCCATGTCAGAGAGTCATAAGTGCTAAGTGTTAAAAAGTAAATTAACAATGGGAAGGGGCACTATACCAGTCCATAAGCTCAGTTAACATAACACTCTTCTCCTTTTACCATCAAAAATAAATACTGAATTGTATTTTACTATTCTCTGTCACCAGAGTCTCATAACCATCCCCGACAAAATGCTTCCCATGCTGCTTATATTCTAAACCTCAGTATCTCTGATTAGGGCTCTGAGGAACAATCATAACACCAACAAACAGTGCAGTCTCCAGCTTCTATAATATGTGCAGATTATACAAGCCACAGCCTTAAGACACTCAGACAAATGAAAACAGGAGATGTAACTGGTTAGTACTGTGACCTGGGCAATGGTGGCTGGCAGCATGTACTGCAGGGGCAGTGGCCAGAAGTTACTTGCTGCTAGGGGAATTGTCATCTCCTTTTTTGCCACCACCATGCATGTTGAACAGCCATATTAACACTAGTTTTCAGCAGCAAAAGGAGGTGACATCTCCCCTAGCAGCAGCAGCAAACCGCCAGCTGCTGCTTCTATACCATACTTATTTGATTTTCTGTATATTTTCCTCTTGGGATGGAAAGGTTTGTTAAGTGTTTTAAATACACAGCCAACATAAAGACCAGAGTGCATATTGTTTGTCATTTTATTAATATGAAAGTAAAATAATGTTGAAGTTGGAAAATTAAGAGACCTTGAGGAAGATAACAACCTAGGAACTGTCAAAACAACTGTCAGGCTATTAAGAAACAAAACAATTCACACCCTAGTAATTGGTTTTATGTTCATTTTTCAAGGAATCCAGGAGACATGAGTCACCTCAGACTTCTTACCAAGTGTCTTGTTTTTCAAAGACATATCCTGAATCTGCTATATTGTATTGTAATTTTAATGAACATCTGAATGGCTCTTTCTTTCTAAAAAAGAAATTTATTTTGTGCCAGTTTTTTTCTTCCTTAGTGTTATAACAGCCTCATTTTGATGTTTTGCACAGAGTTAAATGGCATTAGTTCTGAATACTGAGTCTGCTCCAAAGCTCACTAAAATCAGTTGACTTTAAAACACTTTGCAGCTGGGTCTTCATACTAGAAGAACTGACTGGCAGCTGAAATCCTCCATTTATTAAGAACCCAGGTGGTGGCAATTTCAGTACCTTGTCCTTGTAACATATGACCTAGAAGTGGGAGGATGTTTATACTACCAAGAGTTGGTCCTCCTGGTGCTACCTTCAGTCCTTTCCTCTCTGTTGGGAGTGCCAGCAAGCATGGTGGTAGTTTTGGGGAAGCGTACTGTTTAGAAAAACCATCAATTCACACCACATATACCATGGAGCATTTAATGACAACTTTAAGCCTCCTTGCTTGGCCAGATTAGAACTAATGAGCAAATAGTGAAAATCTCCATGTCTCCTAAATAGTAATTTAAATCAGAGCTGGCAAACCTCTGAGTAGCTGGGGGCTCTGAAAGCCACCTGAATCACCTAGCATGCCACACCACACCACAGGCATGGGTACTCTCCCTGGTTCTGGTACTTTTTTGCAACCCTCAAAGTTAAGAAGCTAGTACTCATAAAACTCCTTTATTAAAGAATCATTTTCTCCACTGAACTAACTAGCTTTTTTTTTTTTAATTCTGTAGCTCAGACAAAATAAGCCTGGTACCCTTCAGTTGTTTAAGTGCTTTTGACTATTTTCTGAAACATTTAATGGGGTGATATATGTGGATACACACAGAGATGTAGAACGCCCTGAAGTTTATGTTCCTCAAATGGAAAACATTTGCTAAGGTGTCAAGTACATACATAGCTATGGTGTTGGAATTCAGGTCTCTCGATAGCTACACACATTCACATGTCACTGAAGTGAACAGGAGTTATCACTGCACACTTTACCAGACAACTAGACTTCTGATTCTGAATGTCAACATTTCAAACATGCAATAGACAGAACATTAACAGGGGTGAGGGTGGGGAGGGGGCATTGGTAGGTCCTCACAAGATTGAAAAGGTGGGAGTGTGCTGGTTGGAGAAGGATTCATAGACTAAGAACACAATACATAAATACATGAATGTTGCCAACACACAGAGAATAAAGAGGAACAAAACACAGGTCAGTGGTGGTTCCATCACCAACATCTAGGGACATTTAAACATGTGCTCTGGGAATTGGGGGGGAGAGGGTGCTTTCATTAGAGTGGCTCCAAGAGCTGCTCTAATTAAAGCGCCCGGAGAGTCACGTGTATCAGCATCTGCACACTGAAAAATGGCAGTAGGGGCACTTTAACTAAAGGATGTGGAATGAGTTTTAGTTATAGTGCCCCTTCCACCATTTTTCAGCTCAGGGACACTGATACACATGACACTGGAGTCTGCTGGAGTGCAGTAATTACCACACGTCAGCAGATTTGATTAATTGAGTTTGCTGCAATGCACTCTAATTATAGTGCATTGGAGCAACCTCTCTACATGTATATAGGCACCCTAGGCATCCATTCTCTGTTTAACTTTTCCAGAAAATATTTGGTAATAGTGAAATGCTGAGTGGCTCAATTTTGTAGTCCATCTGACACTAAGATAATTGTTCAGAGATGCCAAAAAAAGTATATAAGCTCCCTGCCCACCATCAACTTTGATAAGGTTGCTTTCAAAGATTTTTTTGAGCGTGTTTTTCCTTCTTTTTAATTGGACATCACTTCTGCTCTTTTTAAAAAGAGATGGGCCTGAGTTAACAAGCTGTAAAAACAAATCCAGACATTGCAGAACTTCTCCAAAACTTAGCTTTATAGACCATGTCCTTTTTTTAAAATTCCAGGCTAGCAGCAAATTTTCAGCTATCAGGAACTGGAGCAGCTATGCCAACTATGGTGATTTATAGCAGCCAAGGATTTGGCCCACAAATTTGACAATATATTTGAAACCAACTGCAACTTTTGGGCCTGTATCAGAATCTGATTTTTTAAAGAAACATGCTTTTGATAACTTTTCTGATTCCCAGATATACTGGTATTCCAATTTTTAAACAACAGAGGTTAATTTGTTTAAAGAGAATTCTGTATAGTTGCTGCCATAATGTAGGAACATAAAAATTCATTATAACCAGGGATCTTGGTTTTCTCTGTTAAAAATTCCTAAATTCTCTAAAAAAACCCAAATCCATGTTTTTCCACAATGAAAATGAAGTTCCATTACATATATATAGGTATTAGTTGAACACAATGTTTTATTGATATAATTACAATTTTAAAGCAGTTTGGTAGCCTACCAGTGACTCAATCATTATAATAAAACAAATTCCAAATAACTATATATTTTGGCATTTGAGTTAAGTTTTTGTATCGTTGAAAATCAGAGCTCCCCCTGCCTCCTTCATTCACCAAGATGCGGGTCCAGCTGCGGCTCTCCCCACTACTGCTTTGTGATGCTGAGCAGCTCTGATATGCCAGTGCCCTGCCCCTACCCATGCTATTACCCCTCACTTCAAAGCCACAGCCTCCCAGCCCTGCTGGTGCGCCTCACTCCTGACTCAGTCCCCTTCCCTGCCCCTGGCCCTGCCCAGCCATGCTGGTGTGTCTCACTCCCAACCCACAGGCCCCTGGCCCAAATAGCGCTTGTCACTCCCCATCTGCTGTGAAGCCACAAAAAGTCCCAGCCCGCCTGCCTGCCCCCTGGTCCTGACCACCCCCACACCTGACATCTTTCACTGCCCAGTGCTCCCCACCACTCCTGCCCCCTGTCCCACTCCCTCCATGCCTCCCCACTGACACCTCTTCATGCATACCTGCTGGTGCCCCTCACTCCTAACCCACAGCCCCTGCCTCTCAGCCCTTCCAGTGCCCACTGCTCCCAACCTGCAGCCCCCCATCCCCACCAGTGCTGTTTGCTCCTGACCTGAGGTCCCCTGACCCTGCCAATACTCCTCACTCCCAACCCACAGCCCCCTGCACCTCCCAGCCCTGCTGGTGCCCTTCTTGAATGCCATACTTCTCCACCCACTTTGTGGGAGGCGTGTCTTAACAAGGGAAGGGTCCACATTGTCTGGCCACCTTGGAGGAGCACATGGGCAGCGGTATAATTTATCACTGCCCCCCACCACACCAATGAAGCCATGTGCTTACAGACATGCAAAAACAAAACAAAACAGCACTTTACTTTCAGCTCAACATACTCCCGCAACGAGTGCAGTGCATGCCCAAAAGAGGCATCACATTAGTTTGACCTAGCTCGCTTAGCATCTGTATAGATCACATGCTTCAGTGGGGCTTTTGGGTGCTTTTATCTAATAGCTGATTCAATCAGCTATTAGATAAAAGCACCAAAAGCCCTGCTGAAGCGCCTGATCTAGACAGATGCTGGGGAGTGTGGTTGAACTAATGCGCTTCCTCTTCCAGTAAAATGCCATAGTTCTTTATATATATATCTATCAGTGGCACAATCAAAGAAAAGAGGAGTGGAGGGGATGGTGCAAGACAGGCCAATGGGGAGGGAGGAGAGCCTGGTGGCTGAGGGAAGCAGAGAGAGTGTTTGCAGGGTGCACATGTGCATGGGCTCAGGGGCGGCATGGGGTGAGCCTGCCAAAGTTGAAACTAAACCCCTGGGCTGGGGTGGGGGGCAGCAGGTGCAGTACCTTGGAAGAGGAAGGCTTTACTCTCATTGTGCAGCCCTGGGACCTGCCACAACCACCGCATCTCCCAGCTGGAGTTCAGACAGCATGTCTATCTGCAGTGCAGGGTCCATGACAAAGCCTGCAACTGCCCCACACAGCTCTTGTCACTCCCCACATGCTGTGGAGCCACAGAGAGCCCCAGCCCTCCCCGTCCACCCCCTGGCCTCAGCCATGCCCACACCTGGCATCTGTCACTGCCTGGTGCCCCCTCCTGTCCCCCAGGTGTTCTTGCCCAATGCCCCACTTCCTGCATGCCTCCCAGCCACCCCCTCTTCATTTGTACCTGCTGGCAAGGTGGGCTCCATGCCAAAGGGTGGCTCAGTCCATAGCCCTGGCCACTGAGAGGGAAAGCTCTGCGCCATCCTACTAACACTCCAGCCACATACATGTGCACATACTCGTGGCTCCCCCTGCCTCTGGCTCCCCCCAGCCCCAAGCAGCTCCTTGCAAATTGGAACTCTGCCAGCCTGCAAGGCGAAACTCACAGGTTCCCACATTTTTCTCTTTTAAAGGAGAAAATCTGTGTTTTTCTGCATTTTTCCACAGCAAACAGAAAACCCGGATTCCTGATAATAATGATATGCTTATTTGCAATCTGATATGCAACCACTAGATGTCCCTCCCAGCTGCATAGAGTGCTGCAGCAGGTGTGGTTCTTGGTAAACAAAGGAGTGGAAGCTGAAACTCAAGCTAGGTAGAAACCTGTTTGTGATTTTTGTCTTTAGTTGTTTCTTTTAAGAAATATCTCCTTCTTAAGATAGACTGTGATAGCAAGAGACATGAGGCACAAGAAAGAATGAGCTTGGACGAATCAAGCTGCTATACATTTTAATTGCACTTAACCTACAATACCACCATTGTCCTAAGGGTGTGGTGTGGGGAATCCATCATTGACCTATTTCATATACTCCTGAAGCTGGAGTTGTAAATGGTAAGGAAAAAGGTTGTGAATCTGCAATGTGGGGAAAAAAAGGGGGAGGGGGCAGGGGGAGGTCCTCAGGAGATGGTACCACCTGTTGATAGCACAAGGAGAGACAAGTGTTGCTTGACAAGGGCTCTAGATGCATTAATATTTGTTGGACTGTTCTTAAAAAGGAAGTCTTGTTCCATTTCTTCACCTCTCTGACAGTACACACGAACAGGATTGCTTTTATATGGATTGAATAGTAGGGCTGTGTGAAGCTTCGGTCCCTGATTTGATTCAGTGGAGACTTGACCCAATTTGGTGGCCAAATCTCCAAATCCAAATCGAATCAGAGGACCCTTTAATCTCTCTGAATCGAATTGGAACCCTCCGAATTGATTCAGAGAGATTCGGAAAGATTTGGCGATTCGGACATAGACACAGCTTTAAATTTTTTTACTACTAACCTCAAGGTAGCAGGTGGCTCATGAGTGCTGCAATGCTGGGGCACATGGAGCGTCCCACAGGACTGTGGGGGGCTCCGCAGCACACTTGGCAGCAGACCCAGAAGTGAACCAGAAGCCCCCGCACCCCTCCCTGGCTTGGCAACTGGTGCCTCCTGGGTCTGGGGGGACTCTCTCCCACCCTCCTCTGTCCAACCCCTCCTCTCCCATTCCCTCTTTCCTCCTCTCAAACAAGGTTTGCCTCTGGGTACAGGGAAGAAGAGCTCACCTGCCACCACCAATGTCCTGATGGCAAAGAGAGACTCAGCACTGTTCCTGCCCTACTACAGCCAGGATTCTGTGCTGGGCTTAGCAAGAGACAGGAGCACTTGGTAGGTTATCCCTTCCAGGTACTCCTTCTCCCTGCCCAGTCCCCCCCCAGGGGACCTCATGGCCAGGAACAGGCACTGGAAGGGGCAACTGCCTGGCACCAACGCTTTCCCCAGCCATGTCTAGCTCCTTGTGTAGCCACTCCCCACAAGTGGAGCCCCAAGGATGGTGGCGGAAGTATGGTGGAGGGAAAGGGAGCAGGGACTCGCCCACTGCTGCTACTGTTGATACTGTACCCAGCACCTTGCACAGCCACTCCCCACAACCACCAGGTGGAGTAGGGCAGGAGCAGTCTTTGGGCTTCCTTTGTCCCTGGGTCATCTAGGGACAGTGGCAGGAGTGGATGGGTCCTCCTTCCTCTCCTGCTCCCTGCTTGGCTCTCTTGGGTGACCCATACCATCTTGGCACTCCAGCCATGGATACTGATTGCTGTGACTGCACCACTGCATCTCTCCTGGATTTGTCTCTGGACCCAAAGAGGCTTTACTATTGCATTTTCCAGGCATATGTGAGTGGGTGGAGAGGGCATATATGGGAGCATGTATCCACAGCAGTGTCACATATACAGGATATTTATACCCTCAGTGGTTTGATAAAGACCACATGGCAGCCTGTGACCTTCTTTTCTCAAACTGAACCTGTTGTTTTGTTCAAGTGAACTTTTCAGTTTCATCTCTTTGCAAAGATTGATTAATTTAGCTTTACTACATCCCAGTGGATACATCATGCAACAAAGATAACCTAAAGCACACAGTTTGATTCCAGTGTGAATTTTAGATCCCCACTACTGCTTTCTGAGATACGGTGTTTGGGACTTGTTTGTATCATTATGGACATTGCACAGAGGAAGATGACACAGGATCTTGTCACCTAGTTTGACACAGGATCCAAAGTATCTTGTCACTTAGTTTGACTCCCTCCACTGTGTCCAAAATACTACTGCCAAATATTTTTTCATCTGTATCTCACAGACCACACTGAGACATTTCACTAAATATGCTACTTTCCCTGCTTTAAAATCACAATTTCAAGAAGCCCTTGCTTGGTTCTCTGTCCTTGATATTCCTTCATACTCTAGCTTCATACACAAGTTCCTTCTTCCATGCTGCTTTTGATGCTTACAATTCTCTTCCAGAAGCATTTTGGCAAGCCTGCTTTCTTACCACATTCAATTCACTATTAACGTTCAGTTTTGGAAGCATCACTATTTTTTAAGAGTGTGCTTATACTTTAAACAAACGAAGAAATATTAGAACTAC
The DNA here is from genome assembly GCF_000455745.1 of Alligator sinensis. Classification (NCBI taxonomy): domain Eukaryota; kingdom Metazoa; phylum Chordata; order Crocodylia; family Alligatoridae; genus Alligator; species Alligator sinensis. Next base: position 161,026 of record NW_005842027.1, on the reverse strand, counting down.
TGAGATGTAAGCAAAGAGTATAGCAAGCAGTCATAAATTTGCAGCCTTCATGCTTTCGTGCCCTTCTCTTTTGTTGGTTCATATCTCCTTCTCTGTCCGATCCTAAAAGCAAGCTCTTTGGGCAATGAGATGCCTCTGGTGGATTTTCAGTGATGTACCCAGCACATATAGGATAGCCAGTCTTCTGGTAGATACCAGATGGAAGAGCTGCAAATAGAGCCCACTCTCTCTGCTCCTGAAAAATAGCTCAGCATCATTTAAAAATTCAGACAAATACAACTTGCCAAGGCAGACAATGGCACTTCATAGATCAGAGAACCCTCCCTTTTTCCTTAGTCATTCCTTTTCTACAGGCAAACCTATTTGCTGTGTTCAGACCAAGAAGCAATGAAGCGAGACCTGGTTATATTATTAACAAACAGGCAAACATCACATCACTTCATCTTCGATCACAGAGTCCATCAATGCTGAGTATGGGATCATCCCCACCCTTGTGAATCATGTTGACATTTATTTTAAAAGTTCATGGAAGCAAAAGAAAGGTAAGGCCTCTTATTGTATGGGGAAATATGTTGCAACTCATATGGAATGTTTCTGGATTTGTGCCATGTACAGCAAGGAACTTGCAACTCAGGACAACAAGGAATCATCATGGTGGTGACATGAACTCAGCCTTTAGCTGTGTGTGTCAGGGAAGTGAGTTTCCTGTCAACCCATGCGTAAGTCAAAGGTGGTGATAGGGTAGTACATACTGTGCAATTGCTCAGAACTCTTAGCTATTTGGGGCTCCTGGGTGCATTGAGGTTACATTTCCAGTAGGCTTATCTAATAAAGAGTAGGGGCCTGGATCTGAAACTTTGTGCACAACCATCGAAAGGCAAACCCCATCACTGAAGCAGACTGGACACTAGAAGCTATAACAGAGCCCATATACATCCTTATAATCATCCTTCAACATGATTTGCTTTGAGTAGAACAAACCTTCCTTTTGCTCACTCCCTGAAAAAACTAAAGCACACTCTTGTAAATATTTGCTTAAATGAGATCCTTTTTGATAAAAGAGCTGGGAGCCTTTTCAGGGTTACCGCAAAGGTAGGATTAGGGTTGTCTGGGTGGACTAGGAGGGATTGGCTACACAGGAGGCTGTTACCATGGAAAGCTGGAATCTTGTTCTACTGGTGTGTTGGGTTGCCACTTTGGAATCTTTTAATTGCAGTGAAGCCCCATATTTCTGTAAACACAAAGAAACTAATTTTGAAGAGGAGGAGGGAAAAAAGGGGACAAAACAGAGAATTCATTTTACTACACTGAAAATGAAGGGATACTGTTAAAAAGAAATGCATCTTTTCCCACTATTAAATAGTCTTATGTTAAAACTATACCTTAGACCAGAGCTTTCCAAACTGTGTGCCGCGACACATTAGTGTGTCGGCGGCAGTGTGTAGGTGTGTCGCGCAAAATGCAGAAAATTTTGCGGAAGGGCACCGTGGAGCTCCCTTACTCGCGTCTGCTTCCCTTGGCCCCTCCCCCGGAACTGAATTACTGTGTCGCGAAATGATGCATGTCTAAAAAGTGTGTCACCAACATGAAAAGTTTGGAAAGCTCTGCCTTAGACATAAGGTTTCAGTGTCCCTTTGTAGAACACTGCGGTGCAGCACGAAGCCCGAGTTCTGAAAATGTCATGATAAAAGCACACTCCCTTCACATTGTTCTACTATCATTACATATACTCATGAAGCCAAAGTCTTCAATTAGATTGTAAGCACTTGGGGGAAGAAAAATGTCTTCCTATGTGCTTGTACAGCAATCAAGCTCTGAATCCTGGCCACCTGGGGCTCTTTCAATACCAATAAGTATTATGGAGGTCCTGAAGATACATCTTTGTCACAGACAGATTTCATGGCTGGTATGGACCTTCTGTCCTCCACGCTGCTTAATGCCCCTTGATCGCCCCCAGAAAGCACTGCAAAAAAATGGGTTTTTAAAAAGAAACTTCAAGTCAGTCTGTCACTACCTTTCACCTTTTCATGAGGAAACATTCAAGGCGGAAACTAACAGTCCACATTTTCTCAGCTCCACCTTGTCCCACAAGCTGGAGTTGACAATTTTGACTTAGAACAATGCCACTGGCAAAATGTAACAATGTGCTTTCATGTTCCCAGTTTCTGAATGCAAAAAGCAGTCAGAGGTGCCATGCTCCAGTTCTTTTGTAATCCACCCTTAATTACTGTATAAACACAACGAACAGAACAGTGGAGTGATTTCCATGGATTCAGGTATCAGCTTGTTTCAAGCTGAATGTTTGCTCATTCCTGGAAGAACATCTTAACTAAAAGCCTGCACTTTTTCATTGGTTAGGACTACCTACATTTTTGTGCCAATATAACTATTTTATTTAGGGATGTAATAGTTTATCAAAATAGCTAATAGACCAATCTCTAGTGCGGATGTAGATAGACTATTATAAAAGTACCTGTTACGAGTCTAGCTTATTCCTGTATTGGAATATGGTAACCTGATAACTATGGTTATTTATCAGAGGACATGCATGTGTACATGCACACACATACATACACAGTTGTGACAAAAAGATATTTTCTTTCCAAAAGCTTTGACATAAACCAAGTTTTCAGTAGATGATTGCAGCCTGAAAAAGAAATATTTTGATTCAAAATGGCACCATATTTCCTCATGAGAAATATGATCCTGCCTGCTTTGTTTCTGTTTTTGGGGCCCTGGTACATCATGAAAAATATATTCTGTTCTTTGTGTCTGGACCATGATGTACCAGGGCCAAGGACTACATACTAGCTCCCTCTAGTAGGTGGGAGAAAGTGAGGATCATGGGAGATGTGGTCTGGGCAGAGAACTTGACCCACTGGTAAAAATGGACACAAAAGGTTTATTCATTGATTCATAGATTGTTAGGGGCTGGAAGGGACCTTGCAGATCATTGGGTCCAGCGTTCCCCCCTGCCTCCCTCCTCCCCACTCTAAGAAGGAAGACAACTGGTGATAGGTAACCCCAGCAAGGTGACTGTCCAGTCTCCTCTTGAAAACCTGCAGGGTCAGTGACTGCACCACCTCTGGAGGGAGTTTATTCCACAGACTGTCCTTATTAAAGTATGGTGCCCAGAACTGGATGCACTACTTCAACTGTGGTTTACCAGTGCTGAGTACAGCAGGAGTATCACTTCCTTAGTTTTGCATGAGATGCATTGGTTGATGCCAGTGTGTTGTTTGCCCTGTTGATGCCAGTGTGTTGTTTGCCCTGCTGGCCACCACCTCACACTGACAGCTAATATTTATGTGATGGTCAATCATTACCCCTAGGTCCCTTTTGGCCGTGGTGCAAGTCAAGCTGTCACCACCGAGCCTGTATGTATGTTGAAGGTTGTTTGCTCCCAGATGTAGCGCCTTATGCTTGGAAGTGTTAAACTGCATCTGGTTCTGGTCTGCCCAACTCTTGAGCCAGTCCAGGTCTGCCTGTATCTGCAACCTTTCTTCTGACATGACCACACTGCCCCATTACTTGGTGTTATCCATGAACTTGCCCAGCAAGCTTTTCACTCCCCCATCTAAATCATTGATAAAGATGTTGAAAAGCATCGGTCCAAGCATGGACCTCTGAAGGACACCACTGGCCACTTCACACCAGGACGACACAGATCCATTCATGAGAACTTCTGGGTCCTACCCCGTAGCCAGTTTCCCACCCACTGAACCAGTGAGCAGCTGAGCCCACAATCCTCCAGTTTTCCTACAAGGATATCATGGAATACTAGGTCAAAAGCCTTTTGGAAGTCTAGGTATATAACATCTACCTCATCTCCCATGTCCAGGTGGCAAGAGACCTGGTCGTAGAAGGAGATGAGATTGGTAAGACAAGACATACCCATGATGAAGCCATGCTGGCTATCATTTAGAATCTTACCTTCTGCGAGCATATCGCACATAGATTCTTTAATGAGCTTTTCCAGGATTTTCCCTGGGATGGAGGTTAGGATGATTGGCCTATAGTTGCCCAGGCCCTTCTTCTTCCCCTTCTTGAAGGTGGGCACAATATTGACCCTCTTTCAATCCTCAGGGATTTCCCCACTGCACCACGAATTCTGAAAGAGCTTTGCCAGGGGTTCCGTGATGACCTCAGCCAGCTCCATCAGTCCATCTGGTCCTGCTGACTTATAAATGTCTAGTTTTTCTAGGGGGTATTGCACCCACTCAGCATCTACAGTGGGGAGGCTGTCAGTCCAAGCATGTCCCCTGTAAGCCTTATCTCGCTTGACTTTCCCCTTGGTCCGGTTGTCACAGGGCACTAGGGTGCCCTGCTCCTTTAAAGGACTGAAACTGCCAGGGGAAGAGCACTAGCAGTGAGCTGGAGGGACCGGAAGGGGCAGGGCCTGGCTCACATATAAACCCCAGGGCTGAGTCCAGGAAGGCAGTTCCCTGCCGGCAGCCAAGGGGAAAGGAGCTCTCCCTGAGCAAGCAAAGGGGAGAGACCTGACTGCATGAGCAGCTCCTGATACTGTTGTGGGACGGAGTATTCCCCAGTAGGGTTTGAATGACATAATAGCCAGGTGGCTTGAGTTTATGTTATAGCCCAGGGGCTTGTGTTTCATTTATTGTTGTATAACACCGGTGGTTTGGGTGAAGCTATTAGGGGAAGGAGGAGACCTCATAGGAGGGGGCCCACAGCAGCGTGGGGACCCCAGCACCAGAGAGTGCACAGCATTCAGGGTGCACCAACCCCCAGCGCCAGAGTGCACAGCATTTGGGGCGCACTGACGCCCAGCGCTGGTGCAGCATTTGGGGCGCACTGACCCCCAGTGTCAGAAAGGGTGCAGCATTTGGGGCTCACCGACCCCAGTGCCAGAGAGGGCACAGCATTTAGGGCGCACCAACTCAGTGCCAGAGAGAGACGGGGCCATGGAGAGCCTGAGCACCAGTGAGGTGCAGAGCAAGACAGGGCTGTAGAGAGCCCAGGGAAGACAAGGGGGCCAGATTACAACAAGTCCCAGACCAAAAGTGAGGTGGTACCATCTGCGAGGCTTGGGGCATAGTAAAGGGGTGGTTGGAGCCACACACAGCCCATAAGGCTAGGCTACCCTGAAACACCCATTGTGACATCCATCTTGGAGCGGGACCCACCAGGGGTCTAGAGACCTACGGGGTCCTGAGAATCAATCTCGGCCATGTCCAAGATGTCTTAGAGGCAGCCTCCCTATCATTCATACCATCAAAGATGTGGTGGTGAGAATCGAGGGTGCCCATTGGGTCAACATGGCATAGTAAAGGGCCTTGGGAGATCACAGCCCTCCTTAAGGACCCCGTCCTGTGACACCGGTGAAATACCGAAGCAAAGTGGGCAATCAGGAGTTCAGTTTTTTCCTGAATGTTGGTTACCAGCTGTCCCAAGGTGTTAAGCAGGGGTCCCACACTTCCATTTGTTTTCCTTCTACGGCTTACATACCTAAAGAAGGACTTCTTATTGTCCTTGACTCCTGTGGCTAACCTAAACTCAGTCACCTCCTTGGCTTTCCTTTCCCTACAAGTGCTGGCCAATGTTGTATAGTCGTCCTTGAGAACCATCCCAAGGTATGTACACCTCTTTTTTTTTCTTTTTTAAGAGGACTGCAATGTCCTTAGTAAGCCAGGAGGGCTTGCCAGCTCTTCTGCTACCTTTCGTCTTTGCAGGAACAGTTTTCTTTTGTGCTTCAAGGGTCATATCCTTGAGCAACGACCACTCTTTGTGCACCCCATTCACCTTCCCTTCCTGGTCTCGCAGCTCCTCCCCTACTAACGCTCTGAGCCTATCAAAGTCAGCATTTTTGAAGTCCAGGACTTCAATCCTGCTGGTTGATTTTTGTCAACCTTGCAGCGGATGGTAAATCTGATAATTTCATGGTTGCTGTCACCCAGGTTACCCACAATGTTCAAGCCACACACCAAATCATCTCCCTTGGCCAAGACCAAGTCTAGGAGAGCATTATCACTGGTTGACCCTTGCACTTTCTGGGTCAGGAAAAGCTCCTAGATCACAGTCAGGAAACTGCATGAACAATCTGACCTAGCCAAGTGTTCCTCCCAATCTATGTACGGGTAATTGAAATCACGCATAACAACCAAGTTCTTTGCACATGTGGCCTCTGTCAGTTCTCGAAAGAACTCCAGATCCAGCTCCTCTCCTTGGTTTGGTGGCCTGTAGTAAATGCCTACAGTTAGGTTTCTCTCACCTCACTGCCCAACCACCCCCTGCCCCATAGCTAGACCCAGAGGGTTTCAGGCTGCTTAACTTTAGAGCCAATGTCAGTCTCCAGAGAAGTGTACTGCTCCCTCACATAGAGAGCTACCCCTCCACCTTTTCTCCCTGCTATGTCCTTCTGTGCAGGGTGTAGCCCTCTATGGCTGGAGAGTTGCAAAATGTATGAGTAAATATGTCACCTTACTTGATTTTTTTCATCCAAAAGCTTTTTTTGTTGGTTTGTTAACAATTTACCCCAACTGTGTGTGGGGGGAAAACACATACTTTCCTAGAATTTCTTTTAGTTAAAAGCACAATGTTCCAGCAAAAATAATTTGCAAGCCCCATTCCAGAAAAAGTAAAGGTTAAATCCTAGCTCCATTTCAGTCAACGGAATGGAGATTTCATCCTACATTTGTCACCACTGCACAATATTCACTGAAAATAAATTTTGTCTTCTTTGTTATAAATATTTATCTTATAAAACTGATTCTAAGAGTTTCACTTAGTTGACCAGGTCATAGAAAAATGGGAAGAAGTCTGTCCCACCACACTAAGTTTCCTGAAAAACTGCTACCGACTAATTAGAAGAATATAAGGCAAATAATTTCAAATATTTAATGAAGTCATGATTAGGGTTTTTCACACACACACACACACACACACACACACACACACACACCATTTACCTTAGACTTAATGGAGAGGAGATAGTCTTTTCATTGCAATAGTTGGGGCCAACTTTCTATATATAGCCTTATTTCCTTTGCACCAAGCCTCTTCAGACCTTGGACTTGAATAATTGGTCTGACTTAAAAGTTGCTAGATTTGCTATGAAGCTGAGTGTGGAAATTTCTGGCAAGCTTGGTAACCGGTCATATTGTATCAGATTTATGTGTCACTATAAAATTACTCTGACTTAATTTCTCAAGTTTCTTTATTCCCCTCTGGTTCAAAAGTACCATGTTACTAACCCTTCAAACTTTCCATATAGATCAGTCTCTTTGATATCTCATGGTCTAGCTAAGTTAAAATAAATAGATTTTATTTTTACTGTGACTAGTTTGATGCCTACTCATTTCTCACTGATTTCAAGGGAAGGTGAGTTTGCTACCATTTCGCATGAAGTAGGGACAAGTAACGCAGGTTTATGTGAACATAGTCTGGTTGGATACATCTTGAAAAAAAAGATATTTTTATGTACATTAAGTAATCTGGCTCTTCCTTTAGTTCTTATAGCACAGAGTTTTTAGAATTATAATAGAGAGTAGTGCTATGGATTAATAGTTTAGATAAAAAGCAGGGAACCAAGAGATCTAGGGTTTTCTAGTCTTGAGTCAGATTCAATTTGCTGTGATTTTGACTTACTTTTGTTGTGAAGGTAGGCTGCAATACACATGCATAAATGGAGAGACTATATACATCTTCCCAGGCATGGCTTGAACACACTGGACTGAAGAGGATCCTTTTGTTTCAGACACTGAATGCTTTACAAAACAGTACTAAGACCTATGAAAACTGGCATCTGGTAGGTTTCTCCTCCCAGCCCAAATATTTCCAAATTAGAGAGTTTACTGTTACTTAAAAATACATTCTAGGAAACTCCATACAGACACTGATTAATATAACATTAGGGTTGCACAACTAAGCATGTGAAAGTCACGACACGTAAAAGCTAAGGACACATGTACTGTATAACACACTTTATTCTTCAAATAATACAAAATAATATCAAATGACTTTCTTTCCAATCTTAACCAGTATGCATCTAGTGATCTTCCATTGATACACAGAGGGACTAGAAACCTGGATCTTTACCACTGCCCAAAACACAGGCCCTTACTGTTTTAAAAGAATCAGTAAACATACATATTCTAAGATGGACAAGTCATCAGAAGGAAAAACAACCGCTAATATAGCCCATACATTATATCTAACAGCATTGCTCAATCCGCAATAGTCTGAATATTGCTCTAGACACCACATAAACCCTGATCATTTTTAAGCTATTTGAAATCAACTTGTAAACTCTTTACATGTAGGGGTTTCCCCTCCTCTGATCATAAAGCTACAGACTAAGTGATAGCAGGTTCCCCTGTATATCCTTTTTCCACTCCTACAGCAACAGAACTGATAATTTTACAAGCTGTAATTAAACACCTTCTGACAAATACTCTGCTAGTTCATCTATTTTACTTTCTGCTATCATGGGCACAAAATATATTGTTTCCCTCTCAGTTATTTGCTTCTGCTCAGAAAAGCTAGTTGGTAGTTGAGCTTTGAAAAGCAGTTGCTGTTGCAAGCCAACAGAGTAGGGCTCCTTCCCTTTCCTCCCCTGCACGTGCATGCACTTGCATATACACACACTCTCTACCAGCTATTACTAGGTTACCATAGTGAGTCGAATTACCATTCTAACCACAGGAATTGGAAATTAGAGCATTGCTGTGCAGTGGGAGTTGCTGGGCATAAGCAGGCAGTAAAGGCCTAAAAAATGAACCCTTCTGGCGTTAAAGTGTCCTCATGGCACAGAAACGAAAGCCGTGTTTAATGTTGCAAGAACTTGGAAAACCCCACCTTTTCACAAGTTCCATCTCTTGTCTTGTTCTTTTAACTCTTTCCAATCTTGTTACTGTGCTTTGTTGATTGTCACCAGATGCTGTACTAGGCTAGGCTCATAAAGTGCGTCTATTCTAGACATATTTCTGAGCATCGGGCTACTAAACCTTCATCTTTCCTCCTCTAGTTAGAACCCTCCCTAAAAAGCGTTTAAATTTATGCTTAACACTAAGCAGAAAATCAGTTCCAAGAGTTTCACTGGGATGTGTTTAAATGCTTTGAGGATCAGGACCTTGGTGGAGAAGTAACACAGTTGAGTTGTCAAGAGGGATTTCTTCATCTGGTTTTGATGAACTACTCACTGGAGCTCATTTTATGGATGCAATGTTAAATTCTTTTCTTTCATACAAATGGTACAAACAAAGCCATTTGTATTTAAAGGAGTAGTCTTGGCTGATAAACGAACCAGTGGCTTAGTCTGCTGCAGAGTTCTTGTGTGATTTTAAGCAAGTCACTTAATCTATCATATGTCTAAGTTGCACATCTGGAAAAATGAAAATAAAATGATGGTGATGATAATAGCCCTTAAATAATGTGATGGTGCAGATAATAGTCCTTAATGACCATGAGGCACTTTGATATTGCTGTGAGGTGGGTCATACACAAGGTGACTATCCATCCCAGTTTGGCCAGGACACTCCCGGATTTTGTAGGCCATCCCATCATCCTGGCCAGTTGGTGAAAATTGAAAGAAGTCCTGGAATTGGCTGTTGTAGGCATAGGCAGAGGCAGTTGGGCAAGGATGCGGGGCATAGTCCAGCAAAGAGGTGGAACAGCATGGTGTGCCAGGCAGGCAGGTGGGTAGGCAACACTGCTGCTGCCCACATGTGCTTGGCCTGGGTCCACCTGAGCAGCGGTGGGAGGCAGGGGGCAGGTTGGGCTGGGCACCGCTCCATCCACCCATCTTGCTCTGGCACAGCAGCAGCAGAATCTGTCTGCCCACCCATCCACCTGCTCACCTCCCTGGTGTACCATGCCACTCCATCTCCCCTCCAGTCTGCACCCCTCACCCCTGCCTGCTTTCACCTGCAGCAGCACCACTGATGGGGGGGCGGGGGGCAGTGTCCCAGATTTCCTTAAAAATAGTAGTGATCACCCTAGTTCTACAAATACCTAAAGGCAGAACAGAAATGGATCCCAACAAGAGGAGATGGGGCTCAGTAGAGCAGGGGAACCCTGATCCAGAAGGACTACTACACAGCTCACCAGTGGGATGAATTGTCTACTGGTATAAATTGGTGCAACTCCTATGATAGTAAGAACTATTTAAAACACACTAGTGGACAATCTAGTGCTGTTTCAGCAGCCTAGGAACTGAAATTAAAAAGAAACAAATTGTCTTTTTTTTTACAGGATAATAATTACTGTTACTTGCTCTTTGAGACAATCACTGCAAAAAGTGGGGCCCAAGCAGCTAAAGAAAATGGGATAAGTGACTGAATTCACAGCAGGCAAAGCAGACAGGAAGCAGATGAGGAAGAGAAAAGATGTTAATTTAGTTTGAGGCTAACAGAGACCCACCCATGAAGTATCAGGTTGGTGCTGTTCTGAAAGGATTAACTTGCCCTCACCCTTTTGGGAATTCTCTCTGTTGTTTTTGTTACCGTCATCCAACAAAAGGTGTGGTATTGGAAAGGTCACATGAAAGATGAGTGAGACGTTAACTGCTCCACTTCCCCCGGAAGGAGCAACAAAGAACAGTCAAACCAGGTGAATCAAAAAAAAAAAAACAAAACCCCATGGAGAGACACCATTGCAACACTGAGAATCTATATCAGACCCTTCCTTGTCAATGCATAGTCCCTCCCAATCCCAATCCCTACCTTCCCACACTTTGCTATTTTTCTCTCTCTCTACTTCCCCAGTTTTGGCAGGTGATTATTTGGGATTTTCTCTTTATGAAATAGATTTTCATACCTTAAATCATGCTGAGTTTTTTTGTAATGCCATTCATTTCAAAGGGATATTTCCTGCAGTAAGTATGGCAAACTCCAGTACCAAGTGATATGTCAATAGCATGGTTTTAAACAATTTTCAGAGACCAATTCTCACTGATTCGTGCCCCTGTCTTTTTCATAGGGTCCAGAAAAGGTGTAAATAGGGTGACCATACATCCTATAAATAGGGTGACCATACATCCAGGTTTGGCCATGACAGTCCCAGGTTTCAGAGGCCAGTCCTGGCCAACCAGAGAAAATTAAAACAAACATGCTGGGCACAGAGTGCTGGTCATGGGATGCAGGACACAGGACAGGGAGGTGGAGTGGCAGGAGCTGTAAAATAGTAAGCCCCAAAATACAGCAAACTTGCCTAAAACTAGGTTAGCTTGATTAGGGGAATGACCATTAAAAAGGGAAAATGATTGTTAACGCCTGTGAAGCAAGAGCAATGGGTCATTAATGGGCCATTGAGTCCCTTAGCTGCCTGAATAGTGATACCAGAGTGCCCCACACCACTCCAACCCTACCACTGCCTGCAGCAGCATGGTGGACTTGAGCTGGGAGGGGCAGTGGAGCTGAGCTGGCAGAGTCCTAGATTTCACATTGTCCCGTATGTTCACTCTCAGTATAAGAAACCCCAGAATCCTCTTTGGAAGGTAACAAGATTTCCTCAAAGCCTAAACAATATTTTGGAGAGTGCACCCTGTTTGCAATTTCTGTTTTAATTCTCAGCTACAGCACATGGATTGTCATCTGCTTATGGTAGAAATCATTGCAGCTTTCTCTGGTGAGGCTAAAACTCATTGACAGAAATAATTTCTGGTAAGAAAAAATGAATAGGAAATGGGAAGCTTTTTCATTCATACCAGG
>NW_005842027.1:146709-149326 GCF_000455745.1 Alligator sinensis | reverse complement strand
AGGTTTTCAATAGTGTTCTGTGCTACTACTCAGGAGACCTGCAGGCCATTCTCCTACATTGCTTCCCCATTCGCTGAGCCAGCAAAGACTGGCAATGCAGATTAGAGCGTGCTCACAGCACCTGGAGGAGAAAGGTGTGGCTCATGTCACTCAGCTGTTGATCCCTTTGCTTGATTAAAGAACATTGTTGACAGACTCCGAAGGCAGTGCTGGCCCATTCTCTTTAGCTGGAAGGGAAGACTGGGGATGGGGCCTGGAGGAAAGGAATGAAGTACGTGCAAGGTAAATAGAGAAAGGATCCTTTGAATTCAGAAGTCTCTTCTGCTATTTGTGCAAACTGTAGCAATGTCTTGATACAAAAATAAAATTACGCTGTTTATGTGTAACCACATACGTGTAAACACAAGTGAAGTTGCCCTTTTTGCTCAGCAGAGGTTCTGGTCAGATCTGACTTGCATATCCATACCTCTTAATCTGTGGAAATGTATAGCCTAGTGTCCTCCAACTTCCCCATGAGACACAAAGTCTCATTTATGAGACTTTTCATAATGTGGAGAATCCCAGTGGCAGGAGCTCCATACTCAGCTTTGCAAAAGGCTCATTTTCAGCTGGAATACTTATTGCTGGTGACAGTGAGTGTGGCAAAGAAGAATGCAGCTTGATTTTCAGATTCCAAATTATGCCTTTCAGTATCCTTTTATTAACTGATTCAGGTCCAAAAGTTAGAGAATAAAAAGTAACTTTTTGATCATATAGAGGGAGGTACTAATGACATAATATGTTCTACAGTCAGACTGTGGTTTAAATGTTTTATTCAGGCACTAAATTCCAGTCAGGGAAAGCACTAAAGAGTTAACTAGCTCAAAAGTACAGGATGACAGTTTTGACTCTGCCACCTTCCTGTATGAGGGTAGGTACTCTAAATCCAATGCTCATTTTCTGCTGTTAAATGTTATTTGCCACACCACCAGAGGATGCAAAAGTCATACCGTGTATCTTTATGTCACAGAAGAAAATAACTCAGGAAACTTAAATAAAAGCATCAGCTAATGACAGGTATGTACTCTATAAATAAGATTTTAATGGCAGTGGGGTTGTAAAGCAGAAGACAAATTAAAACAGATTTGCTTGCAACTCAGTCCCAAGTTTCATCCATGTCAAGCACTACTGTAAGAGATAAAGGGAAACACAAACACAAATGGAGAGTGGGATTTTCCTTGCATGAGCCATGCTAAATATATTTGTTCAAACAAAAAGGGTGGAACTGAAGGCACGCATGGGTGGTGTTGAAAGGAAACAATGAACATGCCTGAATACCTTACACCGGGAAGGTTTAGTTAAGAGTATTCCCTTTTGATGCACAAGTCACGTTGTCATTCCAGGAAGGTCAGCACTACTTTGGAGCCCATAAAGGTCACCCAGTGAGTTGCCCAGTTTGTTTTGGAAGGTTTTTCCACCCTTGGGCTATTTATAGCTCTGTCTCACTGATTGTTGATAGGTTCTCATGGCTTTCCCCTTTTTATGCTCTCTTTCTTCTGTAATGGGACACATTGCTAAAGATGGTTGTGGCCCCGCTAATCCCATCTCTCCTCTCCTCTGGTTAATCAGGTTACCACTCTGATCTTTCCTGCTGTGCCTTTGATGAAAAAATGAAATTTGTGGAGGTTGTCCCTAGTCCACCATAGTGATACAGGTTTTTATTTTCCACTCAGCTCAGCATACCAGGCTCTTGCTCCCCAGCTCAGCTCAGTCTACCGGGCTCTTGCCCAAAACAACTGTTCTTGGTTAGGGCCTTGTCATTAGCTCTAACTAACAATCCTCAGTTAGTGCTTCTCAATCATAACCCCTGCATTCAGGCCCTTCTCTCTCTCTCTCTCTCTCTCAGTCCACAGTGTTTAATAGTCCTTTGTCAACTGTAGCACCTTTCCTAGGCACCCTTGGAGCCTCCTACCAGTCCTTCAGCCATTCCCAGGTCTTACAGTGCAGTTCAGTACCATATAATAAAAGTCCAAAGCAAATTAATAGCAGCTGGGGTTCCTTTCTCCAAGCTCTCCCCAGGATCCTACTCTGTTCGGCTAGCCTCTGCCAATGTGGGCCCTTCTGGGCCTACAATCCCAGTTGCCCCCACCCTACAGTCCCAATACAGCTTCTCCACTTGGTGTGGAGAGCAACTTCTGCTAGTGCAGCCTGGGCCAGTCTGAGGCTCCATCCCAAGATCCAGGTTTACATGACCCTTTGCCCCACCCCAATTTCTGGCCACCTGACCTCTGATCCTTCAGGCCAAGCCCAGGGGTTTCCCTTTTTCCAGTTATCTGGCTTTTTGCTTTACTCCTTTCCTGATAGGCCATCAGGGTTTCTACTAACTAACCGGTAATCTCAATGCTCTGTTGCTGCAGCAGGTACCCTATTAGCTGGCTATAACAACTCTGCGGTTCACCCACTGCAGTCTGCCATTCAGTAATAGGGGTTCGAAGTCCACTGTTACAGCTTCTTTATCTCTCGGGTAGTGCATTTTACCCCTCCACATATTGCAAGTGCCCTATTCAACATGGACTAGGGTGCAAAGGTAGCTATTCCTTACTTATACTAAAAACTAGCACCCTATCTTAAGCCATAT
>NW_005842027.1:136020-146678 GCF_000455745.1 Alligator sinensis | reverse complement strand
CCCTACCATGTCTCTAAAGGTATTATAGGCCACACCTCACCCTACAGTTTTCCACTATTTAAAATATTTTTGGCATCCTGTAAGTTTTTTTTTAAATGCTGTAAAAGCACCAGAGATGTTGTAAAGACATACAGAGAGCCAAGTCCTCAGCTAAATCAAGACAACTCCACTAATCAAGATGATTTATACCACCTATTTTCTGGCAAAATAAGACCCAACAAAAGGAGGGTCTGGGGAAAGGATACAAACATTGCAGCAGCATGATTTAGTGGGCAGGACACTGGACTAGTACATAAAAATCCTAACTTCAGTTCTCAGCTCTGCTACCTGGTATATGACCTCCCTCCATGTCTCTGCATCCTCTCTTGATGTCCCCTCTCCTTGGCCCCATGCTGTTCAACATCTTTATCAATGATTTAGATGAGGATGTAGAAAGCACACTGGCCAAGTTTGTGGACAACACTAAGTTATGGAGAAAAGCGGTCACGCTAGGTTAGATAGGATGTGGATCCAAGCAGACCTGGACAAGCTGGAAAGGTGGGCAGAGCAGAACTGGATGCAATTCAATAAGGACAAATGCAAAGGGGAGAAGTAAAAAGTGACATGAATATAGGTTAGGAGGAGATGTCCTGGCTAGCATGATGGCTGAAAGGGACCTAGGGTTTATGGTTGATCACAGGATGAACATGAACTGCCAGTGCGACACTGAGCTAATAGTATAGTGGGATGCATTAGCCAATGTGTCACAAGCAGGGCTAAGGAAGCGATACTTCCTCTCTACTTGGCACTGGTGAGATGCCAGCTGGAGTACTGTGTCCAGTTCTGGGCACCGCACTTCAAAAATGACATGGAGAATCTTGAAAGGGTCGAGAGAAGGGCCACAAGAATGATTAAGGGCCTGGAGCACAAACCTTATGAGAAAAGACTAAGGGATCTAGGACTGTTCAGCTTGGGGAAGAGAAGACTGAGGGCAGACTTGGAGGGACATAAGTATGTAAGGGATGAATATCGGGAGCTGGGAGAAAAACTGTTCACTAGGGTGCTCCAGGAGAGGACAAGGAGCAATGGCCATAAACTATTAGTGGATGGTTTCAGGTTGGATGTAAAGAAGAACTTCCTTATAGTAAGGGTGACCAGAATCTGGATTAGACTTCCCAAGGATGTGGTGCAGTCTCCAACACTGGAAGTCTTCTAGAGGAGACTGGACAGGCAACTTGCTGGGATCATTTGATCTCAGCAGTATTCCTGCCCAGATTAGTGGGTTTGGACTCGGTGATCTTTAGAGGTCCCTTCCAGCCTTTAATTTCTATGATTCTATGATATTTGCATATGGTGACTAGCACAAGGGGGAAAAACCTCTGTCATGGCCTTCAGATGCTACTGCAATAGAGATAATATGGTCTAAATAAGGGCCAAGTGCCCTGTGGGCTGCACCAGAGTGAGCAAGCAGGAAATGGCAGCCAGAGGAGGCTGATGAAGCCTGAAGACTCTGGCTGCTGTTGCAGCTGGAGCAATGGAGAAAGCATCAGTCAGGTGAGAGTCCAGGTGCCAAAATGTATCCCTTGTGGGCTGCCAGTTGGACAGCCCTGGTCTAAGGCATTAGGTCAATGTAAAACATCTTGCTGTGTAACCCCACACACATTAAACATGACATTCAGCTGCCACTGGAGGGCATTTAAATAGGCTTTTGAGCTACCAGAACCTCAGCTCAGATTTTCAAATGATTGGATCCAGAAGCCCCAGTTTTGACCCTTTCTGCTGACAACTCATGCTGGGCTGTACCATCACAACTGGTCCATTATTTCCTTGCATAATGTTTTCCTTGTAGCTTTCTTCTGAAATATAATGCCATATAACATAACACACCTCCTCATTGGATTAATATATAATTGTATGAATGTTGAAAATGTAACATTAAACCATGTGTTATGATGTTACTGAACAACAAAAGAAGAAAGTAAATGTAAAGTCCTTTTCCTGTCCCTGGCCTTTCCCACATGCCGCAGTATTGGCTATGACTTGTGTTTTATCTAGAGTTGTTAGGCTCTAGTGCTAGGCAAGTACAGACTCCTCATAATGATCCAGTACTCTAGGTTAAACTGAGATTTGATCCAGGGCAGATTTAGCCTGCTTTCAAGCCTACAAATTTCAGTAGCTCAGGAACTGGAACACAAAACTGCTAACTTGGAATCTAGTTATTTTAAATTAACACAATAACTTAAAGAGCCTATGAGAGGTAGCAGATGTCTCAACATACTGTTAATACTACATCTCAGCATCTCAGCAGTGTTAATGCAATTAATTCAGCAGAAATCCAACCAGCCACCTACAGAAACTCCTTTCTGCCCCCTTCATTGTATATGGAGCAAACCCTCAGCCCTTTCTCCAGAAACCTTGTCAGACAAGTGTCTTTCGCAACACGCCTTAAAGGTCACCAAATTCAGACTACTTCAGATCAAGGCAGGACAGCAAATTCTAAAAGCCCTGAGTCCAGACAGAGAGTGTTGTCTCTTATCATAGGAGAAGTCCAGTTCAAGCTCTGATCACACCTACAACAGAGGGGCAATGCCTCTGATAGGCCAGTCCTAGGCTAGTTAGGAATTTGTAGACCCTTAAACCAAGGATACCATGAACCAAAAATGCAATCTCCAACCCTTTGAGTATGTGGGTCATTACACAAAACTGAGGCATGGATGAATCTGTTTACTTCCGGATGACTCATGTAAAAATATTCAGTAGTAAACAGATGACACCAGATAGGGAAAAGTCAGGTAGCATTTCTACAATGTATGACAGAGAGCCAGAAGCCCCAGTCAGTTTAAATAGAGTGCAGCAGGCCAAGCCTGCTGTCTGGGCCTGCAACAGAGGAGCACAGTCTGGTCATTAGGAAAAAAAGGAAAACCCTAGGTGTGGCTGGGGAGCCACATGACCAGAAGGGGTGGGGTTTAAAGACATATAAGCTCAGGACCTGCAGAAGGAGTTTCTGGGAGAGAGGGGCTTCAGGAAACAGGCCCACAGACACCCAAGCTACCCAGGGGAACTAGACAGAGAAGCTAAAGGGGCTGTGGAGGGGCACTGACCCAGAGTGGAACAACATTTAGTCTGGGAAGCAGTTTGCCTATATTTGTGTTATGTATAAGTCTAAACCCTGAGGACAAATTGTGGCACAGGGGTGGTATGGAGGCAACTGGGGTGGTGTGGAGGTCATGGAGGCACCTGAGAGGCACCCAGAATAGAGCCTTGCAAAGATTAGAGACCTTAAGGAGCTAAGCAGCATGGGAGTAGCCTTGCCTGGGTCAGGAACCTGAACAAGCTGGGACACAAGACAGCAGCCTTGCCTGAATAAGGGACCCCAAAGCTGGAGAAGCCCACTATGGGTAAGACCAGGGCCAGGGCACTGAGCACCCTGAGAAGGGCAAGACTGGGCTGGAGACCAGAAGCTGAAACAGTAGACCTAGACTCATAGGACACAGCCAGAGAAAAAAGGGCTGAACTCTGGAAGTTTGAAGCCCCAACAAAGGTCTGAGGCCTGAGGGGGGCCGACTGTTGCATTGGAGCCAAGGGACCCTCCCAAAGTGATACGAAGTACCATCTGCAAGGCATGGGCATGCCTACAAGGGAGGACAGAGGCCACAATTAATGCCCCTAATGTGATTTAGTGCTTGAGAGCAAGACTGATGCCAGTTGGACACATGAAGCACAAGATAGTTGAGGGACTGAGGCTCACTCTGGGACTCTCAGGCAGCCTCCCACAACATTATCCATTTCATCAAAGCATGGCAGGCAGGTAAGAAAAGGGAGGGTACCTTGAGGAGCTGGAGTGTAGCAGGAGTCATTGGGCCACCAGGAGGCATCATGGCTGCCCTTGGGCCAGGACATTGCTATGAAGTGTCCTCTTGAAATGCTGCAACATTCGCATTCCCAAGTCAGGCATTATCCCACCATTAAACAGATCACACATTGATGCACAGATATCAGCAAAGGATAGCTAGCTATTAGGAAACCAAAATTGTTGTAGAGTTCAGAAACATGTCCCTGATGAGCAGGAATTCCTTTTTCTTGAACATAAAAGCAAGATGCCAAACTCTTAAACTAATTAAAGTTGCTTGTTATTTCTTTAAAATCACAGCAGATATGACTGTGGGCTGTAATGGGAACACTCTGTAAAGTGACAAGTCTAAGAGTATTCTACTATTGAGGCAATGTAACTCATCCTAATACACATAGGTCTAAATGCAAAGTGGCTCCTGGAGCAACAATGTCTATACTTTTAGGAGGCTTAGGAAGTGACTTAGGAACTGTGCAATTAAAAAAAAAAATAGGCAACTGTGTGTGTCAACGCCTACACAGTCAGATGGGTCACAAATTGGCTGGAGGGCTGCACCCAAAGAGTGGTGGTGGGCGGGGCATTTTCGACCTGGAGGGATGTGGGCAGTGGGGTTCCCCAGGGCTCAGTCCTCGGGCCTGCAGTGTTCAATATCTTCATCGGCAGCTTGGACAAGGGGGTGAAAAGCACCTCGTTCAAATTCGCAGATGACACTAAGATGTGGTGAGAAGTGGGCACGGTAAAAGAGAGGGATAGACTACAACTAGATCTGGACAGGTTACAGAGGTGGGCGGATGAGAACAGGATGGGTTTCAATACAGACAAGTGCAAGGTATTGCACCTGGGGAGGAAGAACCAGCATCATACCTACAGGCTGGGGAACTCCCTTCTCATCAGCACAGAGGCAGAAAAGGATCTTGGAATCACTATTGATTCCAAGATGAACATGGGCCGCCAATGTGAGGATGCAGTCAGGAAGGCTAACCGCACCTTGTCATGCATCCATAGATGCATCACGAGCACATCCAGGGAAGTGATCCTCCCCCTCTATGCGACATTGGTCAGGCCGCAGTTGGAGTACTGCATCCAGTTCTGGGTGTTGCACTTCAGGAGCAATGTGGACAGCATTGAGAGGGTCCAGAGGAGGGCCACTTGCATGATCAAGGGGCAGCAGGGCAGGACCTATGAGCAGAGGCTACGGGACCTGACCCTGTTCAGCCTCCACAAGAGAAAGCCAAGAGGGCATCTGGTGGCCACCTATAAACTTCCCAAGGGGGACCAGCAGGCAATGGGAGAGTCCGTATTCCCCCGAGCACTACCAGGTGTAACAAGGAATAATGGCCACAAGTTGACTGAGAGTAGATTCAGGCTAGACATCAGGAGGCACTACTTCATAGTCAGGTTAGCTAGGAGCTGGAACCAACTTTCAAGAGAAGTGGTGCTTGCTCCTACACTGGGGGTCTTCAAAAAGAGGCTAGACAATCACCTAGCCAGGGTTGTTTGACCCCAGCATCCTTTTCTGCCCATGTTAGGGGTTCAGACTTGATGATCTGCTTAGGTCCCTTCTGACCCTACCAACTATGAAACTATGAAACTCTATTATCGGTATGCAGACTAGCTTGTTTATAGCTAGCTCACAATTTTGCCTATACAAGTTGTAATTCAAAGTTGAGACTGCACTGTATGACCTTGGCTACCTAAGAATACTGTGGCAAGGTAGAGTCTTGAACTCAGGTATCCCAAGCAAATGCCATAGTAACTGGATAATCCTCCATGTCTAGAACATTTTCCAATTTAGCAAATGCCTAAAGCACAAATTCCCTAACACACAAATATGCTTTATTTGAGAGTCTTGACAGATTCCTTGCCCTTTAAAAGGTCAGAATTCACATTCCCTATTCACATGCATTCTTCAGTAATACTAAATACACTCAAACTCTTGTCCCATCTCCCAGACGTGTGACCAGAGGGGAGATTTCCAGAAGAAGCAAGAGTGTAAGAGTAATCACTAATCTAGGAAGGAGTCAGCAAGTAACTGGGCAGAATTTTGCATCTAAAGACATGAATAATAATAAGTCTCAAAGATTATGAACTGTGGGGCAAACTAAAAACATTTGTATAGCTCTTCTGCAGTCTAGAAAGATAGTACAAAGTATTTATGAATTTATCAGTTCTGAATAGAATCTGGAGATCACTTAGCCTGTGCTATAGCTACAATCTTGCATCATTAATTTGGGATATCAGTGAGGGGGAACAAGCAATGTGCTCTAGGAAATAATTTCACCTGCTTCTTTTGACCAGGATAATTTGCTGTATTCTCTCTTCCTTCTGGCCCAAACATGCCCTGAGAAAACATTTCAGAAGTAGGATTTCACTGGAATTCCACCTGCGCTTACTACAGCAATTCTCTCCTAGACAGATTTTAATTAGACTGGGCCAATAAACTGCAGGTCAAATGGATGATTTCACTTTTAATTGCATTTTCCAGACCATAATAAATAGCTCCATTATGGTGAATACAAAAACACAAGGCACCCTTTCCATAAAAAAGCATGGCTTAGTGTCATTTGTAGAGGAATACCTTTTATACCGCCCTAAGTCTGCAAGTTTAAAATTGCAAAATACTGATCACTCTTCACTATTTTCTGCAGAACAGTGAGTATTTGTTGCAATTATAAGACATGGAATGACTTGCATCCTGGTTTCTGAACTTAGCATGCATTTGCAAGCTTTTCTTTACAACCCCAAGACCACAGACTTATTTTATAACAACACTGGTAATAAAAACTGAGATTTTTGTAAAGTTTCTTTATTCTGGCAAAAACTACCTCAGCTACACACAACTCATGATAAAATTGGAAAAGTCCACAACATCCATTCATTGTCGGACAGTTTCCTATGCCCAGTTCCATAACATTTAATCAACTCTCACTAAGGAACTATAAAGGTCCTTTCCCCAATGTCTGAACACTTCACAATGTACTTTTAGGTATCTTGGCCACAGTGCAGAATCCAGTCTCGACACGTGTGTCTAAGTTTTCTATTCAGGGCATAGGGAGAGCCTGGAATGGGACTGCCAACTGCCAACAAGTTGAGCAGGAAGTTGTCTAAAACAGCCAATAGGGAAAGCTGAAGGCAGGTGTATTGTAAAGCCCACCCCAGTGAAATTTTAGCTTCCCAATTCCATGCTGAGAGAGATGCCTACCTCCTATCTTCTGTTGAAGTGGTTCCACTTTACATAAAAGAGCAAGAGGTTCATTGGTTGACTATGTCACCCTGTAGTCCAATGTTTAGGAAACTCACTGGGAGGGAGAGAAACCTAGATTCTGGTCTGTCATCTGATAAATTTTGATTTTTTTATCTATTGACTGCTTACAAAATGCAAAACAACAACAGGGCAGAACTTGATTCATTTGGATACAGTTAGGTGAGTCTCCCAGGGTCCCATGCCTGTTCTTCAAAATTTCTCAGTGGCAGATACTTCACTCTTCCTCTCTGTACACATTAAAATATAGGCCCAAATTGAACCCTGGCCTTCTCAAATATGGCTCATAAAACAATTCTGCACTGATGTTGTTAACAGGCTGTGCAGGGTAAGGGATGTCCCTGAATCAAATTTATTATAGGATCTATGTCCCAAATATTAATGTTCAGCATTCTGAGAAAAACAGTTTTGTAACATAGTGCCAAATCTGGACTTAGTCTCACTGACTTTAATGAAGTTACAGGACTATGTAATAAGCAAGGCACAATTTGGCCACTTGTTAGTAAACAACATGCCATTTACTTTTCCTAGCCCATGAAATCACAATTATTTTCAGGGAGATGAAAACTCATGTTATTCACCTCTGAGAGAGAGAGAAAAAGATGGAAGGAAGGGGCCTTACCTCCTCTACAATGTCAAGATCTCTTATTAAGCTTCTAAAGAGTTGGGAACCAAAGTCAGTAGAAACAGCTTTGGGATACAAAATTGTTTAATAAAAAGATTCTTGTGTTTACCCTCCTCTTGTTTAACAGTGATTCTACTGTCATCATGCTAAATAGAGACCAAGAATTTCTGTTTCTATTTCAGACCTATCACAATTTCTAGCCATGGATAGATAGAGGTCAAATTGTCTTTTTTTGTTCTTAATTGCACTGGATTTTGCTCTTCCCATAGGGCTGATGCTTTGCATTTGAAGGTAAAAAACACTTTCGAGTGTGAGCTGTATAGATGCCATCATCAATTCCAATGGAATTATTTTTAAGGTATGTCTACCCATGTTGGCAGCATGTCCCATCAGGGACCCTTCCAGTCATACCCTGCCCATCAGCTTCAGTCCACATGCTCTGAGCCCAGACACGTACATGCCAGCTGGTTTTAAGCATCCTTCCATACCTGCCTCATGGACATTTAGTCTCTGGAGTGCATTAGAACGGACACCAGGGATAACCCCAGAGTGGCCTTCCTGTTCCATTTCTGGATGTGGCACATGTGGGTGGATGGAGAGAGGCATGTGTGCGGTGACACACAAGAGGGTAGATGTACTCTTATAGGCTGTGAGCTTTAGTCCACACCTCTTCCTCCATTCCCACCCACATGCAGTTTAGTTTACAGGGCTCAGAGAACAAAAGGAGTTATCACCCGCAAAACTGAAACAAGCCAGCTTCATTTCTATCATGAGATAATGGAATTCAGTAAGGAAGAATATAACCAGTCAAGCTGGAATCTACCCAGGTCATATGGTCTGATTGTGCTAATCTGACAAAAAATTGCCTTTCATGACTTTACAGAAATTCTGGTCATATGTCTGAAATTCTTGAGTACAGTTGCCAAGTCTTCTCAGGTTTTGTCATATGACTATAATATATAGAAAAAATGAATAAGGCCTGCCTCCAACAAGTACTTTGTACATAAAGCTTTCTTTAACATCAATCCATATACCATACAAAAAGCTTGTAATGGCAGCTTCATACTTTACAGTGGAGAAAGCAACTAATCCCTGAATTCATTATAGAAGAGGATTATGTTTTGTCAAAGGGAGCGCAGTTATGACAAGGGCACCTGGCATCTTACTCATTCCAATTTCAAAGTCAGCAATTTGCAAACTTTATTTTGAAACCACTCATCAGATGTCATCCAACTAAAGCTTTTCTGCAATTTAGAATCAAAGCTATCACTAATATTGCTACAACATTTGACTGTTAGTCCTAGAAAAATTGAATTACTGGAGGTTCTCAATTTTCCCTCACCAATTTAAAATCAAGAGAAATGACCAGCTTATGACTGTATCCATGCAAAATGTGATGTTCCTAAACCACTACTACTCCGTCACTACAGAGCACTTCATCTACCCAGTCTGTACTTCCAAAAATTTACAGCGCAAAGCTCTGAAACAAAAAAAAATTGAATGTTTTGTATTCTTCCCTTGGGCTTTTTAGATCCTTTCTTGCATGTCATGAGGCAATTAACAGGACTAGTCACATTTCCCCAATGTTTAAGACTACCCCAAAAGAGAGGCCCTGGCTTGGAGAAGGGCTTCCAAACTGCTGAGAAGTAGACTTATGTGTGTCAAAGAATTATGTTTCTTGGTTGAGTTAGAAATCAGTTTTCAAATTTACTCAGTAACCCCCTTGTCATTGTTGTATACGACAAAAAAACACAATGTTTTACAGTATTGCTTATTATCTCCCATCTCAATATACACCAGTTAAGAGAGTTTTCCAGCAGTCAGAGCAGACTTCTCCACCTCAAGAACCATCAATGACCCAGTCTCCAACGCACCAACCAACACACCACCATGGAAAGACCTGCTTTCCATACAACTTACCTGCCTCCACTATTGCCAGAAGAAGCAACAGCACAACCTGGCTGTTGCAGCTTCTGTGAGGAACATCAGCCAGGCAAGAGGTCACCTAGAGGAAATCCGAACAGGTACTTGGGAGGAAAAAAAGCACAGTGGGTTAAGAGGTGCTGGAGATGCAGAATCTGGGGTGGATTAATACATGGATTTCTGGAAAGGTAAAAAAAAAAAGAACTTTGCAGTAGATGTGAGGAAGAGCAGGGAGGAAATAAGTGTGTTCTTTGGTGTGGGGGCGGGATTTAACTAATAAACATTACATAAATGGCTGCATGAGACACCATGGTTTTGAAGGAGCTACTTACCAACACTTTGTCAGCTTCTTGTGACTGGCTTTTCCTTTATGCTATACCCAGAAATCTACTTGGTCATGACTGGAGGACTGTGATTCTTCCCAATCCTTGTAGATAAAAGGCAATATTCACTATTTTCTCTGTGCTGACACCAAACCTCCATTCAAGCAGGGGATTGGGTCCCTGAACCTGTAAATGACAGAACACAGGTGAATCATTGTTCCCGAATGCTAATAATTGCAGAATCACATTCTTAGCTAAGTCTCTCAATTTAAAATCATTGATTTTTTTACTTGACTTTTTTCCCCTTGTGCACATCTGTGTAAAACAAAAGATAATCTTTTCTAAAGGTACAAGTCTCATTTCTGCCTAAATCTACCATTTCCACTTCAGATACAGAATTATTTTCACCCACATTTTTCTACACAGCACATGGTTTTAAAAGTATCACAAATGGATAGTAATAGCTTTGACCCTTTAAAACAACCAGCAACAAAGAACTAACAATACAAGGTGAGAATACCACATTTTCCTCTAAATAACACCATCATCCTTTGAAACTGCTGAGTATTAACCCAAAAATGAGTAACTAGTACCAATACATCAGAAATAAATGTATAGTCATGCACTACATGCATATTTCTGAAGTTTACCAAAGTCATATTGTATTGTATTCTTTGCATGCTCATATTGTTTTTA
>NW_005842027.1:99680-135989 GCF_000455745.1 Alligator sinensis | reverse complement strand
GCTGAACCCTGCAAATCTTTCATATATATTTATCCCTATAACAGCTCTATGAGGAAAGCAATAAATATTATCTCCACTTTACAGATAAGGACATATAAGTATTCAACTCCTAAGCGTGTCCCCCAACCACTGGACCATCTCTATTCTCTTGGCAAAACATTGCCTGAAAAAATGTCTTAGTAGATGGCAGTATTTTAGTTCTGTGCCCAGTTAATAAGCTAAGTGGATTTTTGTTAAGTTTTTCCTTGTTAAAAAATGACCTGTAAGGCTGAGACCAAACGTGGAAAGTTTGAAGCCAAAATGCATTTTTCAATGGACAACTAAAAGTGAAAGATTAGAAAGGAAATTTCATTTCAACCATGACTAAAAGGATTTGAAACAAAGATAAAAGCACCAATTTTCAAAATAAATTATGGAATTGAGAGCTAAGATATTAACCCCCAAATATTGAAGGATTATTTTTGTTTTGTGGTGTTTGGAGTCTCTTTGTTCATGTACCTGACCTCTTAAGACTTCTTAATTTATAACTCTTTTTTTCTATTTTAAATGAGGTATTCAAACAGATCAAAGGGAAAGAAACCATAATAGCCACCAAGCTCCATACTCTATGACTCATGCAGTATGACTAAAGCTAACCAAAAGTTTCATTTTTTTGTTGAAAAATATCAGAATTGAAATTGTGCAGCCTCCACTAATTGTAAACCTACATATATACATGTGTTATTGTTTTGCAAGTGTATATGCATACCAAATCCCACTATTAGTGACTGGAGAAATACCTGGAACACCAACGACAGGAAATCTTTAGGTAAATTGCTTCAGACCAGAATTTTATGTTGCGATTACTAATTCAGAAATATGCTGGTCTTAGGAACTTCCCCAACTTATTTTTTTTTTCCACCATGGCTCCCTAAAGTCTCACCTGACATACTTCCATCATCTTTAGGGAAAACAAAATTAATTGCCTACTACCCCTAACTGGCACAATTAGGAGTGGATACAAAACTGACTCTAGCATCTTCCAGTAGGTAGTAAAATTCTCTTCATCTTAGTAGTGCTCTAATAGGATTCCCACTTGCTATAGAATTGCCTGCTTCCTTTTGCTATTCCATGTTCGCTTTCTTGACAGCCCTAGTGGGGGAAATCACTGAGATACAATAAGGGAAGAGCACAAAAAAAAATTTGCCCATCATGTACACTACTGGCCCTTGAGGACTACAAGGACTACCAGTAACAATACCTTTGCCCAAAATGACTGAAACAGAAGCTGATAATTAGATAGAAATTATTCTTAGCTTTCCAGAAAATAATGAATCCATGCTAGTGTTACAGGGGGCAAAATACAAAGAAGCAAACAGGACTCCAGATTATCCTGGCCAAGACAAGCCTCTTGGCAAGTATTTTCTTCCTTGTTTTCATAACTGCTAACTGTTGCATACCTTTTCTCTGGAACTAACCAATTGTAGGCTTACCCTGTGTTGAACAAAGTAATGCATTTCAGTTCCTATAGCAAACAAGTATACTAACAAGTAAATTGCTGTATACTTTATAGGAAAGAACCCAATAGTCATTTGCCCAGCCAATATTATTATAAATTTCCAACTATAGTGTTTATCACGTCAGACTAAATACTGTCTTGGCACTTCAATTTAAACCTACACCATTATCCAGAGGGTCTGTTCCTGTTCCACTGTTCAGAAGACCTCCTGCTGGCCTGGAGGCCGCTCTTGCCAAGGCCTTCAATTGCTACTGGCTACAGTAGGAATTGAGAGTACTTGGCACTAACCCAGGGGTGGGCAATTATTTTGGGTAGAGGGCCGCTTACTGAGTTTCAGCAAGCCATCGAGGGGCACATGACAGGCAGACCTGGGCAGATTAGTATTAATTTTCTAAATTTTTTAGGGGCCCCACAGGCCAGACAGAATGGCCTGGCGGGCCCCATACAGCCCCTGGGCCGCATTTTGCCCACCCCTGCACTGACCCCTCAGACACAGCTTGAAACATCTACAATCTGCAGGACTATTTGCTTGAATCTCAGTAAGGTATCCCTTAAAACTTCTGAGTAAATATACATTTTTTGTGTCTGTGTGTTGGTGGGGAGGGAAGGGATCTTTTAGATGACATCTTGAAAAACTATACACCTGGTTCTCAACCACTCACATCTTAAGTAATAATTTCCATATGTGGAAGACTGATGTAAAATGCTGTCAAATCAGAGGTCTCCAATCACACCCATGATAGTTTTCCACTCTTAATTTCTACTCATTTTGCACAGCTGAAAAATAACTACACAAGAAGCAACTTAGTTGAGAACCATTCACCATGACTGACTGCTCTGCATGGAACGTTTTCGCAATCCTACAGTTTGTCTTTGTGCTTCTGATCAAAATTTTCCCTTCTTCCACTGGTGTTCAACATCCTGTGTGTAGGTTGTCCACATGGGTATTGTACTGTACTCCAAAGTGGGCCACTGTTTATCGATGAAGTTATTTCTAATGGTATCCATGGATGGAAAGCCATTTCCATTCATACCAGCTGTTTCCATATGCAAATTATAGTTTCCAGGGCTGAAATTGTGTGTGTGGTAGGTGCCAACAAGCAAGTTATTTTGAGAAATTTAAGCCAAATCTCCTAGTTTCTGTGGAGTTATAAGATTGGGGGTAGGGGAAGTGAGGGGGGTGGGTCCTTGCTTCTTTTGCAGGGATAACTCCAAAAATTTGCAACTGTAAAAGGTCAAAATTGGTAAGAAAATAAGTATACCAGACCCTCATCTAGGAGGTATCAGCATAGCTCCATTGATTTAAGCCTATTTCCAGTCCTAAAGCAGGAAATTCTGGTATCATTTTGTAAACAGTCATCAAAAAACCACCCTGCACTTGCAAAAGATGAGTTATGCATCTTATATTGATCTGCTTCAGTAACAAGAAGTTCAAAGTTTATTATCAGGAGTTACATCTGCAGTTTAACACTAAGGCTGAAATATAAGTTTCTAGACCTAGTAAAAGATTTTTTACTTACAAACATGAATGGTTGATGAGACTCAACATTTTTGTGCCCATTTTTCTGTGAAATGTCATAAATGCTAATGGAAGCCACTTCCTGCATTCACAGAAAGTTGATGCTCCTTAGGTAATGCCCCATGAAACTGTACAGTATGACTTCAAACCTATAGAAGATAAACCAGCTGTTTTTAACCATTTCCTTTCTGATGAATTTAATTAGATACAATCTTCTGTTGTCTCTTCAGGTTTTTTGAGAGGGTTTTTTTTTTTTTTTGGTCCTGAAAGGACTGTAAAGAAGCACATATGAGTGTTCATCTGTCAAAAAAGAGAGATACAAATGTTGAGTGGGCTGACTACTTCACTAAAAGGGTGGGGGAGATTTCAGATACTCCCTTACATAGATATTTTCCGCTTATTCTTCTGTGAAACAATATTCAGCCGTAGAAGAGGCTGACCTTAGCTGATCCACAATACTATACAACCAATATATAAGAAGTATTATTATTCCCATTCTAAAGATAAGTAAGTGAGGCACAAAGAGAATAAAATATTTCTGACATTTGAAAATTAATCAGAGTACCTATTTTGCCATAGCTGTCTGTGTGGAACTACTTACTCTAGAGAGAGTGCTTCATTAAGCTAAACCAAAAAAGAGGAATTTTTATTCCACAATTAAAAGCTAGTATATTTAATTTAATATAATAGATTTCATAGACATTAGGGCTGGAAGGGACCTTGGAAGATCATGCAGTCCATCCCATCCCAGGGTGCAGTCCACCCCAGGGGCTGGAAGTCAGCTAGGGTCAAAGGATCGCAGCAAGATAAACGTCCAAACGTTTCTTAAAAGAGTCCAGAGTAGGTGTTTGCACCACCTCTGGAAGGAGTGTATTCTAGGCCTTGGGGGCTCGGACAGTAAAGAAGTTTTTCCTTATGTCCAGCCTAAAACAGTCTTGGAAGAGTTCATGACCGTTGGACCTTGTCATCCCTTAGGACACGATGGTGAACAGGCATTCCCTCAGATCCTGATGCACACCCCTTATATACTTATAGGCTGCCACCAGATCACCCCTGAGCCTGCATTTTTCCAAGCTGAAGAGTCCCATGGCTCTCAGCCTTTCTTCATAAGGCCTATTCCCTTGCCCTCTGATTATGCATGTGGCTCTCCCCTGGACTCTCTCAAGCTTCTCCACATCCTTCCTGAATTGTGGAGCCCAGAATTGGATGCAGTACTCCAGCTGCGGCATCACCAAGGCTGAGTACAGTGGGAGGATGACATCCTGTCCTGAGATTTACTTGAGAACCATATATGGATGAAAGCCAGAGTTTTGTTCACTTTGCCAGCTGTGACATCGCATTGGTGGCTCATGTTCATCTTGTGGTCAATCATGACTCCCAGGTCCCTTTTGGTCATGGTGCTAGTGAGTGTAGCACTGCTGAGCCTATAAGCGTGATGTGGGTTGCCCCCCACCCCGCTGTGAGGTGGAGTACCTTGCATTTTTCCGTATTGAATGTCATCAGGTTTTCACCTTCCCACTCTCTAAGCCTATCAAGGTCAACCTGGATCACCAGCCTATCTTCAGGTATGGATGCTCTACCCGAAAGTTTGGTGTCTTCAGCAAACTAGGCCAGTCCGCTTCTGACACTAGTGTCCACTTTGTTAATAAAGACATTAAAGAGTACAGGGCCAAGGATGGAGCCTTAGGGGCACCACTGTTCAAGGAGCACCATAATGATTCATTTCTATTAACTACCACTTTCTGGGTCTGACCTCAGAGCCAATTCCCCAGCCATCGGACTGCGATGTAGCGGAGGCCACAGTTAGCTAATCTTTCCATGAGGAGATTATGGATCAAAGGTGTTTTTTTTAAGTCCAGATATATGACATCAATCTCTTCTCCCGTGTCTAGGTGATGTGTCACCTGGTCATGGAAGGAATTGAGATTGGTCAGGCAAGATCTACCCACAACAAACATGTGCTGGCTGTCCCTCATGATGCTGCCATCAGCCAGCTTGTCAAGAATGGTCTCTTTGATAATTTTTTCCAAAATCTTCCCAGGGATTGAGGTCAAGCTAATTGGCCTGTAGTTCCCAGGATCTACTTTCCTCCCTTTCTTGAATATAGGCACCACACTGGCCTTCTTCCAATCTTCAGGTACTTCACCTGAGTGCCACACGTTCTCAAATATCCTTGCCAGTGGCTGGGCTCTGATGCCTGCCAGCTCCTTATGAATCATACTTTATTCTGGATTAATTTTCACGTACAGATGTGTCCTATGGATCCAATCTAAGCCTCTAAAGTAGATAGCAAAACTCCCATTGTCTTTACCATGTGTTGATTCAGGCCTTTAAATCCAGACCCACTAAAGGAACTTAAATACTTTGATATTATTTTACAAATGCCTAACTATAGTAGAATCCAGAACTCTGTGGTAGGTATTTATGTTTCATATATAGTGCAGAGAAAGCCTCAAAATGGGATTCATTAAAAACAAAAAGAAAGAAAAAAAATACTACCAAGCGGAGAAACTACCTAAGCTAGCCCATAAGGAAATGCCAAGTATAGGAATTTCTTCAGTTTGCCCCTCTCTAGGTATAAGATTCCTTACTCAGGAGTCCCAGAAGCTAATTTCCATTAGAGAGTTACCAAGCATGATTCTTTCTTGGAGATTACTTCAAAAAATGAGTAGGAGATCACATGGCTACTCTGCTACTGCCTCCATTTATCCACTATCTCAGGGCTTACCCAGGACATGAACAATACAGATTCAATTCCCTCCCCGCTTTAGGGGATTCAAGCCATCACCTCCCAGGTTTTAAGAGAGGGAACTAACCATCAGGCTCGGTGCTATGTTGACATGGGGTGACATGGGGATCTTGCACTCCCCTGTTGTTCTCTTCATTTTGCAGGGAATACTTAAAAAGAAAAAAAAATCAGGTCAGTGAGACACTCTAGGAACTATTTTCTATTTTAAATTAAACTGTTGTTAGATACAATACATAAACACATAAACACCATTAAGGGCAGGGACTAGATCCAAGGTCACCCAGCTGACTGGTATAATCTCTAATATATAAAATTATCCTCACACTTCTTCCCTTTCTCTGATTCAGTGGGCACGTCTACACAAGATGCTATGATGCTGTAGCAATGCTCTATGGTGACATAGCATTGGCAGGCACAAACCGTTACTCCACATCTATGTCACCATAACAACACAGTCCCTCACTATTGCACCTTGCTACAATGATGTAGCAGCTAAAAATAACCATGTACCACCAGTATGGCACAGTATGGGATGTTACTGTGCCATCATTAATACTTCCAAAAGGAAGTAACAACAGCACCATAGGGACACATGTAGACATGCCCAGTGAATTTTATTTTATTTTTTTTATGTCAGCTTCCACAGGAGAAGTTGATCTCAGATGCTCAGTGCTGCCCCAAAATAGCCTATAGCCTAGTGATTAGAGCACTCCTCTGGGAAGTGGGAGATATGGGGTTCAATTCCCTCAGGAAGAGAAGGTACCTGAATCTGACTCTTCTACATCATAACCAAGTGCTTTAATCACTGACCTTTTTGATAGCAGTGACACAGCAATTATCTTTAAAAAAAAAGCCTGCTACCACATTTATGCAGTTTAGTCTAGTAAATGTGATCAGCAGGCATGTCTACACATGCAGTTAATGCAACTGAATTTACTCCAGTGCAATTAATGCTGGAGTAAATTAATCCAGGTGCAGAGCCTACACATGTGTTTAATTTCACTAGTTTACTGTGTCATCAGATAGTATGTGTGTCAGACAGGACTATCTTATGGTGGAGTAAATTAGTCTACTGTGTCTTAATACTGGTGCATGTGTAGACACCAACAATTTACTGGGTGCGCCTACACATACAAATGCTGCTGGATATAAACCCACCTTGGGTAGGCTTTTACACATACATGGATTTGGGAGCATGGAGCCAGGAGACTGCTGTCTCTTATCAGGGGCTGTGAGATTGTTTCCTGCCCCTGGGAGCTGCCTGCTGCTGGGGCAGGCTCCAGTGGTAGAGCCTGGGTGGGGGACAATGTCCCCCTGCCTAGCAGCAGGAAGCTCCCAGCCTCAGCTCCCTGATCAGGGGCAGGGGGGCTTGGAAAGAGTCGCAGGGAAGGAACAGGTCCCAGCCCCCTGTCTTGATCCACCAGTGAGGCAGCTAGCAGTGATCAGGGCAGGGAGTGAGGGTTGGGACTGGAAGCCCCCTGCTGCCAGGGCAGGGGAGCCTTGTCCCCCACCCAGGCTCCGGTGGTGCAGCAGACAGCTCCTGGAGGCTGGAAGCTCCCTACTGCCAGGGAAGAGGTGCTAGAGCCTGCCCAGGCCCTGGTGGTGGAACCCAGCGCAACCTAATGTTGGCAGTGCCCAGCCGGTGCCAGAACTATGCAAATTTGCTGTGCAGCCCGATCAAATTACTGTGCAGTAAGGGTCTACACGTGTAGATGGTGATGCTTATTACACAGTAATTTGTTCTACTGTGTAGTAAAGCATCTCATGTAAACATGCCCAGCATGGAGCAAATTAGTCTATACCATAGTAAAGCGCATATGTAGACACGCCCAGTGAATGCCCAATAGACTGAGCCCCTGAGGGGAGACAGATGAAAGAAATCTATTTTGTGAGTTCTGATCAGTGTTAGGCATGAGATAAATGCTGGTCTATCAAAAGTAAGGCACTTATTAGTGTATGCAGAAGGAAAAAATTAGGCACCTGGGAGAAAAATGTTGACACTGAAGCAGTAATGGAATGTAGTCACTTTCCAGGTTAGGCAGTAGCAGGACAAAGGTTCTGAGGACTGCAATTTTTGGATTTAGGCATCTAAATCCCATCTCAGTCCCTCTTTGGATCCGAGTCTTATGGTACGTACAGACATTCAGGGAGGCTACTGAGAGTTTAGATTGAGTTAAAAATTGTCACCTGATCTAAGGTAAATCAGGATGGAGGGGATAGAGGGGGGTCTTGGAGGATCGGTGGGGCAAGCAGGGTCTGCAGAGGGGGCTGGTGGGAAACAAACAGAGAAGCAAGCAGGGTCAGGGATTGTCTGTCAGCATCAGGGAGCTAGCAGTGTCTGCAGGGAGGCTTAGGGAGAATAGCCCTGGTTAGGCAGCAAGGGTACTGGCAGCAAACTACCCATTAAGGTAAGGGGACACACCTTCATCTGGGCAAGAGAACACCTATTCAGAGGGAGGAAGAGCCCAGGGAATATAAACCTGGGTCCATGAGGAAGAGGGACAGTGTAGCCCTGAACTCTGCTGAAACAGGAGCTCCTGCCAGGTCAGGCTGGTGGGGAGTGGGAGCTGCAGGCCATGGCAGGTACTTCCAGGGTGGGAGGATCCAGAGAGTGGGAAGGTGTCCTGGAAGTAGTATGACCCAGAGGGGGGACTTTTTTTTAAAGTGTTTGCTTGAATTTTGTTCTAGTTTGTACCAAAGGACCACATGTGGCTGATAGAGGAGGAAAGGAGCCACAGGGATGCCTGAGGGCCATGCTAGGTTTTGAGCCCTGCCAGGAGTAGGGACACAAGGAGCAGGCAAGCTGAGGCTGATAGGGCCAGGCCTGGAGCCCAGGAGGCAACAAGGGTGGTCTGAGGCCAAGAGGGCTGGAGCCCAGAGCGGGTAACATGGGCAGCCTGAGACCAAGAGGGCCAAAGCCTGAGCCCATAGGAGGCAACCAAAGTGGCCAGAAGCTATCAAGAGACTGAGACTGAAAGGCTAGGCCAGATCCAGTAGGCCTAGGCTACCAGTCTATAGCCAGAGTAACCTGTAGGATAAGGGTAAGAAGGCCAAAGCCTATACAAGGGAGTAACTGGCAACCTTGTGAGATCTGTGAGGCATGGGCATGGCTGTAGGGATGGAACGAGGCCATAAATAGTCCTTAAGGCAACTAGTGCTCTGGGGCATAGACAGTGCCAGGAGGGACCAGTTAGTGCTTGAGGAGCAGGACTAGGATCAGCTGGGCCTGGGAGGGAGTTGGTGGCTGGAGAATAGATGAGGGCTTCCTCTGGGAACCTAGGGAAGCCTCCCTTTTCACAAGCAAATAATTTAATCAAGGCATGGCAGCTAAGAGAAGAAGGAAGCCAGAGTCAGGCAGGAGCTGCATGGCCACCAGGAGGTGTCACAGCCACCCCTGAGGCCCAGTCCTGCTACAGTCCCACATAATTCATGGCTTGCAGAGCCAGACAGGTTGAGCATCATTAGTTCTTAGTGTATGGGTGACAGAAAACCCCAAAATAGGTTTCTGGATGGACTTTAACCAGCAGAACACTTGAATGTCAGCCCTGTTATAGGTACAGAGGTATCAAAATCTTTTGTTATTTTACTGGTGGATAGGAAACCCTTTATCTACAGCAAGGGGACAGTGCTAATCACAATCACGGGAAAACAGCTTCCAAAAATCTTTAGTATGTGAACTCCACTGGTGCATTGAACAAAATTGTCTCATGAAAAGACTTATTGGGGATGGAATCCCGTTGGAATGTGGGAGATCAAATCAAAACAGATTCTGGAATATCATTTGCCAAACAAAATAATTACTTTCACTCTCCCATTTCTTAACACATATACAGAACTTTATCCTTACTATCCTCCCACTGTCTCTTCTACTGGAATAGAATAATTAACAATGGTAAAATGTCTATGAGACTCCAGTTTTATGGGCAAAAATCACTCAAAAATCAGTCTACTGTGAAAGAGACAGAGGAAATCTCAAAAGTTAATGGTCTACTGCTCACAAGAAATATTTGTTGGATAGAAAATAGAATGTGAATACAACAGATGCAGACCTGCTACTGAGGAGAGTGTAATGCAGTAGATACATTGTTACCAACTAATTTGTCTATCTATATAAAAAGGTAACCCCTAAAATGCCGCCTTGTCAGACAGACCAGAAATTATCCACTAAGCCGTGGTCATGTAAGTCCATTAAAGTTGTAGGAGTCTCATTTGCTGAAGCTGAGAGATTCAGATCTACCAAATGAATTTTATGGGAACTAATGTTGGACTAGAGATTGTCTAGTTCTTCTAGCTTTCAGGCTTCTAGTTTTAGTTACCATGTTCTAGACATAAAGGTTTGGATCAAATGCTTTTTCAGAACCCATGAATACCTCTTTTGAACACACCATGCTGAAGCACTATCAAAGGACTTGAGGTCCTTACTACAGGCCTACTAGTCTTAGGGGCAGTCTGTTACCATTTGGCAGCCCATCCCACCCTGCTTCAAGCCCCAAAAGTACTTTTGACCACCCCACCTCACTTGCTATGTCTTTTGTCTTAATTATTGTCTATTTGGGAGGCAGCCATCAGATTGCTAGAACGACACCTCAATTACCTTTCTCCACCTTGCTCATCACAGGGCTTCCTTGTGCTGGCCCAGTTCAAACTATGATCCATCTCTCCCAGCTTCTCAGCCCTCATTCAGTTTCAAAAGGGCTCAGTATCTCAGGATATGATAGATCACACTCAACTGTCCCACTCACGCTCTAGGTTGCTCACAAGGTCTAGGCTGCTTACAAGAACTTGCAAACAAAAATACTCTCTGAACTATTCTGCAAATGCCTTCCATGGCCTCCCCTAAGAGCCACCCCAGGCCTCATGGTATCTCCACTCAAAAAATCAGAAACAACAACAAGCAGGGCTCCAACTTCAAACAAGTCCAAATGAACAACCTAAATTCACAGCAGGGTGCCTTTCCCTCCAGGCTTTCCTCTTCTGCCTGCTGACTACCCCAGCTATAGCCATTCTGGGCTTATTCACAGTTTATTTTTGTAGTCTTTCCACTAAAGCTCCTTACCATCATATGATTTAGGCCATAGAGCCTAGGTTTACCCAGGAGGAGGATTTATATGGTTCCAGGCCTGCCCCTTCTGGCCCCAAACCAGTCTGTTTTAAAAGGAGTGTGCACCTTTTCCTCCTTTTCACTCAGTTATGGGGAAGGGGCCTCTATCACAGCCCTCTCTTTCCCCAGGGGTAAAATGTAATAGGGTTCCCAAATGTGGGAACTGCAATCTCAAGGCATGTTCCTCCTTGAAACATCCCTTGTTAGTTTGTGCCTGGTCTAGTCCTCAACAAAGTCTGTATCCCATGGGTTTAAAATGAAGGCAAGGCCCCTAAAAACAATTATTTACCTCACTGAACTTCCAAAGATCCTCTAGAAAAGAGGGGTCAGCCTTTACATAGCAGCTTCCCAACTACAATATCAGAGCTTGGGAAAGAAGTAATTCACCACCAATTGCAGGTTAGGAAATAGATCAACAGGCCAGGCGAGAAAACGGGAGAGACCTGGGGGCACCAGGCCTAAGGTAAAGAGAATCCAAGCCTACAAGCAAGAATAGATTTTGCCAGAGCACCATTTGTCCATCCCTATGTTTAGTCCTTCTCATAGGTGGAGACAGTGGTTCAGTAATTTGTCGTGTCATCCTATGATCTGGCACTAGGGTTGCCAACCCTCCAGGATTGCCCTGGAGTCTCCAAGAATTAGATATACATCTTCAGGAGGCTGCTGAGATTCACCCAGGAAATAAACTATAGGACATGCATTAAAATAAATATTAAATGTTGAATCTAATGTATACAGTAGTCCAATGGGTTTTTTAAATGTAATAGTAATGTGCATTTGCCTTCCTGACGTAAAGTCTGCACACCATAATCCATAACTCACATACACAAGTACGTAGGCATATTCGTGTTGTGTCGCAGGCATGATGGCAGTCTGAAAACCTGCCGGAATAGATTCAAACAGAGTTGGCAACCCTGTCTGGCACAACTGACAGATAAAGCTGACAAGTAAAACTAGGATTCTGCAGGTAAGGACTGAAATGCAGTTGTCAGAGCTGCCTTGGTAAACTTGCACAGCACCACCCATCTCTGCTTTTCTTGGCTCTAAACAGTGCTATGAGTCCATCCCTTTAATAAGCATTAACCTTCACAAACCTGCACAAAAATATCTAAGCAAATAAACCAAGCATGCATTAGACAGAGCAATAAACTGATAAAATAAATTGCTTTTTATATATGATTGTGTTTTGTGCAGTAGAGCACTGGGCTGGGATTATTCTGCTGTGAGATGTATTCGGTGAGAAATTATAGGTGCATTTTTCATGCCAAAAGAGAATAATTATTTGGAATTCCTGAAATAGACCAACCATTTGTCCAGAGGGCAAGAAAAATCCTGCTTGACAAGCTGCCATCTGAAACCAGTGTCAAGTTCTTGACCTATGAACACTCCTCTGTAGAAAGTAGCATGAAGAGGGGAGAAAAAAGAAGGGCTGCCTCTCTGTTTAAAAAAAACTGCTGTGTAATCAGGGGGTTGTTCGCTTTTGCTAGCTAAAATGATGATAGTCACTCCAACTACAGAACAAGCAAAAGGTAATTTATACTCACAAGAAAGCAAGTATTTTATTCATAGCACGAAATTTGCTACGTCTTGTGAGTTTATTTAATTTTATTGTTTTTTATGATTTCTACTCATTTATACTAGAAGACATGTTGGAAAAAAAATGGTTAGAAACTTACTTTTTTTCTTTTTGCTAATTGGCAGTTTCTCCAAAGTTAGAGGCTCTTTTTGCTACGTCACTTTTTTTTAAAAACAGGAAAAAATGAAAAGAAGAAAGAAAAAAACCCTCTCTACTTTATCATATTCTGAAGCAAAGGTGGGCATGGGAAAGAGAAGCAGGGGACAAAGGCAAAAGTCTAAAAATTCAGAATTTTTCAAGCAATGTTTCAGAATTTATGCTTTGGCAGTTTCACCTCCACAAACAGAAACAACTTTGATTGCAGAATTAATTAATCCCCCCCGCCACCTCCTTCCAACACAGAAACTTTTTAGAAACTTTTTGCCAGCTCCGTCTCATCTGTCTTCTTCAGAGAGAAGCACACAATCTAAAGAGCACACGTGTTTAGTGGTATTAAATATCCCAGCTCCTGGGTTTTATCCCTGGGTCTGTCATCGGCTCACTACATACCCTTGGATAAGATGCTTCAACTTCACTTCTCTCTGCCTTAATTTAGTTATGCTTAGAATACTAAAAATAAAGCAGTAGGCCAGCTCTGTGTAGCCACAGGATTTCAGGCCCTCTTTTCAGGGTTTTAGTTTTATTTCTCTCCAATAAGACCATTCAACAGATATTCCACATACCAACTACATCCTTTGCCTTGAGATTCAGACTTTCTCACAGAACCTGTCTACTCTCTACAACCCCCAACTCTACCTGGGAATTTAGGGAAGTTTCTTTTCTCCCTTCTGCTGAAGCTTTCTTCCCAAAGGGTTGAATATATAAGGCATCTGCCTTGTGACTACGAAGAGCTCTTCTGTTGGTTTCAGGTGTCTAACCTGAAACCAAACTGTTCTTCAGGTCATGACAGGCCAGGTTTTGAGTCACAGTTTTGTACCATATGACCCTAGAATATACTGTATTCCCTTCCCCTGAGTAGATGGTCTGATCTTGGCCAAAGTGCAGCTAAGACTAAACCTTCTTAAAGAGATAATTTGCCCTATTACAAGGGGGCTTAAATGAATAATATTAAGTATGTGTTAAGAAATATTAAGTTTATAATGCGATAATTGTGTGCATCGTTGATCTTGTCTCAGTGCAGAAAGTTGGACTGAATGGTATGTCCAGCCCTTGTTTTTTAGGCTCCTAATTTATGACTAGAGTTAGGTGGAAAGATTTGAAAACATTTGAAGGGTTTCCCCACTCTCCACCCCCATTTTTGCCTATCAAATTGTAGAACACTCATGTTTTTCAAATTAATTTTCATGTTAGGATATACCAAACTGCCATGTATTAATGTTTATTTCATATAAGAGTGTACAAAACAATGTCTGAAATAAAAGACAAGCACCTGGCTGGGGTTACTTGACCCCAGTGCTTTTTCCTGCCCATAGCAGGGGGTCGGACTCGATGATCTAATAGGTCCCTTCTGACCCTAGAAATCTATTAAATCTATGAAAGCTTCAAAGTATAATTGCTTAATTTTTTGGGTACTGAATATGTCGTCCCCCCCCCCCCTTACTCTTCTATTTTACAGGGGCTCAGTGGTAAAGTAGCACCATGCGATAACTTCAGTGGAATGATTCTAGCCTTCGTCCAGACAACTGGGGAAGGCTCAGCCAGCTGTAAATGGGTACCTGTTCACTGGAGCTGCAGAGTCCATGGTGGCCAGATGTGCTGCTGCTAGCCACATCATTCCTTACGTTTCACTAAATTTTGAGGTAGGCATTCCTTAACCAAGCTAGCCTTCACCAACTAGGCTTATGAGCACCTTGGAGCTTTTCCTCCATGAATACGTTTCATGTCCTACTACAATGCTTCCACATGTACTCAGACAGGAGTGAAATTGTGTGCATGGTTGAATTAGCAAGCCCCACCCAGGACAGTGGGTAGTGAATGACCAAGAGTTACTAATCTTTCATGGCAGTTTGGTGAACCATGCAGAATCATTTTTTGTTCCAACCCACTTCCTTACTTACTGACATCTAGATGAGGGAAAACAAGTCCCACAAAAACGAATATTGCTGTTTTCATAAGAGGTCATGGATTAAAGGCCAGAATATCCCATTAAGGTCATCTAGAGTATTTTCATTTAATTCAGTATGATTTGGTTGATGCCTTCAAAGGATGAGGAAACTAGACTCTTTACTCACCACAAACGCAGGTTACTTCTACTAAAATGGAGGCAGGCTGAAAGGGAGGATATTTGTACATTTAGTGATGCTCTCCATTTCAGCTCTTCCATTGAAGTCAGGTGCCTATATGCTTCCTAGTTAATTCCCCATGACTACTCACATAGGATAGCCTCTGTCCTTCCTTTCTTTTTCATTTCACTTTCATTTGATCTGTGGGTAAAGCAATGGCTAATCATTTTGTGCGAGGAAAAAATAGCTGACCCAGCAAATAAGGCTCCAGTATCAGAGATGCCTGGGAGATCGTAATATGACCAGTAATTATAATGAAACATTATAATGTTTTCCTTATTATTATTCCAAATCATTGAACTAATTTTTATTCACAACAGATCTAGTGGGTAGGCAACTTCGATTAGAATTAGAGCTTTAAATAATATACGACTAGTCAAATATTACACTAGCTGAGAGCTTACAGAGCCCTTCACAGACAGGGACCAAAGCGAATCTTCCTCTGTGATCTACTGGTTAACAGCTCAAATTAATTGATACAAATCTCTTTATGTTTTCAGTGGGACAGAGTATACAGCAGGGGTGGCCAGAGTTACTCACCCTGGGAGCCACATCCGATCCGCCACTGAAGTTCAAGAGTCAGAGATCGGGGAGGGAGAGGGGTGCTGACCTACCTGGAGTGGAGATGACTACCCCTCCACACACCACCGAGCCGCTCCAGCTTTTCCCATGGGGAGCATGCCCCAGGGTAAGCAGCGCGGCTGCAGCCCCCACCCTGGCAGCCTGGCACCTGAGCCAGCAGTCCCAAGGGAAAGAAAGAGGGATGAGGGTGCGCTTGGGGTGCTCTCCCCGTGGAGAAAGCCAGAGAGGTGGGAGGTGTTGCGCTGTGCTGTCCTTTGGAGCTGCCTCGGGGAGAAGTTAGTGGCACTTCAGCCAATTTCTGCAGAGCCACGAGTACTGTGCCAGCAAGTCTCATGTGGCTCGTGAGCCGTAGTTTGGCCACCATGGGTATAGAGCATAGTACTTTAACTCTCTCTCTCAGTAGAAAGGTGTCCACATCACACAATTGTCCTATTACAATTGATAACCAGGCTTCAATCCCAGAGAAACCAAATTTAAGCTATCTCTAGGTCAGGTCTGAGGTACATCAACATGAAAGAAGAGCATGGAAAAGACTGTGTCCTCATGTTAGACCTTTCATGTCACTACAGGATTTCAATCTCCAAAGAATTTTCAAAACATTACACTGAATTCTCACATTAACTTAGAAAATTAAAACACAAAGAAACAAGAAGGACCTAGAAAACAATAAAATAAAATAATTTCAGAGTTTAACTAAGCTCTGGCTCATGTCTCAGTCCAGAACCTAAGTAGGACACCTGATTAGGACAAGGAGGTTCAAATGTTATGATAATGGGAATAATTACTCTTGTTCCATTTCCTCTGCTCTTTGCACTCATGAGATCATTATCATGAGAGAGAATTCATGCTGTGCTGTTTCCTCTTCTCGTTACAGTCTCTCACAACAGGGAGTTCTCAGAATTTTAATGCTTAATAATATATTTGACCTTTTCAGTAGTCCATATTTTGATTGGCTGTCATGTTGACCTTGTCCTTATGAGTGTCATAAGCTGAAAACAAGGGAGGAACATGGATGGCCAGCAGTTCATGTTAGAGAAAACTGTAAAGGTCAAAATAATGCAGTTTGCAATTAACT
This sequence comes from Alligator sinensis, assembly GCF_000455745.1. NCBI lineage: Eukaryota > Metazoa > Chordata > Crocodylia > Alligatoridae > Alligator > Alligator sinensis. The sequence continues at coordinate 119,607 of NW_005842027.1, read as the reverse complement.
TTCAAAGAACAGAGTTTTCGTTACAGTTTGGAAATTGCTGCAGTCTGTTTGGAAAAAAGAAATGGTCTCCAATGAATCAATGCATTTGACATTGACTAGATTAGCAAATAGCACAAACTATAAACCTGTCATTAAAAAAGAAAGTATTTGGGGGATTTATGGTGCACACCTTTTAGAGATTTGGAATTCTCCAATTCTCCTAAAAACCAGAACACAACTGATGCAAACCTGTGAATGACAGTAGGTGTCAATAACACCAGTGCCTACAACATCCTACTTGTCAAGCACAATTCTTTAACACTTTATCATTTTCTTTGCTTACAGTTCTAAAGCTAGTTTTCAGTCCGTAAGTCCACTAGTGACCTTACACAAGACAATCTGAATTCATTTGACAATAGAATTACATGAATTGATGTATTAAATCCCTCAGTTTTCTTCATCTTGATTTTAGATTAGATTTTAATTGGGATAATTTTATTGACTCCTTTAACACTGATTTGTACCAGTGGAGGATTCCTGTATTTTTATGCAGCATGAACAGTGAAGTTAGTTTTTCAAATTTATCATTCATTTATGAACTCATTCTTTGTGGCTGGCTTTTTTGTTAATCTCACTCATTCACTGTTCTGTTGTTTTAATACAGAGAGCAGTGTGACTTACATAAAGTACTTCTCAGGATCAGCCTTCTTTCTAGGCATTTTTGGGGATCCTTTCCTGAATCACATTTTTTTCTTTTGTCAATTTTCCTCAGCAATTTTCTCAATAAAGCTGAGGTCATCCTTACAATAAAAGAATTGACTGGCCTAGAGTGAAATTCTCCCTCTGCAAAGGATGAACACAAGCACCAGAGCACCACTCAGGTGCCACTAAAGTCCTGAAAACACAAAATAATGCTTGTGTTGGATCTGGAGGGTACATACCTCTGTGAATATATTTTATGTACCAGGGGTGTCAACTATATGTCCCACAGACCAGATCCAGTCCTCAGATGTTCTGTTCAGCCCACCAGGTTACCAGTGTGCTCCTGAAATTTGGGAGATGTGGCCAGGGAGGGACAAGGCCTGATGGAGATCCTCCTGCCACTGACCCCCCTCTACCACCCTCATCCCTTCATTGCCACTACTGCCAGACCCCAGCTACCACTGGCCATATAGATGCAGTCTAGGAGAAGCAACACAATCCGGGTCTGACCCAGGGTCTGGGGCGAGTTTGACGTACCTGATATAGACTATATATATGTGTGTGCACATGTGCACTCACACACTGTACACACCCCCACATATACACAGTGTATAGCATATACTTCAAAAAGATAAAGAATAGAGGAACATTTGAGAAACAGAAAGATGCCAAATAAAAGATTATAATTAAGTTGAGTAACACCATTTGAAAAACTACATTCAGGGCAAGGTGGGAACCACAATCTAGTCCTCAGAGGTTTGGAACCTCAAGGGCCTGTTATTCCCTTTTCTGTTTTTCTGGGGCAACAAAAATCTATTTCAAAAGGTTCCTAACCGTGGTTTGAGGCTTTCTCAGTTTGGTACATAGATAAGAACTGTCTCAGCCCTGATGTGTGCTATAAATGGTGAGCATACTGCAATAGGCCAGAGCTGTTCCCCGTAATGGGCACCAACTGAAAACAGAAGTCTTTCCTGATCTTAGCTAGCCAGCATGCAATATACTGAGTTACTCCACATTGGCATCCTATTTCCCCATACTGTAGTCATCTTTACTGCATATTCCTTTCTACATCTCACATCTGAGTTACTGTCTGGTTATCTTTTCATTGCATCACGAGGCATTGCAGATGTGAATGGAAGGCATAGCAAGAACGTAGCTCTTAATTGTCACCATTTTCTGTTTCTATTATTGTGTCTTTGGCTTAGTATTCTGGTGGGTAATTGTGTATTGCGTTTCTATGAATTTTGAAAGTAAGAATTTCAAAATTACAGATACAAGTTGATCCCCTAATGGCATATTCTACTGCTGAAAAGTGCCCTCTTCAAATCAGTTTTATAAGGCGCGTTGAAATGAATGGTGCCAAGATGGAAAGAGACTTATTCAAAGTAATACCTCCCTTGCTTCTAACAGAATTATGAGATAAATCATTATAGCACAACGTGTTACATGGTGTAGAAACAGAAAAAGAGATGGTCCCTGCCAAAAAAAACAGGTTCTTAACTTCCTTAACCATCTATCTTTACAGATAGAGAGTGCAATATTTATAGAGAATTCTCAATGCACTAATCGTAACGTTACCTGATTCATTGTTTTGTTTTGCTTAAATACCTCATGAGGAATTGCATCAAATTTACTAATTTTCCACACACTGTTCTTTAAATAAAATATCAGGTGGTATCACATTTAAAGAAGATGTTGGGTATCACCAGGGAGGAGTGAGTGATTAACAATGAAATAATGTAAAAAGGTGCAGTGGTAAGAACTTGGAAAGTGATGAGCAGGGCATTTGTAACACATGACTGCAATTCAATATGCTGGGATGGTGATATAACAGCTTTGCAACTGGCTAAGTCAAATAATTTTTTTAAAAGCACATAGACAAATCAAAGCTGACATAGGGAAATTATGGATGGGAAACAGTGGGTGGAATGGTGACATGTCAGACAATTAATGGAATTAACGAGGGGAAATGCAATAATTTGAAAGGCAATGTGCCATCTAAGGGCTTTCAGGGGCTTCATGACCCACATCTTTGCTGGTTGGGTGGGCAGCACCCATGATGTCCACATCTTTTGCAATCCCCCACATCCTGGGCAGATGGAGAGCAGGCAGTACACTGCTGGGGTTCCCAAATTCATCATTAGTGATCTCGCCATCCCTTCTAATTGGGCACCTGGCCTATACCCTCCTGCCCTAGCTGATGAAGCCCTATGGGGGCAGCTGGACCATCAGAAAGAGCACTTCAACTACTGCATGAGCAGGTGTCACATGACTGTGGAGCACAACTTCAGCTGCCTCAAGCTGTGCTAGCAAGTTCTCAGCATGCGCTTCAAGGTGAGCAAGGTGACTGATGCAATTCATTGTTGCTGCGTGTGTTCTCCTCAACATGTATGAGACCAGAGGGGAGGTCTTCTGGGAAGCCCAGGCCAAGGAGACAGCATATGTACAGGGCCTGGCAGCCTGAACGCATGTGGTGCAGAGATGGAGGAGAAGGCGAGCTCCACCCAAGCCCTAATGGACCAGATGCATTCCACACACAAGTAGGGCCAGAGGGCTTTGAGCACCCATGCCCTGGCCATGGGTCTTGGGATCCTCTGGCCCTGCATCCTGGGCAACACTACCCACCACCCAGGCTGCCTGGGCACTGTCTCCCTTCCCTTTTTCCTCTCCAACTCCCCACCCTCCACCTGCAGGGCACCCACTGGGGAGTGAGGGAATGCAGCATGAAGAAGAGACGTGTCTCAGTTTAATAAAATGCTGCATCTACCAAACTTTTAGTATGTTTAACAAAGAAAACTTATTGAACATTTCCTGTGACTGAACTTGGTCCCTCCTCCCAATTAACACACCAGCAAACCTTCAGAGGGGACAGGAGACAGGTTAAGAAGGGGAAGAATGAACCTGGAAGCAGTGGTTAGGATGAGGAGGGGGGAAGGTGGGTTGGATCAGGGGGAATGCCACAGTGGCTGAACTCAACAAACATGAAACCTTGGAGGGGAGGCATGGGGTAGGAGGCTTTTGACCAGGCACTCTACTTTCAGGGGTCAGGAGTGAAGACTAGGGACTTCTCTGTGTAGAACCCAGGCAGGCATCTGATCCCAGACCTACTGCAGGACGAGAGGCCATTTCTGGGCTGGGGGGTGGCAGGCATTGCCATAGCAGGTGCTGTGGACTTCTGGCTCTCCCACACACAACCCCAGCCCCTCAGCCTGTGTCCCCAGGGCCCAATGTCTCTTTGAGGATCCCAGGCCTGCAGCCCTGTCCCACACCTGGGGCTCATGTCAAGCAACCAGCTTGAGCCTGGGGGCTGCCTATTCCTGCCAAAGCTTTGCTGCTCCCCCACAGCAGGACCCAGGCTAGGAGTGGGGCCACTGGAAGTTGAAGAGCTGCTGGGTCCCATAGCTGGCAGGTAGACAAGCTGGGGCCAGCAGGCTCTGTTTCAAGACATCCCAGTGATAGCCTGGCCCAGCAGACTGATGGGCTACACTCTCCTCCCCCATTCTAAGCACTTCTGTCCCCCTTTGGGATTGATCTGAAACAGCTTAGGGGGCAACTGCCAGCAGCTTGGGTTCATAAATTGGGCCTGGAAGGTGGAAAGTGTTCCTGACAGCCTTAGCATTGGGTCTCAGGCAGTCTGCTGCTCCCCTTGCCCACTGCTGGTCACTGAAGCAGGCCCTTCCAGATACCTTTCTGCCTCCTCAGACCACAGGGCAGCAGCTCACATGCACTACATCATCTGTCCCAGTGCCCCTTACTCCCCAGCATCTCCCAGTCAGGGCTAGTGGGGAGCATTCCCCATCAGCTGCCATCCAGGTCTACCCCCCTGAGACCCCCTGTTCCTGTTGCCCCAAGGAAGCATCCCTGGAGTGAGTCTCACCATGCTGTGGGCACTGGACAGCAGCCTGTCCAACCACTTCTGCCTGAGAGAGCTATAGGCTTTCCATGGGAGGCAGTGTAGGTGCCAGTCAGGGCATTGTAGGTGGACCTCAAGTGATCTATGACACTGTGTATAAACTCCTTATCCTAGTACTGTAACTCTCTCAGCTCCACAGCAGTGTGGTTGTTGTGCGGGCCGGGAGCGGTCTGAGGCCCTCGGGGGCACGCAGCGGGCTGTGGCCAGTAGCCCTGGCACGCGGGTCGGGGAATGCAGGCCGGCAGACTAGAATTAGGCACGGACGCATAGCGGTTGATTAAAGATTATTTTACTTACACCGTAGATGGCCGCGGTGCAGGCAGGAAAAACTTGCTTGCGTTGCAGTTACAGACAGACATGTGGAGTTTGCTAGGCTCCACAACACAAACTCAAACAAGACCCGCAGAAAACTCGAGCCTCTTGAAATAACTCGGACAGAGCTCTGGATACACACACTCATGAAGCTTGCTAGGCTCCGTGGAACAAGCGCGCAGGGAAGGGGTTCATCGAGGGATCGCGCTCGGCGACAGGGAGAGGCCAGAGGTTGATCAGACCCCTATAGCCTTCTTAAGGCACACGCTGGGTCCGTTAGGCTCTGCAGCACTTAGAGTTCTTCACAAGATGGATGTGAAGTCCTCCTCCTCCACGAGATGGCTGTGGAGTCCTCCAACTTGGGCGGAAACCGCTCAAGCCTCTTATACAGCTAGCAAGCCAATCGCTAGCCGCCACGTGGGAATAATTTAGAACTGGCCAATAGTGGGGAACAAATTTGCATGCAGGTGGCGGGAACTCCTTTGCACCGGGGTTTTCTCTTTGCAACTGAGAAATGCACCCTGCAAAGAAAGCTCCTCATGGCGGGAAATAATTTAGCAGTGCCGAAGCGCGCGCACACAAAATCACACCCTTGGGTTGTGACAGTTGTCTCCTTCAAATAGCAGGTTGCCATCAGGAGACGCCATTCCTGGGCCTTGGCAGCTCATTCCTGTCCTTTGGAAGCACAGATGTAAGCATCCCCCAGCCTGTCCACTTGCCCCCTCCATATCTCAAGTCATTCCTCATGTTGGTCCCACAGGCCCCGAGCTCAGAGGCTGCAACCAGAGATTGTAACATTTCTTCCTTACTTTGCCAGCACCTCCTACACACCTCTCTTATTCACTCTGCAGGTGTCTGGCTGCTCAACCTTGAGCCACCATCCCATCTGCCATCAGCTGGCCTCCTGCACATAGATGCAGAGTCTGCAGACAAGGGAGACACAAAGCCTTTGTGTGAGGTTGCAACTTTTAGTGTTAAAAATGAAGTAGAAAGAAGTGTCTCAGACCTTCTCATCACTCACCTGGGCACTTGCACAGACACACTGAGGGTGCTATGGTGAGTCCCCTGTCTGGGCCCTTCTGGGGCTGGGAGCCATGCAGCAGCTCTCCACCTGTCACCATGGGTTCCAGCCATGCTGTGGGTAGGCAGCACCTGCAGTAGGGCAGAGGGGCAGAGAAGGGTGTTTGGGGAGTTAGTGCCTGGGCCCCTCTGCAGGTAGTGCGGTAGGCAATTGCTTCACTCCCAAACTAGGAGAGGGCAGGCATTGGCTACATCAGGGAATGCTGGTGGGACTCTTCTAATGCTCCCTTCCTCCAACCTTTCCTTGCAGGAAAGAGGTTTCAGCACTGGGTCCCTGCAGGAGCACCTAGGTCCCAACATTGCTTGGGTGAGATGCAGCTGGGACAGCAAGGTTCTTACACCATTACCCTTCTATGTGATTGCCTTTCAAGAAAGGCATTTCAGCTCCATGTTCCTGATGTCCCAGACCTACTCTCCCAACATTCCCCTGGTGAGGTTCAGCCAGGACCAGAGGGATTAGCTTTTCCAATCTCATGGGAGGAGCCAATATGCCATGCTTCTGCTGCTGGGCATGGTCTTCTGGAAGCATCCGCTTTGATGGCATGCTAGAGAACCCTAGGTTTCCATTCAATATGAAAATCTGCCTTGAGTTGTACCTGTGCCTCCACTACGATGAGCTGACACCCCCAGAAGAGTTTGTAATCACCACCACTATAGGCACACTGCTTAGCCCATGACCTGATCTAGAGAATTTCCCCAAACCCCAGATTCTTAAAAAGTGTCCTGCCATGTGCCACACTTGGCTTTCTAGCATGATTCTTCTACCAAGAGGGAGGAGTGACCTTGCTTTCATGGGTTAGGGTGTGGGGGAAGGAGCTGTCTGGGGCTGGGATGGGGCTGTAATTGCAGGAGGATGGATGGGGGGTTGCCCTCAGAATCAGCTGGTACCTAACAACATTCCCTCTGAGCTTCATGGTGTGCACTGTTGCGCAGGTGTGCCTAGCAGTGTGGCATGAGCACACCTGTGTGGCTGCACATGCCACACATCTTAGAGGAAATGCTGGTACCCAACGGACTTTACCCCTGGATCAGATCAGAGAGGAGGTAGAAAAGTGTTGTGCCACTTGCTAGCCTCTCCAAGTACGCAACTCAGGAGTCACCCTGGCACTGGGAGTGGAGCAGCTAAAATCCTGGTTCCCACATGGGACTTCTGCCATCACATCTGTCCCTGTCTTGGACTGGAAGGAATGAGGGAGGGAGAATTGGGAGTGGGGGGAGGAGGGGGAAGGAAGGGGGGTTATTAGGAGGAATTTTTTTCATTCTTGCTGTACCACAACTGCAGAGGTTGTTATGCATAACTGGTTCACACTCTGTGCCTCTTGGAGTGGGACCACAAGGTGTTAGAAGAATGAGTCCAGGACAGCCAAGGAGGCAGCTGATGTCTAGAGCATTGAGACCTGGGATGGCGCAGGAATCCTGCGAAATGGAGGGCACGTACCCAAACTCCATGTCCTGGGTCCTAATGTCCATGGCATCAGAACTCTCCTCACCCTCCTGCTTGATGTGCTGGGGCATCACAATTTGCTTTCAAAGTTAGTTCAGTGGTACTAGGATGCTACTATGTTCCATCATGTAAACATGATTATTAGGGTCCCTGTTTCTAGGTAGAGGCCTCTAAAATACAATTGGCTGCTGTGGACTTGTCACTTAAGAACACTCAGAATACTTGAAGGCAAACAAGAATGAGTTCAGAAAACTGAAGCTGTGAAGTGAATGCATATAATTAAACAAAAACCATTGAGTCCTTCTGTGGATATCCTCATTCAGAGGTAAAGTGGCCTTCTTTTAGCCTCTCTAAGAATTACATAGTAATATAGCGGGCAATGCAGTTGCTTTATCCCATTTATAAAATATAATGTTTTCTCTAAACAAATGTAGAGCCTCCATCACCATAACACCTTAGCTCCAAATAACAAAGTATTTGATTGCAGAGACATTCTTGGCCCATCAGTAACTATTCAGTGTGTTAATATGTCCTAGCAATTCTTTTGTACTAGCAAAGAGGTAAAACCAGAGTTATACAAAGAATAATTATTTTTATTTATTGCATAAAGCCCAGGTTTGACATAAAACAGAAATGGCACAATGGGATAATATGTCAGTGTACATCATCATATAGAAAGGCCATTTTAGAAATAAGCATGAAGGCAAGGAATTTATAATACATGTACAGTTCTTTGAGATCTAAGGATAGAGTCAGCTCTTCATTTTTTGTGAATGGTGCAACTCCTCTGACTTCAATGGAGCTACAACAATTTGTACAGGTGGAAGTCTAGCCCAGGGGTTCTCAACTTCTGGCTCCTGGATCAAATGTGGCTTGTGGAGCTATGGCATCTAGCCCGAGAGGCTCCCCATGGCACAGAAAATTTGGTGGGGTGGGAGCAGTGGTAAGTAATACTGGCACCCCTCTTGCTGTGCCAGATTCCCAAATCCTACAGGATTAGTTCAGGGCCAACCATACTATCTTAACCCCATGTGTTTGGATTAGAGCTGGCCCATGCCCTCTTCCCCCTGGATTGGGGCTGGGCCACAATTCATTCTTCCCACAGCCCAACTCAAGCCCTTCTCTGACACCCTCACATGGCCTGCTTGGGCCCTGCTTCACCACCCTGAGTGCTGAATCAGGTCATCTGGTGGGTTCCAGCCTACAGAGGAAGTGCCATTCATCCAACCTGAGGAGGAAAAAGGTTGGACACACTGGTCTAGCCCCATGTTTACAACATAGGGCCCCAAAACCACAAAGATGTATGCCCATGCTTAAGTATGGACTTTAAGCATATGTATACATTACTGTAGGCTCAAGACTAATGTAAAAAAAAAAAAAATAATAATAAATCTTACTCTGACAACAGAGTTAACACCACTTGTTTGCTTCTAAAATACAGCGTCATTTAAACAACAATTTTTACAGTGAGATTCTAGAACTTAATGTAATGTTCCATCCATTAAGTGAAGTGTACTCTGTCCGAGTTTGCAGATGATACAAAACTGTGGGGAGAAGTGGACACACCGGAGGGCAGGAAACAACTACAGGCAGACCTGGACAGGTTGGACAAATGGGCAGAAAACAATACAATGCGATTTAACAAGGAGAAATGCAAAGTGCTACACCTAGGGAGGAAAAATGTCCAGCACACCTACTGCCTAGAAAATGATCTGCTCAGTAGCACAGAAGCAGAAAGGGATCTCGGAGTCCTAGTGGACTCCAAGATGAACATGAGTCGGCAGTGTGACGAAGCCATCAGAAAAGCTAACTGCACTTTATCATGCATCAGCAGATGCATGACAAACAGAACCAAGGAGGTGATACTTCCCCTCTATCGGGTGCTGGTCAGACCGCAGTTGTAATACTACATCCAGTTTTCGGCACCACACTTCAAGAGGGATGTAGATAACCTGGAGAGGGTCCAGAGAAGGGCCACTCGTATGGTTAAGGGCTTGCAGGCCAAGCCCTATGAGGAGAGACTGGGGCACCTGGACCTCTTCCGCCTCCGCAAGAGAAGGTTGAGAGGCGACCTTGTAGCTGCCTATAAATTCATCATGGGGGCGCAGAAGGGAATTGGTGAGGCTCTACTCACCAAGGGGCCCCCGGGGGTTACAAGAAATAATGGCCACAAGCTAGCAGAAAGCAGATTTAGACTGGACATTAGGAAGAACTTCACAGTTAGAGTGGCCAAACTCTAGAATGGGCTCCCAAGGGAGGTGGTGCTCTCCCCTGCCCTGGGGGTCTTCAAGAGGAGGTTAGATGGGCATCTGGCTGGAGTCATCTGAACCCAGCACACTTTCCTGCCTATGCAGGGGGTCAGACTCGATGATCTATTGAGGGCCCTTCTGACCCTAACATCTATGAATCTATGAATTGTGACAACACTTCTAAAGGTATAGTGCCCCTTAAATTACACCATCGAGATTTAGAAGAGAAGAGTGGTGCTGTCTGAATTACCCATCCCATATCTTGTAGAACCTGAAAGTTATGTAAGAAAGGAATCATGTCCTATCTATAAAAATATTGTGCATCTCCATGTCAAAAGTTACTCTAGGTAGTACCAACTGGTCAAGTATGTGCTAGTAAGAAATGGTCTCAGACTACTAACTTATGTTTAGATCAATTTCCAAGCAAGCATATGCTGGTTACATTGTTCAGTCATCAATATGGGCTGAATTCAGAAGCCAACATCAAGGTAAACGCTCTCTCTATCTTATTACCAAGTTCCAATTTTGTCAGTCTATTTTGAGGATAAACAAAAGAGAGGAAGATTGTGACACAGGATAAAATATCACTTTCATGGACTGTGTTATGGTTCTAAGGGGGCTAATTCAATTGTTTAAGTTCAAACCAACATGTTTAATGGCCAGCTTATTCTTAAAGAGATACCTTTTGACAATAAAATAATAAAGATCTAACAAAAATGATCACATGAGCCAAAAAAAAAAAAAAAGGAGAGAATTTATCAAAGCTTTTTCCTTAGATGGTTCATTGGTTGATTGTGAGTAAAGACTTTTCCTCCTAAGCTCCCTGTAAGCATGGAGAGGTTGAAGGGATTTTACCATTAAGAGAGAGAAAATTTATTCACGAAGCAATTTTTTCCAAGTCCTTACAGCTCTGCTGAAAACAAGAAGCTAGTGCGTCAAGAAAAGGTTTATGTTCAATGCTGCAAGACAAAAGATAAGCCACCAGGCAGTTAGAAGGGAAAGCATTTTATCTAGAAGACCAGGCTTGACTTTGTGTCCTGATAAGCATTACAGCTCGTCTAGGTGGGAAAAGAGTCCATAACAGATACTGTGGAGCAGATATTACTCAACAGCTCCCTAAGGGGACACATTTATTCTGAATTATCTTCTTAATCCCCTTTAGAAGTAGATAAACTGAACCACGCAAAGATGGCTTTAGTGCAAACACAGGAAGTGGAACAGTTATTATAGTTTAAATCACTAATATAGTATATTTCGTATAGCTTCTCTGAGTAGACAAGTACTTAAATTGCAGATTCTGCCTAAGCGTAGTTTGGGAAAGGTAACTAACTGGTGGTGGAATTGGGGTGAACCACAAAGAGGTAAGGTTGTAACAGGGCTCTGCACTTCCATGTTATTCAATCAAGTGCTACATCAGCCTTAGATTAACACAGAGAACAAACTAAACTAGAGCAAATTATTGTCACACTGTTTATAATAGCATGAAGCTCTAAACTAGGGGTAGACAAAATGGTATATCTGGCTGGCAGACAGAATTTATTTCCCAGAAGCCCCTGCCCGCATGACTGGGGCTGGTCTCCATGGAGACCCCAGCTGAAGCTGGGCTGTGGAGATCAGCCCCAGCTGAGTGGCAGGGAAGTGCAGGGGGCTGCTCCAGAGCCACTGGGGTCTTCCGACAGGGCAGCTTGCTCTGGAGCCAGGGCAGAGCCATGCTCGATAGCCTGCATGCTCCAGGCAGGGGCATGCAGGTGGGGGATTGTGGCTCTGCTCTTGCTCCAGACCAAGGTGTCACCACTACAAGGAGCTGGGGCAGAGCTGCACTCGCCTGCCTGCACACCCCTACCCAGAGCATGCAGGCTACAGAGTGCAGCTCGGCCCTGGCTTCAGACCAAGCTGCTGCTGCCGCAAGATCCCAGTGGCTCCGGACCAGCTCCCAGCCCTGCTCTGCCACACGCCCTGCCAGTGTGGCCAGGGCTGGTCTCCATGGCAACCCTAGCCTTGTACTTTCACCCGCAGCTGCTGCTAGGGTTTCCTTGGAGACCGGCCCCAGCCATGTGCAGGGGTGCCTAGAAAATGGAGTCCACTGCCAACTGGATCCAGCCGGCAGGCTGGACTTTGCCTGTCTCTGCTCTAAACAAACTGGAAGCAAGAATGCACATGTGTACTAAATCACAAGGCAATGCAGGTGCATACAGCTGTTCGCTGCACTCAGTTTATGTTCACATGATATATATTTTAAATTGCATGAACATAGACCTGGAGTGGCATATGAAGCTAGTCACTGCTCCTGGGAGTCATGCAGGGAAACTGATTTACTTAATTTGGGATTGGGGCAGGGGTAGGCAGGATCAGCGAGGGGCAGGCCAGTAAGTCTGTGTGGGGAGGAGTCACCCAGTTGTGGGAGGGAGTTTGGGTGCTAAAAATAGCACAGTCAGGGTTGGCGGAAGGGATGCTGGGAGGGAGGTAGGAATAGCACAACCCCAGGCTGGGACAAACAGGTGGGCTTTCCCAGCCCCAAAGCTGTGCTACAAATGCATTCACAAGATCAACTTAACCCTTTTTTAGGTCATGTTAACCCAATCTTCATCTAAATTAGTGTACCTACTCACCATTTTTGGGATGATTTAAGCCTTCTGCAGGCCTGTATGATTGTGCATTTAGATCAACCTAACCCTTGTTACCACAATCTAAATGTAATGCATATTGCAGGATAGGAGAAAGAAAGAACCATTGAGACACTACTGCATTCAATTAAATTTAAATGTAGTAGAATTCAATGAACAGTGATGCAAACTTTTGAGCCACTCATTCCTTAACTATTTGGTTATCTTTTGTCAAAAGTATCTAAGAATGTACAAGCATTAAACTCAGAAAGTCCTTTACTTTTTATCTATGCAAAGATATCTCCCTAAGACCAATTGATATGCATTGTACGGATTATACCACATGTGCTCAATCAAGAAATTTTCCAACTGATATGACCAGTATAAAAATTTAGTTCCATTAATCATATTTTCTCTCTCTCATTACCAAAATCAATGTATACAAAATATAAACAATTCTAGCTCCCTGTTGCATCTTAAAATGTAACTCTAAATAGGAAATCATCCATATGGAGAGTTTCCAGTTTGGATCTACCTTAATCAGTTCTTGACCTATGAGATTCAAAATCTTCATAAAAGATCTGGGAAAACCTAAAGGCACTGATGATATTATTTCAGATTATACAATTGGTGAATTCATATAAACTGATTATGATAAGGCAGTTATCTAGAATGATCTGAATGCCATGATAAACTGGGATCACTTAAACAGTGGCTAATTCAAGGCCATTTATCTAAAAACCAACAGTATATGACACATTTATGAAAGAACAAATTGTATTTTGGAAAACAGTGACCTAGGGCCAAGGAATCATGGTGGATAACCAACTGATAATGAGCTCACAGTGTGTTCAATATCATTTAAATGAAGCGCATTAATATTTTATATATTCAATGTGATTAAATAAAATATTATTATACACTGTTGTGCTTTTTGTATAATACTGGCCAAAAGCTAAGCCCCCCAAATTAACCATTCAAAATTACTGGATGTTTAAAATTTGTGCTTCTGGACATATAATACCATTGCAATTGTCCACTGGACATTGCATTGCACAAAAATATATAAATATAATCTCAAAGGGATACTTTAAGTAGGTTAAGTGCTTGATAAAAATCACGACATACATAATTTGTCCAGCTGAGGGCCCATTATGTGTAAGACAGGTATGGTATTTAAAATCTATATATTGTATACAATATGGTATGGTACTGAAAAAACAAATTTTATAAGACACTGAGCCAGAGTCTTAACTGATATACATTAACATAGCCTCACTAAAGTCAATCATGCTTCATAGATTTACTCAGTCTGATAATCTAGCCCAATATGCATGATCTCGTCACTCTTTAAATTTATTTGAGAGCCTCTAGACCTCAAAAATGCATTACTCAACACCATGTCATAAAAAATATTCCATATTATAAGACAAAGAAAATAAATTAATCTAAAATGTAATTTTGGCTGGCCAGAAATGTGAGACTCCTAACAGTGTCCAATGATGCATTGCAAAGCCTTATTTTAAGCATTACTGTAAGCATACTGTGTGTGTTTTAGACATGCCTCCAGTAACTCTTGTTTAGCAATTGAAAGCAATATGGAAGGGGTCAGCATCACAACAAAACTAAATAGTTATCTTCTTTTATGATATTCTTGCTTCCTATGAACCATAATTCAAAAATCAACCATGATTTGATTTTTAAATCAATTATAGAGAATGTTATTGGCAGAATATACTGTAGCTGAAGGATGGACGATTTTGCAAATAACTGCATGAAATTCGTCACAGAAACACATTCTTCAGGCTATTTCGAACAGTATAAAAGCTTCACGATTTTTTTAAGACAGAGGTTTTAGGGGCTACTTGGTATTTCTTTTATTTGTGTAATTTTAGTAACAGAATGCCTGTTCTTCATGGATTATAATCTTCTCTGCTGTGAAGACAGATCAATATTGGAGTCCACAGAATAAATACAAGGATTTACAGCTGGAAAACTATCACACCTTCTTAATGATCTTTCTTTTTTACAACATCTAAAAATATCAAAAATGGATATTCAGTCTGGAAAAGTCAAAAGAAAATCATGGGAAACAGCAGGATTCCATGATACCTGGATAATCAGTTGGGTATTTTCCATGGAAAATTTGACTTTTGTTGTAAGAAACAAAGATTTTGGCTCACAGTAGAGAACTTTTGATGTTTCAGACTTCCAGACATCTGTTGAAAAAACAATTTTTCCCCATAAAAGTTAGACATCCTGCAAGGAAAATTACACTTAATTGAAATAGTTGCGACTGTTTTGCCCAGCAATAAACACTAGAGAGGAAGTATTGGTTGGTAAGAAGATATGCAAAGGTTAAAAAGGGTTGGGGAGGCTTCATAGGATTAGAAGGCCCCAGTTAAAGTTCTCTTGTCTAGTTGGGAAGGTCCTTCATGCCCTGAAATAAATTTTGAGGGCAGAGAGCAATAGAATATAGGTGGTAACATGGAGCTGATGTATGTGGAAGTGGTTTGATATTTGTGGCCTAATAATAAATAACAATGAATAATATCTAGCACTTACATAGTATCTATCATCTGGGAGTTTATACTTCTATGCTAACACTCTGGTAAATATTTTATTCAGATATATCATCGGTAATACCTCTAACCAGAATTAATAGGACACCAAGGTTGTTTCACAAGCATATTCATTGCAAAGAGTTTCATTCAACTCTTATATTTTAGGCAAGCAAAGGACTTATGCACTAAAATTTTCAACTCATATTTTGCTGCATCTAAACATCATTAAAGCTAATAAAGGTACTCTGCTGTGAAAAAAATAAGCTCTTTATAATTGTATGCTGGAAATAATGGCACACCAACATGATACACCAGCAGGAGACAAGAATATGTTCTGAAGGGCAGGAGGGTAAAGCAGTTTATTGAAGACTAACTACATTAGGATTGACTAAAGAAAAATTGAGCTAGTTCAAACTGCAATCCAAGCAACATTATTTTTAGTCTTTCAATTATTCGAGGTTTTGTAATGTGATTTTTTAGGTTAACATTCCATTATATTAAAAGAATTCTGTCATATGGCTTGTGGAGTCTTAGCATAAAATGATTCAGTGTAGGTAAGCCTGATAGATAACACAGATACAGAGATAAAAGAAAGGAAACATCTTTTGGCATTTTTGCCCCTTTTGACTACGCTAATATATATCCAGATTCAGTTTTGGTCATTTGCTTAACATGCTTCACATCAAAAATATTGTCATGTTACAGGTTTGGAGCTGCGCAGAAGAAAGCCATAGACTGTTAGCTAATTCTTACTGGGCGCATCTACACGTGCCCCCAACTGTACAGTTCTTAACATGCACTCATTTAGTACTTGCTTCAGCAAGCATTAAATAAAGGCGCACTAACTGCCGTTACTGTGAAGTCCTGGCGGCGTATGGGTCATTTCCAAATCTACCATGCAGTAGCATTGGTGTTGTAGTTCATGCCCACCAACACTAAGGCGATGTAGCATCTTGCGTAGACATGCCGACTGAGTAGAAAAACAAAATGGCTTTAGCAAAACTACCATTCACTGGGATGACAAGTTTGGGTCTCCTCAAAACAGATGAGTAAATCAGTAATACTGTCTCCTTATTTATCTGTGAAATGGCATGCAGACAAGTAGTAATGCATGGATAACTCATAAAAAAAAATCTTGATTCACTTGCTACCATAATATTTTGCTTTGTCTTTGTATTTTCCATGATGTATTATTTATATAATAAAGCATGTTATCAGATCCTGTTCAAAATTCAACTTTAGCTACCACTTCCTTTTAATATACACACATATACATTTCATTTTGATTCAAGTAGGCTGTACAGATAGGTTGGAAAGACATTACTTACAACTCTGGAAGTGAGCAAGCCCAGCTTAGGATGGTTGGTTCACAAGAGTTCGTATCCATTAACAGAGACAGAAAATTGTATTTTTATGAGACTTGGTGCAATTATATTTGTTTCAAGCACAGCAATACAGAGAGGGCTAAGAACTACAGTGAGACCTCAATTTTGCAGTAGGCCAAATAAGGTTATGCTGAAGAGAGCAGCAGATTACACAATGGACTGTTTGAAGCATTTTAAAAAGTTCTTACATCATGATTTTCCCATTTTTTTAGTAGCATGAAAGCCTCTTGTTCCCTGCAAAAATGAAACAAGAAAATTCAGGTCTACCAATGTGCTGTCCTATTACCTAATGCAAGGTTGATAAAGCAGGGCCAGTCTAACTCTTTCCTTCAGCTTTTGCCAGGGAGCATGTCAGAAAAAGGCAATGGTACTGTTGTTTGAATTTTAACCAGAAATGAAACCATGACAAATTAACCATGCCAAAGTAATAGCAGTGTGCAAAGTTGCCAACCCCAGACAAATGTTTTTACTGACAGGTTTGGTTGGCAGCAAAAAGTGGTGGATTATCAGTTAAAAAAAAAAAAAATCTTGGATTGCCATGCCTGCTTGACTGCAAAAATAATTGTACAACATGCCGACCCCGACCCTCCTCGCCCAGGCATCCCTTACTCACCCCCAGAGGCATAGCAAGGTATGTCAGTGCCTGGGGCAGATGGGGATGGGGTGGAGGGGGCAAGGGAAGGAATGATACAGACCACTAGAGAGCAGGAGGAAGAGTCTTACTTCCCCTGCTCTCTGCACTCAGGCAACAACTGCTAAAACTCATTCTGGCACAGCATGAGCTTGGCTGCTGTTACTGAGGGAAAGGCTTACTGCACACTGGTGCAATAGCCTAACTGGTTCGGACTCCATGAGGCTGCTCTTGGTGACCCATTTGGTTCCCCTTCCCTCACCACCCAGATATGCTTTTGGGCACAGGGTTGTGCCATCCATGGCAAAGCTGGCTGTGGGGTGGGGGTATATTCCACTTGTGTCATTTCCCTCCTCCACTCCTCCCACCAAAACACTAAGGAGCATGGGGCTGCACTTGCCCACCTCCCTATGCCTGGGCTGCCTTTGCAATGGAAAAGACTCAGGGTGGGGGGAAAGGCTATACCAGTACACTCTTTTAAGTGGGTGCTTAGGGCTGGTGTCCCTTACCTTGCCCTAGTTATGTGGGGCATTAGGGTCACTGCCATACCCTAATGCCCCACCTTAATCCATCCCCAGCCTTAGCACTGCTGGGCCTGCTCCTCCCATCCAGCATGGACTCCCAACTCCTTGCCTTTCCCTCCTCCCAGCACGTAGCTCCCTCCAAGACACACCGTCCCCCTTCCTGTATGTTCCAGGTAAGGCAGGGCACAGCCAAAGGGACACAGCAGCAGCACGTGGGTAGGAAGAAGGGAGGATGGCTGTAGAACTAGAAAGCTCCAAGAATGCTGCTTTCTGCAGAGTGCTGTGTTCCCGCACAGACACCACATAGCATTGCTGTGCTCCATCTGTCTTTCAAGCTTGCCTGCAAGCTACTTTCCAAGAGGGAACTTCAATCAGTTCCCAGTCACTTAATTTTTATTGAGGGCTCTTTAAAAAAAAAAAATAGAATTTACACATGGACATTTTAGGGGGGGTTTTGTTTGTTTGTTTTTTACAAGCAGGCTGTAAATGTAGACAGTTGGCAATTGCGATAGGGTGTTTAAGATACTGTATTTACCTGAATACAAGATTACCCCAAATTTCAGACAATCCCCCAATCATTAGTTTCTATACACAGAAAATTTATGAATGATAATTTTCCATGCATGGAATCTAATTATTGGAAGGTCATCTTAAATTCATTCCCCCCCAACTACTGCAGGTGTTGGAGGGGAGGAAGTGATGAGGGGGTCAGTATGGAGAAAGCAGTAGGGGGCAATGGGGAACAGGCAGTAGAGGGGCACATGGTAGGCAGGGGAGTAGGGAACAGTAAGGGGACAGGCAGAAGAACAAGAGGTGGGGGCAGGTAGTGTAGAGGCAGGAAGCTTGCCCCCTACCGCTTGTCCCCCCTCACCACCCCGCATTGTGCTTGCCCACAGCCTCAGGCCCTGATTCCCCCCTCCCAACCCTTCCCATACTTCCCCCTTCATACAGCTTCTGCCCTCCCTTGCACCCACAGCCTCAGGACCCAGTCCCCTTTCCTCCCACCTCCCTCTGCCCAAAGTCTCTATCCCCCACCTGCCCCTCCCCTTACCTTTGCTCTGTGCTGGCAGGCTGTATCCTCACTGCAGCCTGAGACATGCAGCATGTGCTCTAGCTGGCCCTATAGCAGCAGTACAGAGCCAGTTGGCACTGCTGCTACAGGCCTCAGCTGGAGCATATGTTCTGGTGCTCCACATTCCAGACCGCAGCGAGGATGGAGCCTACTGGCACTGAGCAAAGGTAAGAAGGAATGCGGCAGAGGAGGAGAAGCAGTGCAGGGGAGACTGGAGGCATTGAGGGCTTCAGGCTGCAGGGGAAGAGTAGTGGGGGATGTAGAGGCAGCAGAGGGCAGGCAGCAGGGTTGGGGGCAGAGAGAGAGCTGCAGCAGTAGCTCTTGTAGGGTGAGGGGCTTCCCGCCCCATGTTAAAAAGAGGAAAAACTCTCATCTTCTAATTGAGTAAATATGGTATTGCCAATAGCTTCAATAACTCTTCCTTAAAAAATTGAGACCCTGCATTGAATTTATTCATTTATAGATAGGCTTAACAATCACCAATCATAGAAAAAGTTAAAATCTAAACCTTCTTAGAACTTAATCCAATGTCTGCTGAAATCAATTAAAAGACTCTAAATTGACTTCAATGGGCTTTGGAGAAGACACTTAATTTGCCACATCACACCTTTTCCATCCTGCAATAGTATGACCTGACTTCTCTTTTATCTGGAAAGACAATCATTGAGGAAAAATGTATGTTTAGAAGGTAAAAGTTGCTGCATTTTGGAATCTTTCAAAGGACAAATACATTTCTATTAATAATAAACTGTGAAAACACAGTTGAAAATTCTGCTAATCTAGCATATGCATTTCTCTCCAAAATGCTATACACGGCTAGCTTAAATTAAGCTGACAATTCTTCAGGTGTTACACAGCAGTTGGAATTCTGGCGACAGTACTGAGCTACTGTATAAATTTAATCAACATTTTATAAGATATTCTTTAAAAACATGATCTACCAAGACATATATACACTTTATAGTATGGCAAGTCTTTCCAGCTACCAAATATGATCCGCTATCATGTGTAAATGTGATTCCTACTAACAAGCATTCTAGTATTCGTATTTTCAGCTGCAAGAGAGAAATATATGTGGACACTTATGTTACCAGATAATTTATATGGAAAACTGTTTCATGTCAGAAGTTTATTTTTATTGGTAAAATATTAAATAATATACAGAATTAAAAACTGCACTTACACTTCTGAGAAGAAATAAGTCTTGGACAAATTATATGCTTGTTCCTGAGATTCCCTACATTTATTCCAGTAGCTGTGCACTCAGACAGTACAAACTTTATAATATAATCCTTTTCACAAAGTATTACAAAGTTTCTGCAGCTTCTTCTTTTATTTATACACACATACAGACTCTCACTCTCCCGTGGCTGTACAACACTCATTCAGGTATGGAACCATATGTATGCATGTATGCTTAAAGAGAAGGAAAAGAAAATGCAAGTCTCATATTTCAGTCTGCAGTGGCA
>NW_005842027.1:87185-99649 GCF_000455745.1 Alligator sinensis | reverse complement strand
AGCAGGGGCATTAAGATTTGCTTTAGAGTGGTTCACAGGGACCACTGTAATAATGGTTGTTTCTAAACTTTTGTTATAAAGACATGTTCCAAAGACCATAAATTCAGTGGGAAGAGTCCCAGTGTCTTCGCTGGTTTTTGGACCCAGCCCTAAAACCCAATTTTAGAGGAGCCTCATCTGCATGCAAAGTAGCTACACAGAACTAAAGGGTGCCTATACACATGCTCTGGGATGGGGGGAGGCAGCTTTTTAATTAGAGCAGCTGTCGGGTGCCATTCTAATTAAAAACACCTACAGTGTCTCGTGTATTCAGCGTCCCACATTTCATTCAACAAACTTTAGTTAAAGTTCCCCCACTGCCATTTTGAAACACGGGATGCTGAATACATAAGATGCTGCAGCATGCTGAAGCGTTCTGAATAGGACGCTTGAGCAGATTCGACTAATCAAGTCTGCTCTGTCATGTTCTAGTCAGATTGCATCAGAGCACGTGTAAAAGTGCCCAAAGATTTAACTTGGGAAGAAAGTTGTTTGCCATAGTACTCAGCTGGGTTGCCTCATCAGAAATGAGAACTGTCAAATTCAGCCCTGGAGTAAATGGGGTACAACTCCACAGAAGTCATTAAAGATGCTCTTATACACACCAAGGGTATGGATCAGATTCTGGCATCCTGAACTCACACTCCACAAAACCTTGTTCCAAGAACGATCTCATTAACTTTTAAATGAAACCTCCTTTGTGGAAAAAGGGGCAGCTCAACCTATATAAGGATATCAGAATTTGGCCCTGCAAGCATAAAAAAAAACCCAACTGTGAAGCTCACCAGTTTGAACATATTTTACTTTCTAAACTCAAAATAGGTCTTGGAAATAATTTTGGCAATCAATCGGGGTGGAGGGGGGAGAAGGGGAGGGAGAATCAGTCTCCTCACCTTTGCTTTTATTAAAAAAGACATATCAAATACAAATTTAAAAGACAAAAGTGGCTACTGTGCATGCGCAGTAACTGCCTTTCAAAGAAATCTCATAGGGACTTTTTTATGTACCTAAATACATATTTACAGAACAGCGGCTTCAGTTTACTGGGGAAAAGGCATTAAAATACACTATATATAAATATGTATGATATGTAGAACAAACCCCATCTAAACTTACATAAGACGTACAGCTCTAAAGAAGCTTTTCTGGTCTCTCAGGTAGATAATGGACACAAGTCCTGAACTTATACAGGCAAATCTCTCCCAGTGGAATAAATGGGGAGTTTGCCTTAGCTCAGACATTAGGATCTGATCCAAAATCCATCGTCAAAGCCCAGAGAAGTCCGAGTGGGCTCTGGACCAGGCCCAGTGCTTTTTGTTTTGTTTTGTTTTTAAATAAATAGCCATATTAAGTGCTTTCTCAAGAAAAAAGCTGCAGTTACAAAAGAAAGAAAATAAAAAAAGAGGCAATGACATGTTTGTTCTCAGTTTATACACCTTGTCCTTGTTCCAATGTCAAATAAAAGCAGGAGTTAAGGAATAGGAATTAGCCTTAGCTTTGAGCTGTTCACCTTTTGTCACTTTGTTTCACTATTTTAATTTACATAATTATTTGAATTTTATCTTTTACTGCGTTTAAGATGGAACATTTTAATGTGCTGACTGAGAAAAGGGGAAAAAATCTGTACGTTATTAAGACATTAGGGCAAGTATTGCACTTGAACAGAAAATAATCAAAAAAGGTTGCGTTTTGTGGGGTCTTTGTTGGTTTGTTTTTTCTTGTTTTTTAACTGAGTAATATAAGCAATCATTCCACATTTGAAAGAAGCATGTTTTGAGAGCAAAATCCAAGAATGAAGCATCAAGAACAAATTTGGGGTTAGCAACCCCCACCCTGGAATAGTACAGTAGTAAAACTTCTTTTAAAGCATTTTCTTCCAACAGGAAAAAAAAATTATATGACTTTTACTTTACAATTTTAAATCTTTCTAAACATTTGCATTAAAAGTTTCCAGTCTCTCATAAAAAGATATACATTTTAGGAAAAAAAAATTACAACCAGAAAATAAAACCAACTAAAAAGGAAGGCAAATATACAATATTACAGTTACATAGCTGTGGAGTCATCTCTGTATGTACCCTATTTTTGAAAGTGTTACAAAGATTACGTACCTTAATGTTTTTTTCCCCTCAAATTAACTATCTTTTTTTTTTTCCTGTTTTTAATATAAAACTACACTTGAGTACAAAAATATGTAAACAGACTGTACAGCCAGTGAACGGAGAGAGAAATGAAAAAAAAAAAGCCTAGACAAACCAATGCTACAGGAGATAACAGCTAGCCCAGTCTTTTAAGCTAAAGGGGAGGGGGGAAGAGAAAACAATTGAAAGCAATAAAGGAAACTTTGCTACATGAATCAGGAAGTGAATATGTTCAAGCTTTGAGAACGCTTGACAATTAGTCAAATAATTGATCACAGTTTCAGAATCTGAACTACTACAAAAATAACTAAAAGTCCTTCCCTTGTTACAATGTGTTCAGAAATGAACACCCATTTCCAGTAAGTAATGTCAAATCTCAGTAAGTGCATAGTAGGAGATTCAGTGACCTCTACCCCTTCAAGAAGCTTTTCTTACTCTTTGTCACTTGAGGTAAAACTAAATGGCCCAATTTACTGCAAACTGGCTTTCATGCCTAGAATGGGACCATGTTTTCAATTCTGCTTTGCAGAGGACCTCCATATTTTACTTCTGAATAATGATATAAAGACAGTCTACCAGTATGTACTACTCAGAATTTGGGTTTAAGGCTAATGCATAAATTTAGGAGAATTTTGAACTTTCAAAATTTATGAGTGATGAGACTCAATGTAAGCTGCTGAACTTTGCAAATTAGCTAGTAAGGCTCTGATACAGTTAAGAGAGGAGTAAAAAGGACATGCTTACAGAAGTTCCTCAGCAGTCCCAATGAGGTTGCTGGGAGTACTTAGGTGTGTGAAAGTAGGTGGGTGCCAAAATGTTTACTTGGACTGAAGCATATGGACCTCAGTCCTTTCAACTGTCTTCAGTTAGCGTTGGACAAGACCGTAAGTGAACAAACATGATAAAAGCGACAAAGCATCTCAGAACGCAATTTGATTATTTAGCTTGACAACTGTCGTTTGCTTGTAATTGTTTATAATACTTCAAATGTGCTAATAAATGCACATAATCTCCAGCTGCTCTATACTGCATATCATCACTGGCTTTAATTGTTTTTAAATAAGACTATATAAAATTAACATACAATTCAACTGAGCCAAAGCCAGTTTCATCTCACTTTTTCAAGACTATCTTTGCTTTGCTAACAATGTTACCCTTCTTCCCAATGCACATCTTAATGAAATGACACGAAATAGTTGCTTCAAAGTAGTGAGGTAAAAGCAAGTTAACTAGCTGAGGACCTTTATAATTCGCAATCTACTTAGGTCCTTAGTTGAAGTCACTAACTTCATTAGGCAAATCAGCATAAACTGGTTTTTTGGAGGTAGAAGCAGCTTGTTATTTTGTGGCCTCTTTTAATGTGCATCCTTATGGAACATCTAGAGGGCCAAGACAGACATGCCATTTAAGTCCCCCTATTGTCCCCAAGTTTTGAATGGTTGAATTTTGCTCAGTGGCTGAATTTGCTTTCCTGCCTCAAGCTGGCAAAATACATAGTAAAACAGCAAATTTTGAATAAGAAAAATTGTGAATGTCTTTGTCTGTGATATATAAACTCTATTGATACAGGGACAATTTTTGATTTGTACCCTAAAATGGGAGACCTACTACAGAGAAGAAACAAGCTGAATTACAAAAGAGTCTCGTTCTCTCTCTAAATAGAGAGGATGCTTAGACACCATTCATTTTGCTTCATTGATGGAAGCACTTTTTAAGCAGAATGCGGTTGCTTTAATCCCATTAATTACTTCTCAAAGAGCTGGTTTTACTGTAATATCCTATATATTTCTCTGTGCATTCCTAATACATTCCTAACTCAATGCAAAAAAAAAAAATTGGCTGTAAAACTCATTAGTCTTAATGATAGATACACAGCTCTGAGACTACGGGTCATATCAGACTAGAACTAAGCAGCTGCATCTCTATTTACATAAATGGAGTTACACCAGTATAGACCAAATCTTGCTTTATGCCTTAAAATGGAGTGCAAAAGCTTACTGGCAGGACAGTTTATGGAAACAGCTATTTTGAATGCTGGGGAAATGCCCATAGGAAGCTAATTCTTAATTTGTAAACAAAAAAGTATTTGACTTGAAATTGATTCCAAGAGTTAAACATAACTTGGATAGTTTTGATTAGATACACAAGGTAACTCTGAAATAACAAATTTTCAAATAAAGGAATACACTGCTAGTAAATGTTTAATGGACCCAAAACTACCTGCTGATTTTTTTTAGTAGATTACTATGAATAATTAATACATGTGACAAATTCAACAGCTTCTCTTAAAAATCTGCAAACAGCAAGTGAGACAAATATATCTTCCAAGGTCCAAATCCTGCAGCCTCACTGGGTGATCTGCAACAACCAACTTGCAGAATCTGGATTTATCTTGTTTTCTCTGAACAACTCTCACTGCTGTAAATCCCAAGTAGGATGCATGAACTGCTTATGCTAACATAATATCCACTCTAACATTTTCCCCAAACTTAAAATGAACCTAAATCCTTTCCACTTCTTTTAGAGAAGACACATTTTGGTGAGCTTTAAGAAAGATAGAAATGATGAAAAATTAGCGTGCCTCTAAACTCCCTTGCTTAGACTTAGACAGGAAATGCAAACATCTAAAGGCAATGACTAAAATCTTGCTGTACCTATTCTGGTCCTCAGTGTGGTATTAGGGGAATAAACTGCTGTCCACAAGGCTAGTTTTGTGAACCTGCCAGCCTCTACTTAATTAGCTTTCCCCATAATGGTTGCACTCAGGACTACCACCACTGAGCTGCCTTGGTCTTTCCAGTATTTATTTAGTAGCACAATACATAATATGTCGTTGGCTGGAAACTGAACAAAAGTGTTAGCTTAACTAAAGTTAACAATAAAAACATGAGGTCTTTGAGTCTGATTTTTCAAATTGCTATTGAACATTCCCTAAGGGAGAATGAATCATTAATGAAAAAATGTACCATTAACTGTGGGTCACATTCTAGTAAGTTTTTGCATGGGTACCTACAAAAATTCCCCCTTTTTTCATATCCTGTGCATGCACTCACAGGCTCTAGTGCATATTTGTGTCCTTGTGCTAGACATCTGAAGTGGCTGTGTTCCACTTCAGTCTTCACACTGGCCATTGGGTGGAGCACACATTGCACTCTCTTAGAAGTGCAACAATGGGCTGGATTCCCTCTTTCTCCTAGGCTCAGGTAGGCATTTTGTTAATGCCTTGAGCCCCATGAAACCTCCTATATGGGGACCACTCTCCTACAGCTGAAATCAATGTGTGATCACCTTTAAAAGGAAAGAGATCTTGTAGCTGGTGAACAGTGGGGGCATGTACTTGTGCGTTTTAATGCACAGTAGCCTATTTTACTGCAAATTAAAGCGGCACGTAAAAATCCATGCTAATGTGCAGTAGAATAAGCTACTACACATTAAGCATCACCTAAAAAAGAGTGTGCTTGCGCTACTGCAAATTAGCACAGCCTAATGCACATTTATTTAGTACCTCATACTGGAGACAGTAAATTTAATGTGCATTAAGAAAAGTGCATGAATGCATGTGTAGACACGCCCAGTCTGATGTGCCTTATATCCTGATCTGGCCCAGATGTTCCTCTCTCCACAAAAGAACGGCGTAAGATGAGGAAACTTAGTGAGCTTTCTCCTAAACTTATATCAGCCTGGGACTGTCTCCTACATGTACCGCTGCCTCTCTACACAATGGGAACATGGCTGCTTCTGGAGATTGTATCATTAGGGTTGCCTACAAAACCTGCCCTCCATAGACTGTGAAAGAGATGGAAGGGAAACACCAGGAAACTATGTTGAACTGATCAGTGCCACTTCTTGTCCCTGTTCCCTTCCACCCCTTTCAGCAAGGAGATCTCCATGGGTTCTCAAGTAGGTGTCACAGAATTCAGCATTCCCCCAATCCTTTACTTAACACAAAAAAAAAAATTCATTCATAGCCCCATGGAGTACAACTGAGCAGAGGAAGGGATCCTCTTTCATTTCACTGTCCAAATGCAGTTTCCTTCTCTTCCCATCAGCACCAGGAGTACGTGGTCTTTGACAGCTACCTTTGGAATCAAATAAGTAGTTTAGAAGTCATCAGCAGGGTGTAAGCTACCTTGATCATGCCAGGCACAAATCAGGGAGGAAGGAACATGGGCAGTTAAGATTTTGCCCAAGCTTCATCTGTATCCTAACTAAGAAAGGCATACAAGGAAGCTAAGAACAATGTTGGGAATAAGTCTTTAGATCTGTTTCTCTAAAGTCCCTGTATTCCCAGCCTTGATAGCTCTCATATTACATAAAGCAGCATTTCTATCCATATTGTATTATAATTAATAGGCTACTGCAAGACTTTACCAGCTCCTACTTAATAGCATTTCAGTGCCGGGAAGTAGTAGTCAGGTAATCTGGCCATGATCTACTGTATCCTCTCTAAACAGGGCTTCTAACTGCCAAGTACGTCGCCATAAAAAGATTTCAATCAATACCACTCAGCTCCTACTTTCAATTGCTCCAGGTCTGGGAAGATAAGAAGAAACAGCACCCCTTCAAATGAACAGCAAGTTGGCATGTACACAGAATATGCAGATTCAAGTGAGCAAATGGGAATTCATTATGGGCTGGTCGTGCAATCACTTAAGCACTTGAGTAACTTTACTCATGTGAATAGTCATCATTGAACTCAATGAGACTTCATGAGAAGGAAGTTACTCACTCATGTAAATGTTTAAGGCTCAGGCTCTATTTTGGTGGTTCACTTTCAACAATGTTTGATGCAAGACGATTTGG
Organism: Alligator sinensis; assembly: GCF_000455745.1. Classification (NCBI taxonomy): domain Eukaryota; kingdom Metazoa; phylum Chordata; order Crocodylia; family Alligatoridae; genus Alligator; species Alligator sinensis. The sequence goes on along the minus strand of NW_005842027.1, from coordinate 92,666 downwards.
GTTTAAATGACAATATATCATACTGGGGTTGCATTTATTTTTTCAGGAGAAACTTAACCTACAGAATATTGGACTAGTGGTTCTGTCTTGCATTGGGAATGGGAAAAAAACCAACAATAAAATAAACCCTGTTTGCATGGTTCTCTGTCTGGCTTGCAGCTCAATGGGACGATTGTACTGGCTTTTTGTTTTGTTTTTTTGCAGCAAGTAAAGCTCACAAATATGAACTCAAACCAAACCTCAGTGCCTATACCTCAAGTACCCATTTTTCCAAAGTGCTAAATGAAGTTAAATCATATTGACAGCTGTTTCTCTGAATAGGTTTTACACTCTCCTAGAGCAAAGGTCATATATCAAGATTTGCAAATGCTTCTATCCTCAAATCAAAGAGGAATTAAGGATTTGAAAAGAATACTAGGTAGTCACTGATTCCACAAATCAGTAAGCCAAAGATCTACTGAAAAAGAGGTTATCAAGGACCAGATCTTGATGTAGCGTGGATTACTTCCATCAAAGTCAAAAGAACTATGATGATTAATGCCAATTTATGATCCGGACCCTAGTGTTTTCCCAGCTGTAAGTCTTACTGCTGAGAGGTTAACACTGAAGATGACAGAATGAGAAAATATTTTTATATATATATATATATTTTTTTTTTAAAGAACACTTCGCTACTAGTACATTGGTAATTTTAAAACAAATTATTTTAAAAGAGCAGCAGAACCTCTTGAGTAAACTATAGGCTCTTATAGACTCCTAGGCTACCTATTGTCCTAGAAGCTAGGTTAAAACCGTTATTTCTAAATGCTGTTTCTTAAAACATAGGGTGCAATTAGCTAAGTAAGGCTATGAGGGAGCCTGTAAGAAGTCAGTGAGTCAACACATAGTTATGGAATAACAGCAAATCAGCAATTCTAACAAAAGGTGCTTCATAAGTAAAATAAAAAACACAGGTCCTCAAACTTACTGCAGGAGGTCCCTAAGACTTATGAAACTAAACTGCTGTTATGTGGTACAGTGTTACACATACATAATTTATACATTCCAGAGGGGCAGTAAACACCGAACCCATGAAAACAGCCAACCTTAGGAAGTAATTTTGCAAGGAATATTGACTTTGATTCATGCTTCTATATCCCCAGAGTAAACCAGTTTTACTTTAAAAATAATTGTTCATTCTGCAGAATAAAATTCCCCACTCCTCCCTTCCCCAACCCCCCACCATATCTATACAGTTGAATGAGCTTTCCTCTGAAATGTTTCTACCTATTTGCCTGAAATTGTTAATCTACAAACGAGTGGCAACTCCTTTTGACTTTAAAGCACCTATTAGGGTTAAGCAGTGCCCAAAATAGGATGTGATATACAACTAATTGTGACAGAAATGGACTGCCTTTCAATTCCCACTGAAAACATCAGACAGGCCACCAAAACAAAAGTGACAGCAACAACAGAAGAAACTCTCTCATCCCTTGTTTTCCTTCTTTCCGTTCTTAAACTGGGCAGAGTGACTGAGGTTGGGTCCATAAAATAAGGTTAATAATAAACAACAGCAACAACAACAACAACAACAACAAAAGGTGTGTCAACATCTGAGGAAAAGTGGGATTGTAAGTGCAGTATTTCTTCATGTGCAGTTTTTCTACTTCATAAGATTCCCCTTTGGATGACAAGGCCTAGTGGAATGTGTGCTCTCCTCGAACAATGTGCGACGAGAACTCGTAGCGGTCCTGGCTTCGATAGCCACAGATGTTGCATTCTAATGGGTCCCGATAGCCATGGCAACCCATATGGATGGTGTACATGACATGATCTAGGAAAAGAACTCGACAGTGCTCACACTTGAAGGCCCTAATCTGCTCCCCTTCTCCATTGAAGACCTTATAGATATCCTTTAAAGAGCCCTTTGAAGCTTTTGTGGCATCCAAAGCCTTGGTGTCCTCCTTCATATAAGCTGGGCTTTGCTTCCTCTTGGGATTTAAGGCAGAGTTTCCTTGGTAGGACTGGCGATCTTCATGGCTGCTTTCTGAGTCAGTAGAATCTGGGCAGCTATTGCTGGGGGATCCCTCTCTTTCCTGGGGTCGACTCTTTGGTCTGATGAGGGAGATAGGGACATCCATGTTGTTTTCGTGACTGTCAGCTGTTTCCCTGCTAGTGGGCCTTTCTATCCTACTAGGATGATAGACCTGAGCATAAGCTGAGCTGATGACTGGGGCCACCTCAGCAATTGTGCTTGGTGTGTGTTGCATCAGGGGGTGAAGTGCCTCAGCTCCAAGGTAGGTGATTGCATTGTTGATGGCTTGGTCCATCATGTGAGACTGCATCAGCTCAGCCTCCTTCTCGTAGGACAAGTTCATATCAAAGTGAATTTCTGGATAGCCAAATCTCATGAGCTTTTCACCTAAAGGACAAGAACAAAATAAATAAAAATAAAAAGTTATCTAGGGGCTCAATTACACACACACCAACCCTTCCCCCCACCCCCCCAAAAAACCCCAAAATATGTATTTCTAAGGGAAAAAATCACTAGTAGGCATAAGGACAGTATCAAAGCCCTCTGCCCGGATAGGTCTATATATAGCATGGATTGGCACCCTCACTAGAGATAATCTTGACACAACTCAAAATAAGCCTACTACTGGCACAAGTTCTAAACTTTCTGGAAACCTTCAGGTGATATTTCTTGTTAGGAACGAGGAAAAAGGGCGAACATTCCTCATCAGGTGGTTATATTGTAGTTCCATCTGTCTCAATAGAACTACTCTAGTTTACACCACATGACAATCAGTCCAAGAAGTACTTTCTTTTTCAACATACACTCCAAAGATCTGATTTTCTATGATGCTGAGACCCTATGTGAGGCACCTAACATAGCAATACCTCACAATAGGGCTCCACTGAGGAAGCAGTCTAAGAAGGGATGCAAGACCTGCAGGCCTGCAAGCATACTGATCCACTAGATAGCACAAGGAATGCGAAGCATCTGCTCCACACACCAACTTCAGTAATGGATACAAGTGAGACTTAGGAGAAGCCACAAATCCTGGTGTGTGAGGCTGAAGTTTGCATTTTCATTCACATAAAGCCCAATGATTCAGGGGAATTTAAATGTCACAATCTGTACATATTAGAAAATAAGTTAACAGAATCATGTATTCACTTAGGCTAGGGACAGACATTACACATAAACCTGTTTAAGTGATCAGAAACTGGTTTAAACCTGTAACAGAACAGATGTTCAGTGCATATAAACCAGTCTGAAAATGGCTGAAACCGGTTTGAGATAAACCTGGTTGACCAGTTGAACCTTCACTTTGAGAAGATTCTTCAGCAATGGATGACCCCGCTCCACCCGAAGAGGACTCCCGCATTGAGACTCTATATGGACTGAGACACTTTCCTTCGAACCACTTCCACCATTGCGGACCATTGTAACGGATTTGTGTGTATCTATCTTCTTTCTCTCTCAGCGTCACGAGCCCCCTCTGTATGACAGACAGCCCTCATAACCAATCAGTGGCAAGGGGCAGGGGCTGACAGCCCTTGTAGCCAATCAGCAATGAGAGGTGGGTACACCAGGGCCCCTCAGCCAGAGGTGCAGCCACAATAAGCTCTTGAAAATGGCAGATGGACCTATAATCTATTTGTGAAATCAGACAGCTGCCTCCTCAAGTTTGGTAGATCTCTAATCATTAGGCTAGAATGATTAAAGCAAGCCACTTTCTGAAGTCTGGCACATGATGGAGAGATATAAGTAGGATAACACATGATGACCGACTCCCTAGCCCAAATGAAAAGATACACATTTATAGCTGGGTAGAATGGGGGCAGCCGTCAAACAATCTAGCATGTAGCTTGAATTCATGCCCTTAGGTCAGGGGTGGGCAAGATGCGGCCCACCAGGCCATTCTATCTGTCCCGCGGGGCTCCTAAAACATTTAGAAAATTAATATTTATCTTCCCCTCGCTGCCTGTCATGCGGCCCTTGATGGCTTGCCAAAACTCATTAAGCAGCCCTCTGCCCAAAATAATTGCCTGCCCCTGCCTTAGGTCTATAACAGGATATCTTACTTGCTTTGCCACCACTAACTGTAAAACCAGAACACCATACTGGTGAATTAGGTAAAGGTTGAGAACTACTGTTATACATAATTGTATTAAATAATTATTAATAGTTTTAAGTTGCCATGGGATGGATTTTAGAAACTAATTTTGGCTTGCTCTCACTCTCATTGTATTTTCTGTCAGAAACATACCTCAGTACTGAAAATAGGGAGTCACTAACTTCACTATTTTGACTTCCTTATAACTTAAAAACCTCAACATTTTCTTTTAAATTTTAGCAAATGTACTTGGAAAAAATGTTGAAACCAAACACACTATGAACTACGTTCTTCTGAATGCTATCAGTACGTGTCAATAGAATACCCATTCCACATTTTTTCACTGAATATGCTATTTAATGCCTGATATTCCATGTACAAGCCTAATATGAAGGATGATGTGAAGCATCCAACTGACTTTAGTGGTACTACATCTGTTTCTGATCAGGCCAGTAGCACTTGGTCCTGACTGGTTAAGGAGGAATGTGACCAGTTAGTTTTACCTGAAAAGCAACAACATACATGCTTGGAAATGAATTCTGGCAAATGCACCCTGTTTCAAAAAATCATTAGTTAACAGTGATAGAGTTAGATTGTGCACATATTGAATTATTCAAGGCTGCAGGAAAGACAAACCCAAAGCATGTAGTAAAAACAAAATGATAACATTTTCTATGAAGAGCTGCAGGTGATAAATGGAAGACCCATTTATTGCTCAAGGGTCATGGTCTAAGTGTTATTGGATTATGTACCTTATATTATGCTGCCCCATGGCTACCTATTTTTTTATTCCTACAATTTACTAAGCAGAAGGAAAAACAAGGGAGGAAAATGTCCCATTTGTTAAACATAGATGTCAGAGGAAAATAGGATGATAAGAGTGAAATTGCAAGAACATCATGACCACAGGGAAGTCTCTTTTTTGGTGTTACCTAAACATGATTTTCTAGACTGATATTAGAGCCATAAGCTGAAAGCCTTGCTATCTATGATGATTATCTTAGAGGCAAAGATTTTTTCTGATAACTTATTGGACCAACTGTGTAGTTGGAAGATCTATTGGACAAGCTATTTCAGAGTGACTAGGTCTTTAATGGGAGTTAGATCTAGCCTTGTTGATTGTTACTTCTACGGCTGTGCAAAGCTTTGGGTGGTGATTCGATTTGGAGGAGGTTTGGCCCAATTCGGTGGCTGAATCTCTAAATCCAAATTGCATCAGGGGACCAATTTAAAAGTCTGAATCAATTCAAGGCTCCCACAACCTTTGGAAAATATTCGGAGAACTTTGATGATTCAGGCAGTCCCCGGGTGGCTGCAGCAGGGAGATGCAGCTGACTCTGAGCTGGTAAGTATTAGGGGTGGGGAGGGGACCATGGGG
>NW_005842027.1:65648-87167 GCF_000455745.1 Alligator sinensis | reverse complement strand
CCCCCCCCCCCCCCCATGGCTGCTCCCAACCACCCCAGCTCCCGGTACATTAAAAAAAAGCTCACTGGGTGATGCTGGGCAGGGGGCGATCCCTGCTACCCCCCACTGCATGGGGGGCTCTGCACAAGCCCCCCAATGACCCCTGCTCCCCCATCCCCCACATGGGAGCCCCGCCTGGGCCAGCTCCAGCCCTTTAAGAAGAAAAAAAAAAGCCAAGAAAAGCCCCGGGACAGCAGGGATCACTCCCGCCAGCAGGAGCAGTGAGTACGGGGTTTTTTTCATACAGTTTACAGAAAAACTGTATTAACTGTATTAATGTGGCACTCAGCCAAGGCTAATTAGCCCTGGGCGATGTCTGGACTGCCTTCTAGCATGGCAGACTGTCATGTTAACACAGCTATGCTGCAACTAGAACCTTAGTTGGCTTGCTCCATGATAGCTTGGATATTTCTGCACTGTACTGCGCTATGCTCTGTATATGTATCTTGAGTGGCTAAGGGGAACAACAGGAAGTAGGTTGGTGCCTGTGACAATTTGCAGCAGAGTTGGAGGAAGAGGTGTACAAGGGATTCTCCGGGCCTCTGCTATGTGCTTTGGCCATGAGAATAGCTTTGTTTTGTGTTAGAATAATGAACTAAGCCCAAGGAAAAGGATGTGATCCAGCCTCTGACTGTGAGGTCAGCTCCATCCCCCAGGCTGAAAAGAATGGCCAACATTTTTTTTACCTGTGCATTAATGCCATACTTCTGTGAGCAACTCAACTCCATCAACCCCCTTTATCATGCCACATGTTATAACTCCACCAGGAAACTGACTAGAAAAAAATCCTCAAATTACCAATGACTTCAGTTATGAGGCAGAATGTTTCAATTTAGTTGTAAAGATGTTGAACTGAGTTTTAAAAATGGATTATAACATTAAAACAGTAATAAAAAATAAAGTTTGATAACACAAAGGGACAAAACATTTCTTGCCAAATGCACTACAGAGCACAAAGGGAACCTTTTCCAATTTCCAATAATGTCAATTTTGGCCAAATTGTAATCAAAATTAACTCATCAGTTTTTTTAGCATTGTGGGATATACTAGTCCATTAGATTTATTCTCATTACACATTAAAGAACTAAAAGAAAAAACTGTCTGCCAACACCCCGATTATCTTATTTTATATTACCAAATAAATCACATTTCAGTTAAGTGCAGACATTTGGGGGGGGAGGGGAAGGGCAGTTAGGAGGAGGTTAAATAGGATTCAAAATGACTACCTGATGTAACTTAGTTCACCCCGGTGTGGATCTTACACTCAGACTTAGTCTCAGTGATCGGAAATGAATCTAAACCCAAACTAGGTTAGACTGGGGCATGTACAGTTACCTGCACAGTCCTGGGGCTGAGAAAGCCCAGCTGCCAACCCAGCTACAGAGTTGCACTTTTCACATTCCCCTGCCTGGCACTGATCTATTTTAACACCCCCACCGCAATCCCCTACTACTCCCCCATGGACCAGTTAGCTCTCTCTATACCCCAACCTGCATGCCACCCTGGGTGCCACTGCTTTTTATCAGTGTTCACTGCTGCTGGGAGCTGAGTAAGTAAATCCCAGTGGGGAAAGGGGTGGAAGAGATGGGGGTGTAAGTTTTCTGGAGGGATTGGGGGCTAAAAATAGCTCCTGGTCACCCCCAAACCCCACCAAGACCCTATAACCCATCCTGATCCCACAAAACCCTTTTGGACCCCAGCATTCCCCCGCCAGATACCACCTGCTCTACCCCACCATTCCCACTTATATGCTGCTTACATCTCTGATCCCAGAAATTGCTCTTGCAGATACCATCTGTCCCTACATCCCCCCCACCCCAGACTCCCAATCCCTGCCACGAGCCTGCTTGCCTCTACCCTCTCCACAGTGCCCCTGCTGATCCTTTCCCCCCAACGTGACTTACCTTAGATTGGGTGGCCATTTTGAACCCAATCTAATCTCCCCTAGCCTACCCCTCTCCCTGCTCCCCCGCAAAAAGCCTGCACTTATCTATGGGGATCTAGGAATACAGAGACAAAGGAACTGCCATACAGGAAGAGACCTGTAGTCCATGACTATACTTCAGTAGTCACTTGCTGACATTGATTGGTTCCAGAGGTTTTGGAAGAAGGTGCAATATACGATAACCTAGATAAAAGAAAAGCTCCACAGTGACTTCCATTAACTAGAAGTTGGCTTATGCTTTGAAGCATGAGGCCTTTTATCTATTTTGAAATACTTGTGTATTATTAAACTTTACTATAACAAGCTAGACATTACTGTGAGCCACATAAAAGCTTTTTTTTGAATCTTGTCAAACTCTTAACCTCAGTGACACTCTGTGACAATGACTTCCACAGTTTAGTTGTGCATCAATGGAAAATATTTCATTTTATTTTCATTTTATCAGCATTAAATTTGGTTCCCTCTTGATTTCATTGAATGTCCCCTCCCTGCTGTATTAAGAAAACGTGAACAGAAGTGCTCAATTTACCTCGTCTGTACCATTCATTATTCTGTATTCCTCCACTAATTTAACAGGTTTTTTAAGAACAGTAGTTCCTCAACTCTAGGTATAACCAGTTACCCCTTTTGAACAATTACAAGCACTGTTTGCAGCAGTCCACTTCCCTTCTTTATGAAATTGCAGTAGGGCAGATTGTAGTCCCAACCAGGCCCCCTAGACACTGCTGATCACAAAGAACAGTAAAGCATGGACAAATGCAGAATGTGAAAACTGAAGCTGATGCTTAGGTGACCTGCTCATAAATATCATTAAGTTGTTATGGAGAGGCACCAAGCTTGCCGTATGCACAGGAAAACAAACCATTGTAAGGTCCTTCCAGATTGTGTTGAACAGTATCTCATGTAGGAGGAAAAGGGAGTAAAAGTAAAATCATGGTAAATGTGGTGAAAAGAGGATCTCTGAAAGACATATCAGTGTCTTTAAGCTTAGGCATCTCAATGCCAAAAGAGAGAGTTAGAGAAATATGATTACATTATGGTTCATTCCTTCCTTCCCCATAACTGGACTTGGATAAGAATCTAGGTATTTAGATTCTTAGAATCTACAGTATATCCAATCTATCCATTCCATTTCAAAGCACTAAGGTAGCCTTAAAAGACAATGTAATATTTGGTCAACACATACGAGTAGGTAGATAAACCCTTCAAGTTTAATAAATTCTCTGTCATTTCAAGGGATTCCATCACTATAAGCTATTCAGAATGTGTGAATTCTCAGAACTCTTTCAACTAGTACAGTAAATGTATAAGGGAAAAAATTGTACTGACTAATGGACATTTTCTGTGGAGGATTTTCAGATAGTGCTCCAGAACTAAACATAAGAAAAGAGAACATATGATTACAAAGATCATTTAAAAAAGATGCCACAAATGAATTAAGAACTTCCCGTGTCTAGATACAATCTATGGACAATTCAGAAAGGTGTGAACTCTCATCCTTCTTTTCTAGGCATTTGATTCTGAGATCTAAGGACAATCATTTGAATTTCAACGTTTTTAATGTTGCTACCCTTGAGCAGTCTGAAAGAAAGAAGAGGGATGGCCATATTAGGAAGATCTACTGTGAGTGAGGTACTGTTTTCATGAGCAGGTGGTTAGAGATTGGCTTGCAGGTAGAAAGCATCACTAATATTGTTTTTCCCCCGACTCATCCCCTAGCTGTTGTATTAACACTAAACACAACAAATACACATATACCTTATCAGGACTTGTAGGCAATGATTCCCTTAGACTACTTCTAATGCAAGTAATGGAACCATGTGTGTCGCACAAAACTTAAGTTTCTGTCCAAAATGTGCTAATTTTAACCTAATATAGAATAAAAACCCATCTACTTTCTCTTTGCTGGTCCAATTGTTTCTGGCCCTGTGTTGATGTACTAGTAAGTTTGAAAGAGGATGGAAAGTCTGACTGTCTGAGCGATGCTTAAGTGCGGTAGGGGTCTAGCTCTGCTGCCAGTGTTAGGCTGTTCACAATGGACAGGCTTTTCACATGGGTCTGCAGACCCCCAAAACTACAGTTCTTCTAAGAATTATCAACCTTATCTTGTTGGGGTAGGGCAGGGTTGGGGAGATAGAAAACATATGTTGCACCATATAAAATAGTACTGGAGTATTCCCCCAAATAATTATATCTCCTCAAAAGTATTAAGTTCTGCTACAGCGGTCAAACCAAACTTCAACAACAATGTAAGCTGCAGCTTAAAACCACAAGCTACAACTTAACTTTGGCAATGCTTACTATGATATATCTTTTACTTATGAACTCCTACGGATCTATTTTATCTTTTCCTGTTGGAGATGTGCAGAAGATTTCATTTTGGTCAGAGATTTCTTGCAGCAAAAGCCAGAGTATCTTTTCACTTGTAAGTGTGCATGCACACAAGTTTTCTCTTGCCACATACAAGCATTATGTTTCTAGCAGGAGAATTGCACCTCTCCCAATTCTGCTCCCAGAACAAAAATGGCTGTCCCCAGTGTGAGGAGTCCCCAGTGTGAAGAATGGTCAAGGAGGACCCAGGAATGGAAGACCTAGAGCAGCCACTGCACACCATGCTTTATCCAGAGTAGGATCAGCCTGGTCTCAGGAAGGTGCAAGAAGCAGGGGAGAGGGAATTGTTGCAGGCTGCATACCTGTGCTGCTCCCTCTCCTAAAATCATGTTTAGTAATACAAATTTTCTACTGCCAGAAATGAATGCTTGTACATGACCTAAAGGTGGCTATTCCAGTGCTGCCATCTTCTGCGATTTCATTGCAAGTATGAGACAGCTGTGGATCTTTTTTTTTTTTTTTTAATAAAGCTCATAGATCTGCAGTTACACGATTACACCAGAATTTCAGCTTTTGTAACAAAAAAGTAAGCATCTGGCTGAGAAGATAGGGAAACCACCACCCCCCTAAAAATGTGACCCAAATGCATGCTCCAAGCTCAAACTCCAGATAGCAACAAAAAACATATAATAAAATATCATGATTACTAAGCCAATGTCAAGTTATTTGAATGCTTGGGATTGACAGTAGTCTAACTCAGTCACTTTCATGTTGTTTTCTGCTTTGATTTAATCATTTCTAAGTTTTTCCCCATCACACCCAATTCTCAGACTCTAATTTTCCCCTTTGATCTTTTGACTGTACTTATGAATTAACATAACCTATACCTACATGCTAAAAATAATAAAAATGCGTATCTCAAGCTTACCCACAAACTTCTGTGGGGTGGAGCTTTTACGCTTTCCCATGTTGCTTGTCAGCTTCTCTATAACAGCAGGTCTCTCAAAAGGCACCAGAGAAATATTGTTGTCCATCACAGGCTCTTGTTCCTTACAATCTTCCATAGGAGGTACTATATAAAACCAAAAAGTCATGTCAGACAAGTCTGTCTACACTTAATATATGGTGCTAACCATTTTTGAGGCCTGTCGCAAATGGCTGAGAGTAAAAATACCAGTAAAACAAGGTGAAGGAACTCAATCAACACTGAAACAATGTTCAAGCAGTTAGAGCCATGTTATCAAAAACAGCCTCCGATTCCAAGTCTCTGTTTGTGGGTGCCAAATTAAATTCTTATTTATGGCTTCATTTTCAAATATTTTGAGCACATGTAACTCCAAATTATGTTCATCTGAGGGATCTCTGGATTCACAGCACTTAAAAAAAATCATTATATAGGTTAGATTCTGGATTGCCCTACACCTGATATTTATTGTCAATTGACACAAAAGCAAAGGGAGTGTGAACTGCTATACTTTTGATCTGGTACCAATTTATATTCCCATTTGCTCTGGTATCAGTGATTAAAATAAGGTTCAGGGCAACAGAAATTCAGGCTTCAAGTTGTACATCCAAAATAGAGACTCCCAGAATTAAGAGGTGTCTCAAAAGATGGACTTTCTAAATGCACGTGAGATTGCTGATTTTCTGTGTAAACTGCATTCAGACCATAGGATTAACATCTCATGGAATTTCCCTGTTCAGTTCATTGGCATAAAACAGGGGTTCACAAATATTTTTTAATATCTTAAACACCAAAGGCACATCAAGAATACTTATGTATTTTCTCTTGTAGCAATAAAGAAAATTCATTGCACCTCCTTCTTTTCCTTATTTCATACTCTACCTCATGTCTATCCCGATTCTTTCAGCTAGAAAGTAGGAACAGGAGCCAAATGCACGCGAATTCCATTGACTACAAGCTAACACAGTCTACACACTAACAAACTGCATGGGCATTTTTAGGTGTGCTCCTGACACAGTGCCAGGTACTTTTAATTAGCAAGCCACACTAATTAAAAGTGCCCGCACGTCACGTGTATCAGTGACGCAGTGCATCCCTGCACAGAGAAAATGGTGGCAGTGTGTGCTTTGAACTAAAGCACATCAAACATGTTTTATTTCAAAGTGCACCACCGCCATTTTCTCAGTGTGGAGACATGCCTCATCACTGAAATACATAACGTTTGAGGCTGCCAGAGCGTGTCAATTTACGTGCTCCAGCAGACTTAATTAATCGAGTCTGCTCCCTGCACATCTGTAAGTGCCTAGTGTGCCTAGCTGACAAAACTCACTACTGTTCACCTACTAGAAACTGATTATCACCAGCTGAGGATTTGGCTCAAGAGTTTCTGAATCATTCAGATGTATTACAGTAGGTTTCACAAAAGCTAGAGGAATTTGTATCTGACAAAAAGTGATTCAAGTTATTTCAACTGTTCCATAGCACTGATTCTAATAAATAGTCTAAATGTCCCTAATTCATCCCCAGAAAGTAGCATTTTTTGAGCAGGTTCAACTGTCTGTGTCACTGTGCTACCTTGGCAATAGTAGCTCTAGGATTTATAGTTAAGAATTTTTTTTGGCAGGTTTCTGGAATTTTTGGCCAAACAGGTTTCTGGAATGGCACAGCAAATGACTGCTTTAAACTTATATGACCTAGAGGCCCATTCCATGTTCTTGTTCTGTAGGCAAAATTCACACTTAAGACAATGGGAGCTCTGCCAAATATAGGTGAGTGGGACTGGAACCTAAAACATAAATCTTATTTCATTCCCATGCATTTAAGTGGCATTTATGCATCTGCATAATTACAGTTTTTGACACGTAGGCAAAGTATGGGATTCAGTGTAACTATACTTTCCTAACGGTTTCCTTCTGTGCATACTTGGTGGGCTGCACTCTGACTATATAGGTGGAATAGAATTGCCCAGGCACATGCATAATACTGAGTAAATCCCAAAACTTTGGTCATAGAAAAACCACAACATGGGAGAAGCCACTTCCCCCCCCCACACAACCCAACACACATGCACAGGCATCTGTCCAAGGAGTAGGGAATCCAGATTTGAATTTGCATCTCTGTAAAGTATTTTAGCCACCACTCCAGAGGCTAATAATCAATGCCAAACGTTCTTTTCAGCCCTCCTCTTGAAGTTGGCCGATCGGGCAACCAGGAGTAAAGATATATGGGGACAGAAGGAGAAGAACATGGCAGAGGGTGGGAGATTCAGTGAGATGGCTACTACTGTGAAAGAAAGGGGGCCTTGGGTTCTGGCTTTGAATAGGACAGAAACCGTTCCCACCACTTTTTATCTATTTTATCCAGAACACTCTCCAGCCTGCTCCCTCCAGAAGATGGAGGATGTGTGACCAGGAGGAGAAAAACAAGCTTGAAGGAGAATGGCTCAGTGAGAAGTGGTGGAATCTGCATCCTTGCAGGTTTTTAAGGCCCAGCTCAACAAAGCCCTGACTGGGATGATATAGTTGGGAATGATCATGCTTTGAGCAGGGGGTTGGACTTGATGACCTCCTGAGGTCCCTTCTAACCCTAATTTTCCATGAGTCTGATTCTATGAGATGGGAGATGACCATAAGTATTAGGCTATGCCCCTGTCCTCAATGGGATAGACATTAACATATTAATGCTATTTATCCATGGTAGCCAATGAATACAAAATACAAGGTGCAGTGGGCCATTTCAAGAGGAATGCTGGCAAATGGTCTGTTGCCTAACCCACAGCTTAGTTGTTAGAGCACTGTGCTTGGAGCAAAGAGGCAGGTTTAAACCCCTTTTGGGCCTAGAACCTGGACAAGCATCCTAAACAGTGGGCTACTGAGCAGCTGCCACTCTTATGTCAGGCAGTGGATTCCCATTCTGCAACAAGTAGAAACAGGATCCCAACTGTACAGAAGTGTTAAGAAATGCTGCTGTGTGGCTACATAAATACATACATATGTAAAGGAGAAACAGGATTTAGCTAAAGTCTATACTGGCACTCTACAGATATCAGTGTTTTAAAACAAAATAATGACTCCCCAGTTATTAAACATATGGCTATTTGCTAGAACAGTACACATGAAGAATAGAAGTCTAGTCTTTGCCTTCTAGTAAAGAAGAACAAATAACAGGCAATTACAAAACAAAATATCTGTTCAGGTGAAGTTCCCAATTCAGATATTCAAAGCAGGAAAACATGACAATTTATTCATTTGATTCCCTTTGTGCCTCTGCTGCTACAGAAAGCTGCTTTGAGTCTTAGAAAACAGCATATGCTATAAAATGATTTACTCTGCTGCGCTTTTATTTCTACAGGATACTCCCACTGAGAAACACAATGGTTTCTCATTTACAAGTGTATCCTGCTGGCACCAGTGAAAATAAATGGAAGAGAAAAAGCATAAATACAAAATGAAACCTAGTGTTTTAAGAAACATGATGTGTGGTGTGTAAGTGACCTAATTAATATCCAGAGCAGGCTAAGAGGCCAGGGATAATATATGCAGGCTGGAATAAGGAAGACTATTTGGATAGCTTGTTAGGCTTGCTCATTTACTGAAAATTTAAAGGGGAGATTTTTTTAAAGGCACAGGGCAACTAGCAGCGTCTTATATAAATAAGGATTTAACTTTGACTACAATGTGGAATATCACTTATCAATTGACCATATTCTTTCACATATTTGAAACTGATATTAAAATAAGATTGCCCTATATTCAAAATCAGAGCTCAACTCAATATGCTAATTTAACAACAAGGCCACTCTCCACTGAACTAGGGCAGAGGTGGGCAACTCATGGCAATGGCATGGACAGTTAGTGTGTGTGGCATGCAAGCCCTAGGTGCTAGAATGGAGGCAGGAGTGAGAAGTGTCAGGGGTCACCACCAACAGCCAGGTTAGCCATTCCCTGGAGCCCTGCAGCCAAACTCAGGGTCTTGAGCTGAGCCCCTCTCCCCCCAAGCCACCATTCCAGCAAACTCTATCCAGTACCATGGTGAGTAGAGAGAGAACAACACTCAGGGGATTGGCCAGGTTTAACTTGTGGCACATGCCTGCCAAAAACGTTGATCACCACTGTATTAGGGCAAGAGACTTTTGCCAATGCAGTAGAGTTCCAGAGACATTATAATGTGCGTCTCATTTCAATATTTATATTACTGTGAAGCTAAGTTACCATAACACATTTTGTTATGCAGATTTTGGGGGAGAGGGGGAGGGGGAATCTACATATGTTAAACCACATACAAATCAAGATTAGATTGGTTAGATGATGCCCTAATGGAAACTTTAAAACCTAAGCTAAACATCTTGTATTCAAAAAGTCAAAGCAAGACCTTTTTTTCACCCCCTGCCCTGACAACTTCAAAACATATAGCGCATACGTTAAGAAAATCTGACAGGTGGGTAATCAGAGACCCATCTCCTGCATGATGATATAACACAAGTTATCTTTTGCTTTGATTCTGATTTTAAGAAAAATCAGTCGATAGCTTAAGTTAGGGATGTCCAGCTTCTAAGTGGGTGAGGGCTGTGCGCCCCAGAGATGCACTAGTGAAAGCCATTGGCGTGGAGACGCATTTCAACATATGTGCTCAGATGCCCCCTACTGTATGGTCACTCCTATCCCCAGCAGTGTACATGGCGCTCACCTCAGCTCCCCCAGCACCATGGATTGCACCATCCTGTTTCCCGGGATAGAAGCAGGAAGCAAAAGCCAGGGGATAGAAGGAGCCCAGAGAACCTGGCTGTAGCAGCAGCCAGAGCGATAGGGGGAATGATGTCTGGATAAGAGATGGGGGAAGGGAGGGCTGGGGCTGCACGTTAACTGCTCATGGGCCACATGTGGCCCACAGGTCGCCAACTGGACAGCTCTGACTTCAGTCAATGTAATTCAAAGTTAAAAGAAAACCAACTCTACAAATTAACTAGACAATACTAATTCTATATAATAGACAAACAAAAAGTTATTACATGCTCACAACTGAGGCCCATATTCAGGAAAGTACCTCTGTTTTATAATTAATGCATGTATGCATCATACAGCACATGCATCTTAAAAGCATCTTTCTGATTAAGGATGAACTTAAGCAAAAGTTTAGCTGCTTTCCTAGATTGGAGCCTAAGCAAAAATGCTTGGTTACCTCTGATAACTTCAACAGAGGATCTTAAAAGTAACACTAAAAGCTCTTGTTAGCCCAGTGTTTCAGCCCAGTCTTTGGCTGGGCCTCTGAGTTTCCAGTCTTCCACTCTCCATCCGCAAAGCATCAGACTGGATATCAAAAGACTGGACTCAGAACACTTGTTGGTGCCTACTATTTTCAACTGTATTAATCATGCCCGTTTAATAAGATTTTCTGCATAATTTAAGTAACCAAGGAATTTGCATAACCAAAGTGACTGCGTCTCTGAGGACAGACAGCTGACATGGGGTCAAATCCCCAGCTGGTGTAAATCAGCCTTGCTCCAGTTACAAAGCCACCTTTTGACTATGTCTTTTTTTCAGCCTGCAATTCTGATATTAAGGAATGATAGGAAAATAAGTTCATAGATCTCTGGCGGGAAATTTTCATTGGGATTAACATTTAAACCACAAATACATAGGAATAAAATCATAAACATGCTGCTTATACTACAGTGAGCCAGCTTTTAGGGTGTACGGAGCCAAAGGCTGGACTAGTCTTAAAATAAAAGTATTCCTGATGCATATATTTTAAGTGCTTCTCTTTCTTTTCAGTGCACCCTGTTTCCAATTTCTCCTGAACATTAAAGATTATTTATGATTACCACTATTGGCGTCCAGTGTAGGTGGCTCTCATATCCACCTATGGCGATGACCCATTAATCCTATTAAACTTGAAATTCCCTGACCACTTGTCAATGAGAAGGGCAAGTGTCACTAAGAATAGTACTGATGGCATTAAGACAATCACAACCCTCTTTCAGCAAGTAGCCTTTGCAAATGAGCAAATTGCTTTGCTGAGCAAGCACTATGGTCTACAACCACAAGATGAGGCAGCTCTAGAATGGATCATGGAAGGGACTGGATGTGAAAAATTCCTGCCCTTTAACCCATGCTTTGACATGAACTCCCTTCGGGGCTTTTGTCAGGTGATCTATCTATCTGTAAAACAGAGATAATTGTACTTGTGGGCCTCACAGGGCTGTTGTGAGAATGCATGAGTAAATGTTTGTAATGTGCTATAAATGGACCAAATTGAGCAGAACGCATAAACAACACTCCAGGGGCTGCCCCCAGCTTGTTAGAATAATTCACTCTTGAAAAAAAAATGTTAATCATTGGCAAGATTGTATGGGACTGAGTACAACCAGCTGGGTGCTTACAGAGAGATACTGGTTAAGACAAAAAAATCCCCACCCCAACATTTTCATAACACCATTTCCATTTTGCTGATTTAATTTTTGCACTGCCCCAAAGAATCTGCCTACTGATCTTTTCAATAAATCCTTAAGCCAACCCTGCACAGTGGTTTGAAGATCATAGGAAGATGTCCTATTACTATGGTTTACAGACCTATGTAAATATGCGATGGCCCATTGATAATATAAGCTGTCATTCTAAGAAATAGACTTTATGTGGTCTCATTAGTAATTCCCTTAAAGCTCTTAGTAAATAAATAGTTATGAAACGATGCAGCAAAAAAATCTAGTGTGCTACTGACCTACCTAAATGTATATCTGAAATGGCAACGCAATTACACAATAACAATATTAACCCTCAAAAATATCTTCCGCATCATAATAAGGGAGAGAAGCAAATGTGTAGGGGTTCTTTGCATTAATCCATTTCTCACGGATGGACTTTTAGCCCCTTATTGTAACTGTGCAAATCTGTTTCAAGGGGAAGACCATCTCAGTCATTCATGAATCCTTCCTCTGTCAACTAAAATCAATTATTTTATATTCAGTATCTTTTTGTTTTAGCTTCCCATTTGAAGTTTTTGAAAATTATTCCTCAAAAATTTAAGTAATTTAAAAAACTATATTGTATGACAAAGCTGACCAATAGAAAGTTGCATATTACCAACAAGAAAGAAAAAAAACCCAAGTTGTTTCCTCTTTTTCTATTTCTTTCATTTTTCTGCAAGATCTCATTTGAAAATTTTGGTAAGGCACATAGTATGATTGAAGAAAAAGAAAAAATTGTCACTTTTGATGTTTCTTATAGGCAAAACTGAAAAAGATAAATAAAATAATTTGAAAAATAAAAATATTTCATTACAATTTAAAAATAACAGAAATTGGTTTATACAAATTTAAATTAATACTGTCTTATGATTTGGCATTTTGAATCTTTTAATATTTATAAATAGAGAGAATATTATATTCCTATGACTTGATATATCATCCTTTTTGCAGTTCAGTAGCATAATTTTTTTTTTAAAGGTACAGTAGATTTTTAAATAAAATGTCATTTGAAATTCCCAGCATTTAATATCCTGTTTTGCAAATCCTTTTATTCCACATGAAAAGCATCAATACTCTTTTTCAATGTACTATTTACGCACAATGCTGTCATGACTATTATATAAAAATACATACATACATCTTACACATATGATAAATATACCAAATGTATGTATGCACGTATATGCATCACTTTCAATCTTGAACAATTATGGAAATTCCTGTAGAGTATAACACTGTTGCTGTGAATGTTATTAATTGTTAATGTTTTCATAATGATCAGTCATTATGATAAAAGACAGAAATAGAAGAGTTTTTTGTGCCTAGCCTCGTCAATTTTTCATTGTTTTTCCTGGCTGAATTTTAATTTTAAGATCATATATACACATGCACATAGATATATATTATACCTACATTAAGCATATATACTAAGCATAAAATACACCCAAAAAAGTTATTACACATGCATGCTTATCCAAAAAAACCCTGAAAAATTCTGACCCCACTGAAGTTAATGGAGCTTTGCTGCTAACTTCAAAGGGATTAGGATTTCATGGAAGATTTTCTCCCTTTCTTGTAAATATCTGTGCTTAACTTTTCCAGAAAGAAGGTGGTTAATTTAAAGCTAAAATAATTAATATGTATATATAAAGGAAACAAGTGGAAAAGATACTCCAAAGCACTAGAGATTCCTAAGCATCATTTCCACCCACCATGGTGACTCATGACCTGCCCAGCAGCCTCCATACTGACATTCTGCAGATAGTTGTGGCAGCGTTCCTTGTGCTCCTCCAATGAACTGCGCTGCTTATAGCTCCGGCCACAGTAGTTACACTTGTGAGGCTTACCCACTGTGGAAAGAATAAAGCTCTGGGTTAAATCATTATCTGCACAAATCACTATCAAAATTTCATCTGTTATAAGCAGCTAAAGAGATGGAAAGACACTTGCAAAGGTTATTCAAGTCCCAAACCTCCTTCTCTTGCCCCTTTTTCCCACCCCACACCCACCTCCTCCCACCTACTGTGTGCTTCACCCTATCTGTTATTCACACTATATTGAAGTATCATCAGACATACAAAAAGGCTGACTTGTTAGCAAAGGCAATAAATAGACTACACCCATGGGGAAAATAAACCAAACAGTTGAATCACATCCAACCTATGACTGTGTCACCAAGTCTGGTGGGAAACTTCTGAGCGGTTTTGCCCATATTGTCAGCATTTGCCCTCACATACATGTGCTGCTCTGCTGGCCTAATTCAACCTAAAACTGTGGGGGATTTAGTTACGTGATAGGGCTGAGTTTTCTTTTGGTTTAGAGTGTTGTAAAAAACACTAAGTTGTGAATTTAAAAAAGAGCAAAAGCAAGTGGGTCTTTGGTTCCATTTTTTGTAGTATGTCAGAAATGAGCAGTCACCAGCAGTATAGAGGACAGGATAGTTAAATGAAGACATGATTCTTATTATTTTTAGTTGCACTCAAGAGCCATATGAACTGCAAAAGCTGGCACCACATCCTACTAAAGTGTATCCCTTTCACATTACGCTATTAAGAAGCCACAAGAATGCCTTAAACTACGGCCAGAAATCTAGTCAATGGTATAACATTTTTAAATATAATTTGCTTGTGGAACACGAACATTTATCCTCTAATAACAAAAATACTATTAACTGAGTACTGTAGGTCTAGTAAACTGCTACAAGAAAAGATTTTTAAAAGGTGTCTGGAGGATTAGGAAGTTCAATTCTCAAATGCCCCATGCGGTTATGAAAATCACAGATACAATGTTTAGGTCCTAAACAAAAAGCTAAAAATATGCTCTGTGGGATACGATACAGGTTTCCAATACAACTTCCCTAATATAAGAGGTCTTTGGGCCCCAGTCTTTTACCTATCAGTTACCAAATGAATTACAGGCTATGATAATTGTAGTCAAAATTCATTATTACCATCTAATGACTGTTAGGTGTCCTTTGTGAAATACAACAGTGATCTCATTCCAGGTCTTATTAATCAGGTATCCACATCATAAAAAGTGCACACAAAGTGACCTTTGGATATATGCTAGCATCCCACTGTACCCATTCAAGCTTGGGGTCCTTTAAAACTGGTACCTATAGTTATAGGCCACAGAACTAAAAACAAGCAAGTGACCTAAAGGAAGACAGATATAAGCCTTCCTGCCACTAGGGCAGAAACAGCCGACTGAAGTGGTCAAAGGTCACAGAAGTCACAGTAGGAGTGGCTGTTAAGTGGCCAGCAAGCACTCACAAAAGGAAAAGTATCTCCCCTCCCTATTAACATATTGGTTAGTACTAGGGCTGGTCAAAAAATCTCCAGCAAAACTTTTTTTTTTTTTTTTTGCAGATGTTTCACTTATGTTTCAATATAATGAAGATTTTTGCAGAAAGTCTGTGCTTTCCCCTGAAGTTTGTGATTCTTCACTTTTTAATAAAATATCAATTTTTTTCCACAGAAAATATTCTGACCATATTTTGTTAACCTCCAATCATTTGATTTTATTTCCCCTTGTTTTCAAACTTTTGTTCGGAAGTACAATCTGCCTAAAAAGAACCTTACCTTAGACTGAATAGGTGTTTGGATATTTAGTACAACTTCCATGGCTGGGGAGTTTCCCCACCAGCTTATACCACGACCATAATTGACCCTTGTTTTAATCATCTCAGTGAAGACCAAGGATCTAAGGCTTGATCTCAGACCTAATAAAGCCAGTGGAACTCTTCATATTAACTACAACACAATTAAGTCAGGCCGCAAATATCAAACGCTAAATTGGCTCTCTCAACCCTGGAAATGGTTTTCTTAGAGCACCCTGGTAGCAGAAAGTAGGAAAGTTTCTATTACCACAATTCACACTGTATTGTGCAGACAGAAGACTTCAGTTTACACTACTCCAATACTCATTCATTAGACCTAAATTCATTTGGCTTCTGAAGGAAATTTACTCAAGGCAAAGGGATTAATACAAATTATTTGAAGTGGCTTTGAACCAGGCCCTCAAATTACCTCTACCAGGCAATCAAACAAGTTAAAAAGATCTGAAAGATAAGACAAATGACAAATGTTTTAAACTATTCAAAGAGCTGGGTATCTGCTATTAATTTAAAGTTAGTGCTTAGTACATACAAATATTTTTATTCCCATTTTAAGGTTGCAATAACAACTGTGGTAAGTAAGACTGCTTTGGAGTTCCAAAATCCCTTAATAGTGACTGTTTCCCATAATATTTAGGGACAATATGTCTGAGATTGTTCTAAGGTGCTTAAGTGGTGATGCCCATATCTCACTGCATTTCATGAATGACAAAAGCTAAAATGATAAAAACAGAAGGCATGTATAGGAACGACTTCTGCATGAAATTCAGTGGGATTTGAGAAACATAAGCCCCTTAGCACAAGACACTCCACTATACACACTTTTCCCTGTGGGGAGAGGATAAGAGAACAAACAACATGTGACAGGTATTAGGCATGTTGCTTAATGCACTACTGGAAAAATACTTAGATACTATGGTGGTGAACAAGGAATATGAATTTATATAGAATGGAACATAATCTAACTCATATGGGTTCTTTTGAAAATCTTAGCCCCAGGCTCCTTCTATGCTGCCAATAGTCACATCAGTGTTTTGTAACCGCATATATAAACAGAGTTATAGGTCTTGTCTACTTTATAAAATAAAATTGTTCAATTTGGTCAGATAAGGGTGCACCATAAATATATATAAGAGCATTAGGAATTCATTTGCTTAATCTACACACTAATTCACTTTGTTCCACCTCACCATGAATGGCAATCTTTGCCCAAGAGAGTTTTAGGCTGAACTGGCAGGGATAGTCAGGCTCACAGAGGTGAAAAGGAGAAACATACAGGTCTACCACTTGTCTACATAAAGCCTAATTTATGCTATACATCCTTGGTCCATTCTGGGCTTGACCATACACCATAAATGTGAAGGCAACAACATTAATAGGCTTATGCAAATTGAGTGCCCTTTATTTTTTTTTTCACTTAAAGATTTGTTAACAAAAAAAAAGGCCATGGTGAATGACATTAACATAGAACATTTCGTTTTTAGTACAGGATAATTAGTTTGTCACCATTTATGGTAAGCATTTAGAAAAAAACAGCATCGTCATTCATATTTTCACATGCAACAGTCACAGTACAGTGGATGCAATAAGGTTTAGGGAACCTTATACATTTTCTCCAATAAGGATGGAGCAGGGTAATGGGTCAAATGCCCCATGACCATCACAATGAAAGATACAACTTCAACCACTTCAGAAAAAGTTGTTGTTTTTTTTAATGTCAGATGTGGCAGACACTTCAGCTCAAATTCACACAGATGAATAGGTAGCATAAAAAACCCACAGCAAAGTCTGTCTCAGATACAAAATACTATGACTGTCCTAGTATAAAGGATATTCCATTTCAAAGCAGAATTTTTACCATCAAGCAGACAAAACATTCATAGAGACACTGAGTTTGTGAGATTAAAAATGAGGAAGGGGAAAAAAAAAAAAAGAGAGACTGTTTTTGAGTTAGGAAAACTCCTGTGGGTGAAGTCTGAGAACTGAGAAGTTTGCACACAACAGTGGGGAGGTGATGTAATTCTGAGGTCAATACTCAGGACAGAAAGCAGACTTGGGCTTTGGGAGACTTCTTTTAAGTCATAAAAAGGTCAGTACAAAAGAAAGAGCCTGTAAGGCATTTACACGACATTTTGTTCTCAAAAAGGCTTCAAGTACATAGCAGAATAAAAAGTCAAAGGGAAAATACAAGATATCCTAGGTAATACTGTGTCATAAGCATAAAACATGACAAAGGCTTATTAAAAATGTCAAAGCAGTGATATACCTTGGCAAAATTCCCAAAACTTCAGCACAGCCAAGATTTCATCCCAGATGAAATCCTCCTTATTGAGGAGGATTTTTTTCACTTCTACCCTCTCCTTGTCCTAATGCCCTGTGCACATCCCTGCCACTCAGAGTGCACTTGAAGAAAGAACTGCCCCTCTACATATGTATTAGAAACTCATGCTCTATTCCAAAGACTGCTGAAGTTAAATAGGAAATTTTCCAGTGATTTCAACAGATTTGAATGAGGTGTTTATAACTGTTTATATTATTTAGCAGGTGATATCTGGGGAAGGAACTGCATATAAAAATTCTGAATTCAGATGAACAATTTGCTTGTGCAGCAAATTGCTTGTGCAGCCATCCTGATATCACATCCTGAGCCTGACTTATTGTTATGAAGTTTAAACTATAAGTGAATCTCAGAGGGCTCATGACCTCTGTCAGTTTCACCATCATCACCTTGAACTCAGCACACATTTGTGAAATTTTACAAGAAATTTTATCTTGGCAGAGATTGGTAGCAATGCGGTCATAGCTGTGAATTATTATTATTTAACATTTTGGTTAGACTAACCCCTAAATGCCAAATGAAGCTGGGCCTCATTGTCCTAGCCACTGCTCAAGCCATATAATAAATACAATTCTTTGCCTCATATGGCAAAAGTAATCAAAGAGTTCCAATTTTGAACCATGTTCAAGATGCTGCATGGTTGAGACTCTTATTCAGGCTCTTGTCACCCAGTGTCTCAATTAGTGCAATATCTTTTTCCTCTGGCCTTAACAAACTGCCTCACTCACGGCGATCCAGAATTTCAGATCAAATTTCTAGCCTGTCATCTTAATCCTGCTACCTCTCTCATTATGACCCTCTACCATCTCTTCTGTTCCCTATCACATCAAATATAAAAATACATTTCCTCCCCTTCATGGCCCTTTATTGGTTATCCATCTTACCTATCATCTTTCAACAAGTACTGAAATGGTGACTACAGCCAGCAGTCTGCCCATGATGCCAGCATCTATCACCCACCATAAGGTTTTTAAATGAATATATTGGTGCTTTCCTCCATGCTGCCTCTCGTAGTTGAGAGGACCTCCCCATAAACCTTTGCGAAGCTACCTCATTACCCTGTTTCAAAACCATCCTTACCTATAAAAACCTGACAGCCTTTAGATTACTAGTGTGCTTAACCCACTGCCTATTATACCAAGGTTGCCTCATTGTTTCCTCATACTAACCCATTTGTTGCTTTTCTTATCCTCACATAGTAAGTTCTTTGGACCAGGGACCATCTCTTTACATTATCTGTATAGTGCCCAGGCACAGTGGTGCTCAGTCTTTTTTCACCAGTGGGCCAGATGGGCAGTGCTCAGGTGGTATGCAGGCCAGATCCAATTGTGGTGGGACCCCATTCAGCTTTGCAGTTGGGGGAGGGGAGGGAGAAGACAAGGCCTGGGCCCAATTCAACCATGGGGAGGTAGGAGGGGGAGTCATGGCCCAACCTGCTGCTCCAGGTTGAGGTTTGGCAACAGGGAAGGGTAGCTGTATTAATTGCCACCGCTCCCTCACTAAACAAATTTCCTGACCCATGGGGAGCCCTGCAGGCCACATACTATGGCTCCGTGGGCTGCATTTGGCCCATGGGCTAGAGGTTGAGCATCCCTGGCCTAGCACAGTGAGGTCATAGTCCATGAATAGGGCTCCCAGGTATTACCGTGGTGATAGTAGTAGTATTAGCAGCGGTAGTAATGACTTTAGTAGAACTACAATCAGTGCCATAGCAACGAATCAGTGCCTGGGGCAAAGCCCACAGCGGCAGCCCGCTCTTGCTTTGTGCACAGATCTGGGAGGGGGCGGGCACATGCCTCCCCATACTTGCCCGGGAGCACATGCAGTGGGAGCCACCCTTCCCCCCCACACCCAAATGAGCTGCTTGTGGCTCTGCCCTGTGCCCCGCCCCAGCTGGGCAATTCCTGTTGGCACCCCTTCGCTTCAGTGCCCAGGGCAGTCACCCCTCTAGCCCCCACCTTGCTACAGCATTGACTACAATAATAGTGTTTTAACTATACAAAGTAACTTGACGAGATTAGAGGTCTTTCCTGTAGTGCTATTCAAATAAGGCATACAACTATTTTCTTCCCCAGAAACAGATTGAAAATCTTACTGATTATATGGCCTTAGATTTAAAACAGGGCTTTTAATCCTGAAGGACTTCAATGGCATAGTGTTTAGAAAAAACTACCACGTAAATATAGCTCCCTCAAGTGTGGGATATGGAAGCTGTTGAGCAGAAGACTGCAACATTATGAAACCCTTTGGGTAGAAACAATTTCCATTCCATATGCAAGCATAACTTGCAAATGGAATAGGTAGATCATTACAATCCATGTCAGACATTGTGTTAATTGCAATGCTGGGTGCATCATAGAAAGAAAGATAATGACAAATGATAGGGAATTTCAAAACAGCAACGAAAACAATGAAGGGGCTAGAGGTACTAATTTTAAGAATAACTCAGTTAAACTGCTCTCAAGTCTACCTACTAAGAATGAGAACTGTGCTATTGAGATCAGGTTTTAAAAAGGGTAAAAAGTAAGGTTAGATAGTAAAGGCACAGGTTTGGGACTCTGGAGATATGCATTTAATTCCTGGCTATACCACAAACCAATAGTGTGGCCTAGGGCAAGTTAAACCAACTCCCTAAACCTTGGTCCACACATAAAATAGTGATAATTCCTTTCCTCTCAGGAGTGTTGGGAAATGAATTTGCAAAAAGGTTTGAGAGATGTTCAGATGCTACCGTGAAAGCAATCTTTAAAGCAGGCAGAGGGAGAAGAATCTGGACCACATCTACCTTCTGGTAAATTAAGGACTTGAAAAGGAGAGAGATGATAGCAATATGCAACGATTTTACTGGAGATGGGTATAAACATAAAAGAAGAGGAAGCATTGGGAGTCTTTACACTTGCTCTGGGGTTGAGGTGGGGCACTTTAATTACAGAGGCTCTTGGGAGCTGCTCTTGCAGCATCTCGTGTATTCAGTGTCTGGCACTTCAAAATGATGGCAGAGTGCTTTAACTAAAGCTCATTCGATGATCTTTAGTTAAAGCACCCCAGCTGCCATTTTGAAGTGCAGGGATGCTGAATACATGTGATGCTGAGGTTGCTGGAGCGTGCTAAATAACACATTCCAGTAGACTTGATTAATGAAGTCTGCTCCAACACATGCTAATTAGAACGTGTTGGAGCAGGCATTGGGCACCTGTATAGGTGCCCATTTACAATAGTACAATGTGACAAAAATTGGTATGAGCAATGGGAACAAATTAAAAAAAGAAATTATATAAGCTATCAGAAAAGTTGCCAGACACGGGTTGCATCTACATGAGTTGCTGACTGTTCAGTTGTTACTGCACTGTCATTTAATACTTGCATACATAAGTACTAAATGACTGCACAGTAACCAGCATTACTGTGCAGTAGTGTCCCCTCACGGCTTCCTGGTGATGCTGACTGAGCAATAGTTCATAGATTCATAGATGCTAGGGTCGGAAGGGACCTCAATAGATCATCGAGTCCGACCCCCTTCATAGGCAGAAAAGAGTGCTGGGTTCAGATGACCCCAGCTATACGCTTATCTAACCTCCTCTTGAAGACCCCCAGGGTAGGGGAGAGCACCACCTCCCTTGGGAGCCCATTCCAGACCTTGGCCACTCTAACTGTGAAGAAGTTCTTCCTAATGTCTAGTCTAAATCTGCTCTCTGCTAGCTTGTGGCCATTATTTCTTGTAACCCCCGGGGGCCCCTTGGTGAATAAAACCTCACCAATTCCCTTCTGTGCCCCCACGATGACCTTATAGGCAGCCACAAGGTTGCCTCTCAACCTTCTCTTG
>NW_005842027.1:65188-65553 GCF_000455745.1 Alligator sinensis | reverse complement strand
ATACGAGTGGCCCTTCTCTGGACCCTCTCCAGGTTATCCACATCCCTCTTGAAGTGTGGCGCCCAAAACTGCACGCAGTATTCCAACTGTGGTCTGACCAGCGCCCGATAGAGGGGAATTATCACTTCCTTGGTTCTGTTCGTCATGCATCTGCTGATGCACGATAAAGTGCCAGTAGCTTTTCTGATGGCTTCGTCACACTGCTGACTCATGTTCACCTTGGAGTCCACTAGGACTCCAAGATCCCTTTCCGCTTCCGTTCCACCAAGCAGGTCATTCCCTAGGCAGTAGGTATGCTGGACATTTTTCCTCCCTAGGTGCAGCACTTTGCATTTCTCCTTGTTGAACTGCATTCTGTTGTTTTC
>NW_005842027.1:64652-65017 GCF_000455745.1 Alligator sinensis | reverse complement strand
GAAGGCCTTCCTGAAGTCTAAGTATACGACATCAACCCCTACTCCTGCGTCCAGGCGTTTTGTAACCTGGTCATAAAAAGAGACTAGATTAGTCAGGCATGATCTACCTGCTATGAACCCGTGCTGGTTTCCCCTCAGCATAATTTGTCCTGCCGGGCTCTCGGAAATGTAAGCCTTGATAATTTTTTCGAAGACTTTGCCTAGGATGGAGGTGAGACTGACTGGCTTATAGTTGCCTGGGTCCTCCTTCCTCCCCTTCTTGAAAATGGGGACCACATTGGCCCTTTTCCAGTCCTCCGAGACCTGGCCCGTGCACCACGAGCGTTCAAATATTACCACCAGTGGCTGGGGAAAGACGGCACCCC
>NW_005842027.1:40214-64566 GCF_000455745.1 Alligator sinensis | reverse complement strand
CTACACATGGTAGTCTGGCACCTTGCTGCTGCCTCTCTACAACCCCAGTGAGAGACTTGTCTTGCCCCTCTCTTAGGAACACTGAGGCAAAGAACTCGTTGAGGAGTTCAGCCTTGTCCCCCCTGTCTGTCACCAATTGCTTCTGCCCATTTAGTAGGGGTCCTATTCCTCCCTGGGCCTTCCTTTTACTCCCTATATATCTAAAAAACAATTTTTTGTTATCCTTTACTTGGGATGCCATCCTCAGCTCCAAGGTAGCTTTGGCCCATCTAACTGCCTCCCTACAAGTGCGAGCAGAGGAGATATACTCCTCTTTGGTAATCTCTCCCCGTTTCTACTTTTTATATGATCCCCTTTTAGTCCGCAAGCTGCCCTGGATTTCTCTGGTCAGCCAAGGAAGCCTCCTGGCTCCTTTCCCTCTTTTTCCTCGCATCGGGATTGTCTCCTCTGTGCCCAAAGGATCATTTCCTTAAGGCACAGCCACCCTTCCTGGGCTCCCATCTCCTCAAAACTCACTAATCGCCTGAGTTCATTGTGTAGTAGTTCATTACTACTACACAATCTTTTCAATATTTCAGGGGTGCAGGTTGTAGCTGTGTTGGTTTAGGAACATAGGCAGACCAGGTTCTTTGGGTAAATCTGATATCTTTTATTAGACCAACTCAAATAGTTGGAAAAATTCTTCTATGCATAGCAGCTCGTTAGTACTGTGCAGTAGCATCGCGGGGCACGAAGTGTGATGTGACACTACTGTGCAGTAGTAATGAGCTACTACGTAGTAGTAAGACAAGATTATTTGGGTAAATCTGATCTATTCCGTTAGACCAACCCAAATAGTTGGAAAAATTCTTCTCAGCAAGCTTTTGGGCACAGATATGAAAGCTGCTAAGAAGAATTTTTCCAATTATCTGAGTTGGTCTAATAAAAGAGATCAGATTTACCCAAAGAACCTTGTTTTACTGCTATGTAGTAGCTCATTACTACTGCACAGTAGCGTCACATCATACTTCGTGACCCGCGATACTACTGTGCAGTACTAACGAGCTACTGTGCAGTTGTAACAAGGTACTGCGCAGTACGCATCTTGTGTAGATGTGGCCACAATGGCCTATTGGGTTGTAAAACAGTCACCCAAGAGATGTAAAGGATGCCCCATGGCTTGATGACATTTAAAACTATACAGGACAAAAAGAAAATGCATTGAATTTGAGGATGCATGGATTAGATAATCTAGCAGGTCCCTTCCATTTCCAACTTCTGTGATTCTATGAAGTAGTAATTATAGATGAAGAATAACTAAGCAGAATTTAGGCAGTGGTAAAATTTAGATTGGAAACTTCCTTCAGGATACAACAGGAAAGCAGGCACATTAAGTAACGTACATTATCTCTAGCCTGTAATAAAACAGCTTTTCTTCAACTCCATGTCCCAAAAGCGTAAATCCTACAGATATTTCAAATAAAACATGAATTAATTCTGGCTCTGAGCTGCATACATAGGAAACAACTCCCATCCCCATTTCATATCTGGTGATGCCACTCATGACTGTAAATGTGTTAAATGAAATTTGAAGAGATACTCATTTCTGTCTCAGAGATTACACGCACACACCAGGACATTTTGGAGTTTCAAAATTACATTGAGTCCCACAGTTGAGAGATCTGGAATCTCTTCATGTAAAAGACGCAACCTATACAAGTCAAAAGTAAGTAAGTAAGTTTAAAGACTTCTAGAGGACATGCATATGCACATATAGAACCAAAACTAATCATTCTGGGTACCTCAATTTTTAAGTGCCCAATAAGGGATGTCTTTGAGGAGATCTGATTTTCAGAAAGTGCTGAGTACCTGCCCTCTGAAAGTCAAGTCCCCCTATGGTATGTCAAACAAAAAACAAAGTTATTTCTCACTTTTGAAAATTTCAGTTGTTTCAAAATGTTAAAACTTTGTGCTTGTCATTCTAAAATCAGGCAACAGTATCTGGCATAAATTCTAATGTATGATATCCTGTTCTGTCACTGTGTATAAACCTGAGTTGGGAATGGAAGATTTGCTTATTAATGAACTGTAACACAAGAAAGCAGTATTGTATCATCAGTTAGGGAAACAAAATGATAGAACACGACAAGAATCTTATTATGGGGTCTAAAATATGGGCCATTTTTTCAAATGGTTACTCCCATGAGTAATGTTTGCAAGACCCAGGACTTTGTTCTCAATACTTTTTGTTTCTTTTTAATTTATGAACATAGGCAGGTATTATTTAATCTTCAAAAGTTTCAATATAATTTCAAATTGTGTGTAAAGAACAGAATTTATGGCAACTTTGGAAGTTTAATTCTAAATATACAGACTCAAAAGTTTGAGTATAGCATAACAAGAGCAGAGCTCTAAACACAGTTTATACAGCTGTAACTACTTTCCAGACTTTTAGCTTGAAAAAGAAAACTGTTTTCACTTCATTACTTCCTGGCCTGATGTATCATAGTGAAGATTAATATCAATTACTTTGTTCACAAGTGCTTTGCAAAGTGCAGAGGTGTTCTGGATTTTGTGCCCTTGCTGGCAATTGAAAGGTGGCCCATCCTGACTTTCAGTACTATAGTCAACAATAAGTCACCATTGCCACCTTTAAATACAACCTTCTATCACAGCAATCTTATCACATAGTACTATAGCCTGTAGTATAACACCATCTATATACTTGTAGGACAGCATTATGTAGAAAAACAATGGCAAAACACTTATACCGAATACACTCTCTTTGTTATCCAGACACACCCACCTTTTCTATAAATATCTACAGGGCACAGAACAGCAGATCAACACCTGCGTCTATCTGCCAGTTGTTTATGGTATTGTAAAACAAGCAGACTAGCACTGAAATATTGTACAGCTGACATTTAGTCCCGTCTTGATCTTCTGTAATCTAAAGTGTTAAAAATCAGATAATACATTAACTCTGGAACTTTATCCATACTAGTTTGCCTAGACTGCTCTTCTCCCCATTCCAAAAAAATAAAATAAAATAAAATAAAAAGCAGGAGGTGGGAAGAATATATACTATCTAGTTTCTTTCCAAATGCACAGTCTAGGTTACAGTTTCACCCAGTATGAATCAGGGTATGCACATGCTAGTTTATACCAGTTGAGGATCTGGTTGCTTATTTATTTTTTAAGGATCCCTCTGAGCAAAGATATTCAAGTTTTTCTAAGATTTATCTTACATTTGCAGTTAGTTATTGGATCTGTTAATTTATTCTTCCTGATTCATCAACCTGTTTTGATTATTATCTAATCCACACCATGTATGTGAGTACAATATGATCCAAATTATCACAAAGGGTCTAAGCTTGTAGGTGGAATTTTGTGCCAAAATTCTAGGAGTTAAAAAAAAAAAAAAAATCTCAGTTTGCTGGCACAATTCATATAATTATCTAAACCTATCTGCCCAGTCAGATACTTGCCAATGTCTAATCACAATCTCTGTGCACCAAATATATATCTATCAGTAGAAAGCATAATCATTTCTCAACCTTCCCCCCCGCTCCGACTTTAAGATCTTAATCTTAATTAGTTGGCAGACCTGGAAGTCTGCATGCATGAACATTGTGTGCACATGTACACTTCTCCTATGGGTGAATGTATGCAAAATATTTCTGAGAAAGCACAAACAGATAAATTAATTTTGCCTTCAGTTTTGAAAGAGATTAAACCATCTTTTATTCCCATCTCTTATGGTAGCAAGCCCTATATAGTTCAGTTTCAGCTCTTGTGAAAGATTTGTTCAGTTGACATAAATGTGGAGAAACAGTTCTTGGAGGTAGTCACATCTCAAAGCATGTGTTTAAAATATAAAGAATGGAACCAGAGCAAGAAAAAATAGTCCCTTTTTACCAGCAGCTTTAGCACTACCATGTGAAAGGGGCATGGGTTACTTCAGTCTGAATCAGTGAAGAAGCCAGGTGACTTGCAATTCCTGAAAACATCCTGTTGTTCCCCTTCATGGTTTGCCACGTGGTGTCTGACATTACACTAATATAACTGTAGGAATATATGCTTTGTGAAAAGGGACAAATGCTGATCACAGGAATATCCTCTATTCAATCAGGCTAGATAGACATGTCTGCTGGCATTGGAATGCCTGGCGGTAGGAAAGAGGATTCAGAAAAAAGGGCTAGTAGGAAAAGAGGTCACTGCTTATTCCTTCTGATGGGGATGAACATAGATATTCCCTTCCTATTGTGTGATACTAACAGAGCAGCACAGGAAAGGAAGGAATTCTGAATTGGTTTCTTTTACTTTTTTAAATGCTTATAACAGACCCATGCATCTTACTTGATTAATAGTAAGCTGCCACAACAGTTAAGGATTTGCTACCTATGGAAACTGAACTGCTCTAACATCCTGAAGAAATGAGCATGCCTTTCAACAGATAGAAGCTTGTTTAGTGTACTTCTCTTGCCTTGTAATGTCCTTGTCCATTGGTATTATGAGTAGGATTTTCAGAGCTCTGTAAAGATCTCAACATTCATTTCTTATTAGAAACTGACATAGATTGGGCCTTCAAATCTCTTAGACAGTTTAAAAAAATCTAAAAACAAATATTTAGCATGCACGTTTCATACACACACACTGGCATACTACTGTTGTGTTGCATGCCAGATCTGAAAATGTTCCCAATCGGTCAGACATACCTGTTATCTAAGAGGTTCCCATGATTTTTATGGCACATATTGAGAGGGTTAAACAGTATAAAAAAATTCTGTTTAAATACCAGTAAGGTGATGAGTTAAACTAGCACAAACCAGGAAACTCACAAATAACCGCATGTTTATCATTTTAAAGTTACATGCAATGGGATTTACACTTTCCTAAGTGTAACTTTCCTCTGAAGTGGGGGAGCCATTTGCAGCCGATATAATATACAGACAGACTAGTTGTGAATTTAGTGTTCCTCTCAGCAAAGACAGTTGTGTGTGTGGGTGGGGGTGGGTTAAAGATAGAAGGTAAAGTTTTGCTGGCTCTGCACTCTCTACTCCAAGTCAGACCTATAGCATTATATTAAGGTAAATTTGTTGACTTGTGTTTTAATCAGTCACAAAGCAGACCTTCCAAAATATGCTAATGAGCCATTTTTTATTTGATTTTTTTAAGTTTTGGATATACCTTTTCTTTTTTTTCTTTTTTTAATAGTTCAAGCAAAACTCAGCAAGAAAAAGACATAGTGGGAGTTTTGATTGACTCATTTTTCTTGTCTGCATTAATAGTCCCACAGCTCAAAGGAATTTAAGGAGCTGGCTGGAGTTCTTTACGTCACCTGCAAGCAAAGGTTTGCTTTGACCGATCCCAAATGGAGATGAACTGCTCATGCACGCAACCCAGGGTGTGGAATCCTCATTTCATATCAGGAATGCTGTTGGACAAACACTCCCTTGACAGACTTTTTTTTTCCCCTTCTCCTCTCACCCCCTCTTTTCGTAAAACAAAATGTAGACTCTGGGCCAGATCCTCAGCTGTTGTATTTTGGAGTAGTTCCACTGGAGTCAATTAACATCTACTGAAAAGATGAGCTTTTATTTTTTCCACTTAAAAGGTAATTCCTTGTTCTGAATCACTTAAATATTTTACCACATTATCACAGAAAATATCCGTGTCATTCTGTGCAATGAGTTGTCCCAAAAATCAATCAGGAAAGGTTAAAGGCCAGATTCGGTCAGCCTTATTCACACCAAGTAGTACTATGCTTTACAAGTAGCTCTTTAACTTCAGGGTCAAACAAGGTAATACCCAGTGTGAATATAGGTGGCATGAATGTGGCCTAAGCATTGTTAGCCTTGGTAAGAACACCATAATAAAATTAATTATAGTGATGGCAAAAAGGTTAAAAATATCAAATTCATTAGTATATGAAGGGAACAATAAAATAAATGCATTTGCATTTGTCATACATATTTTTGTACTTAAGTATTGAGCATGTGGGAGCTGCCCAGCAGAAACAGACATATGGTCAACCTACACCACTATGACAAGGGCCAGTACCAAGTGCCTCAGAGGGAGAAGCAAGAAATGGCACAAGAGGCAAATACGGGATAGTGCGACTCCTGTAAAAGTATAATTCAGATGCCTCACACTTAAGAGGCTGGCTGAAGTCTTGACTCAGGTGGTTTTATATTTTCTCCACTTTTTAAAGTAATGACTTTTGTAACCTTCAAATGCATGTGAATGCCCAATCATTCCCAAAAGTTTGTTGAATTCTTGGCATCAGCTTAATCATGCATCCTTCAGGGAAAATATTTCTCTATTTTAGTTTTGAGTTTATCTCCTTTTATTATTGACTATCCTCTTGTTCTTCTATTACAAGATTAGGAGAACAGGAGCTCTAGACAACTGTTTCTAAACCCATGGGTCACAACACCAAAAGTGGGTCGCAAGAATATTTGAAAGGGTCACAAGCAAGTCCCAGGAAAACACAGGAAAGCATGGGTTTCCCCTTGCAGGCTGCAGCATTCCAGCCTGCAATGAGTTGCTTGGGTGATTGGAGGCAGCAGGAGCACACGTGTCTGTGTGTGCACATGCATGTGGCCAGCATGCCGCCAGGCAATCATGGGAGCACCCCAGCAGCTGGATACAGGTAAATGTAGGGAGAGTGGGGATTGGAGGTCCAGGGCTTGGGGACTGTCTAGGGATGTGTGCATGCATGAAGGAGATGGGTATGTGGTGGGGAGGGGGTGGGTACCTGGAGCACTGGTGGAAAGCAGCTGGGTACTGAGGCTGTGTCAGGGCATGGCAGGTGGAGGGAAGGTGCCTGCCCCTCCAGTGGGGCAAGGGGGTAGGGAGGAGCTGTGTGGCTGGGCCAGTGGCATGTGGAGCAGCCAGGAAATGCTGCTTGGGTGGTGGGAGGGTCCATGACCAGGCTGCCTGGCATGGTGCGGGAGCCCTAGTGCAGGGCAAGGGAGTGCCACAGACCTCACCGCCACCATCTGCCTCCAGCCCGTGCTGGGGCTGGACTTGCTTGGGAGTAAGGGCACCAGCAGGGCCAGGGGGCTGAGGGTGGGGAGTGGATGGCACCAGCAGGGCCAGGGGGCTATGGCTTGGGAGTGAGAGCCACCAGCAAGGCTAAGGGGCTGTGGGTAGAGAGTGAGGGGCACCAGCAAGGCCAGGGGGCTGTGGGTCAGGACTGCCCAATGTTTACAAATGGGTCTTAGTACAAAAAAAGGTTGAGAACCAGTGCTTGAGACCTATCTTCACTTTCTTGGTTTCAGTTAAATAGCTATGATTCCTCAGCTCTTGTCAATGTCAAAAATTCAGTTTTCTAAAACAAAATATTAACAAGTTGTCATGAAGCTGACAGAGATACGGGAAAGACTAATAATGGCAGGTCCTTGTTTCTGTTAAGTAGTGCATCTAGGAGTTTTCACATACTCTGATCAAGGGCAACATCCAACAAAACTGGCATTCCATTAAAAAGCAGGACAAACAAGGAAATTAGTGGGGGCCCCTGAGACTAGAATTATTTCTCAATTTTACCCCTACCCCATGAACAGGCCAGTTCACCCTGCCAAGTTACTTTCATAAATATCAGCTGCTCAAGAATTCATTTTTGTCTCTGCTTCCATGCGTGTCAAACAAGGTTAGACAGAAAACGGACTGTGTTCCTTCACCTATGTACACAGCTTAACCCTTGAATCTTTTTGCTCTCTGTGAACATACCTAACCAAAAAACCCCCAACGATACATACCAAGAAAATTGCAGGGAGATTAAGAAAAATAAGAGATTTTCTGAAGAACCCAGCCCAATACTACTGAGTATTTTTGAAAATGCCACTCTGAAAGGTCGACCTGCAATAATTTGAGTATTCTTACTTCTGGCACAATAAGGAACATCCATAGCAGTTTCTTGTTCCAATTGGGAACTGTGGTCTCTAAAGGGAGAATTAGCTACTAACACAGTATCCAACTTTTCTACGCTTGGGCTTTTATTTTCAGAAGACACAGTACTTCCAATTAGTCCCAGGACACATGACTTGGGCATTTTGTTTTTACAGTTCCTTGATGCTTTGATCCCGATGAATAGTCTGTCTTTGAAAACTCTTCCTCTAGCTTTATTTGGGAAAGTATTCTACAAGTACTGGATTCCATTATGGATTGGTACCTTCCGTTTAAGAGTAAGGAGACAGAGTACAGGTGCCACAGACAAATAGAGCTAAAATTTATCCACTGCTCACAATGCTGAGTAAAAGACCCCAGGCTGAGGCTGTTCAGCAATCTTCTACTGTAGCATTTGAAAGAAAAATCAAGATCAGCTTATAGGAGTAACAAGCTGACCAATTCCGTAGAGTCTTTTAGAACAAAAAAAAAGTGAAGACATATTTTAAAGGGGGACAGAATCTTTAACTACCTGAGAAATGAATCACAGGCACCAGATAGCCTCTGTTCTAGTGAAAACCACTACATCAAGTGCCTATGTCTGACAGCAGAGATACATTAATCTCTTTCAGATAATAAAATGCAGTAATTCCTGTTAGCCTTAATACCATTCCTAGTTCTACAGTAGCACAAATAATAAATAATAACAGTTCTTCTGGAGAACTTGCAATTCCTTAAAATATCAATGCTTGCAGGAGGTGGGGAGAGGGGGAGACAAAGTATTTTACTTGCAATTAGTTTTGCAATATGAGCACTAAATGGATTCAAACTACTAAGCGCAAAAGAGAAATGGATAATGCAAAAAAGGAAATAAAACAGGTGCATAATTAAAATCAAAAGAATTAAGAAAAAATGTTTCAGCTGCATGTTAGCGTAGAAGTTAGAAAAATGGAAACGGGCAAACCCACACGGGTATTGTATGGAAGTATAGAAGTTTAAATAAAGGACTTAAACTCCACATTTGGTAATGGACTTTATTCAAGCACAGGTAAAACTTAATGAACAACTATCCATAAGAATATATTTCTTTTCAGTATATTTAAAAAGGGTGTATTACAATTTGACTAAGGAAAAAGTGTAACGCTTCTCATTCTCTATTATTTGAAGGGAAATAGATCACTGCTTTCTTAAGTTCCTTTTGCAAACCTAGTCCTATTTTACTATCACTATTTTCTTCAAATCTGAGGAAAGAGGCTCACAAGTTATAGGAAAAGGATTTAGGAGATCAGAGTTCAAGTCCCAACTATGCCACAGAATTCCTCTGTGCCCCGGGATAAATCACTTAACCTCCATGCCTGTTATCTCTTTGCATTATGGTTCTATTAATTTTTATTTTCTTTCTGTCATTTTTAACTGGTGTGTTGAGACATTAAACTCTTTGGCTAGACACTGTCTTTCACTGTTTTTACTGCACCTGATACTCCAGTGCCCTGACTTTTTGTTCGGACCGTTCAGTGCCTACGTAATAGAAATACTACTATTATAACAAATGTTATTTGCATTACTATAGTGCCTAGGGGTCCCTACCCATGGAACAGGACCCCAGGTGCTGCACAAACACAGAATGAAATATGGACTCTGTCTAACTTAAAGTTAGACCCGAGACTGGCTGGGGTGGGGGGAGGACTCTGTTCCCTCCCACCCCACCCCTCATGGATGAGCGGCTTGGTCTAGTGTTGGGGCAAGGCTAGGGTGATTGCCCACCTGGGATGAGAGGGGAGGAAAGGCAGGCTGTGGAGGGAACAAGCCAGGGGACTCCCTCATGGTGTGCAGACCCTAGCTGGGGGCCGTGGCTAAGGCAGGAGGACTCTGTTGCTCCCCCACCCCTGCCCCCCATGGCTGAGAGGCTGGGTCCAGCACAGGGGTGATTACCCAGACAGGCTGAGGGGGAGAGGAAAACTGGGCTGTTGTAGGAAAAGCCCCCATTGCAGGGTGTCCCCCCCCCAGCTGGGCTGCAGGGAGGAAAGCCCCTGCCATTATGCTCCCCCTCCCCTCCCCCACATGCTGTGTAGACCCCTCGCATGCTCTGTGGGTGGGGGAGGCTCCGTTCCCCCCTCACCAGCCCCTGTGCACCCTGCTGGCTAGGCTCTGGAGCAGGGACTTTTCTGCCTCTGCTCTGACAGCCCAGGAGTGGGGCCATTTGGGTTTGGCTACAGCAGACAGCAGGGCAGAGGCTAGCTGGCCTGACCTGCGAGTAGGGGTTGGTGGGGGAGGCACAAGGCATCCTAGGATGCTGGAAGACTGCAAAGTAACCTGAGTTGGGAGGGGTTGTGGGAAAGAAGTTCCATAGATTGGTTTAGCCTAAATCACTTGAGATAAGTCTGATACTAAATCACTAAGACTTCAGTCTGATACTAGATCTATCCAGGTCTATTGTAAACCAGTTTCAACCATTTTGAAATTGGTCTATGTGCAGTGAAGTTCTGTTCTGTTGCAGGTTTAAACTGGTTTCTGATCACTTATACAGGTTTGTGTGTGATGCCTAGTCCATGAGAGAAAGCACCAGAGATCTCATTTGAAAATCTAGACATGGGCGATGGAGACTGGTGTAATGGCCTGACTGGCGATGAGAACTGACTACTCAGTACTGAATGAGAGGCAACAAAAAAAACAAGGATAAGCTGTTTAAAACCAAGGGCTTGCTTCTGTCTGGAGCTGAGCACCTTTTTCCTACTGACATCAATAACCAAAGGTGCTTGGCACCAAACAGGGAAGGTGATTATGCTAAGTCCCTTGTATTAACTCCTCCAATTTGAAAAGTATTTAAGTTATATATTGTCTTCTATGGGTG
Source organism: Alligator sinensis (assembly GCF_000455745.1). Lineage (NCBI taxonomy): Eukaryota > Metazoa > Chordata > Crocodylia > Alligatoridae > Alligator > Alligator sinensis. The sequence goes on along the minus strand of NW_005842027.1, from coordinate 53,846 downwards.
GTTGTGTTTTTAGGTATTTTTATTTCATCACCTTATTTCCTTAGCTGAAAACCAAGTCTTATCCAAATTCTGCAGAATTGAGGATTATGCAGGCAATATGCCAGGCGCCCGAGGGCCACATGTAATTTGTACATAAATCTGTATCATTCTTTCCGCAAAAAATTAGCTACTCTGCCAAAGCCTTTGCTTGTACTTCTTTTCTTTGATAGACAAATAAGAGGAAAATTGCTTTAATTTATCAACAGTTTACAATAACAGCTGAAGCTGACCGGTCTTTTCCTCTTCATGAAGTTAGGGAGAGAGGGCTCAAGGATTCAGAACACTCATTTGGCACTGGTGGTTAGGAAACGCAGAAACGTCATTGACGCTGTAACCGAAGCCAACATGTTGCACTGGATGAGGCCTGGAAGATTACATTGCTATTCAGACACATACCCTTTTCCCAATGTGCCCCTTTTTATCACTGGTGCAAAGTTACAGCAAGAGCCAGTATCCTGTTTTGTACTCAGTTCTATACTAGCTTTGGATTCATTTCACCGGGGAGGAATTCCTAGCTGCCTAGTTAATGCACCTTTAAGGCTGGACATTAGAAATGAACGTTGGGCCCTAGTATAGACAAAAAAAATCCATAATTAAGGATGGATACAAATTAAAAGAACTTCTAACTCCTTCTTCAGATCTTCATGCATTTGAAAAAGCAAGCTGCAGTCAGACCTGCACAGTTTTTGATTGCTCACATAGGTCCCTTCATTTCTATGTTTCAGTAAAATCCCCAAAACAACACTAGAGAAGCTGTTCTCATATTTCTAGTGGCATCTACATGAGAAAAAAACAAACAAACTGTTCTTAAATAACGTTCAATATACTCTACAGGTTAGAATAGCTCAGGCAAGGGCTGAGTGAAAATCTGACCTCAACCCAACCTTGGAATCTGAGGTTTGCTCATCAGTACCTTTAAGGACAAACTGATCCTAAATGGAGATGTGAGACCACTGAAACTACTTCAGAGATAAAGTTTTCACAGTATGCCTAATGTGGACATATACACTGTGAAAGACGGGTAAAAGGTCTAGACATGCAGTATTATTGAGAAATGATCTACTTACTGGAATCAAGCAGTTTCATTCTATGCATTATAATGAAAATGTGACCTTAGAGTTTTTTCCCTATGTTTAGTTTAACTACCAATGTTGAGAAAGATCTGATTGTACAGTATTGCCAAATACTGAGATTTTATTGCAAGTCTGGTAATATACGATGTTCTCCTTAAAGTTACAGCTCGTGGAGGCAAATGATAATGGTTAAATCTCAACATTCTCTCTTACTTTCTCTTTCTCTCTCTCTTTTTTAAGGATGTGTTTAGCTCAGGTGATTGTGGAATAACGTCCATTTTGCAAACTTTAAACATAACAATTTATGACCATTAATGCTGATGATTTCACAGTCAGTCTTACGATTCTGGGGATCCCAACTTGTGATCTTTGAAAGCCTGTGATTGGTAGCACAACAGTGATGTCAAGCCAGAGTAATTCTATTAATTCAATTGATCTTTTTTCCAGATTTGTGCAGCCATAAATGAGACCAGAATCTCAATTATCTGTTAAAAAGGCTTCAGTAAATAACTCATCCTCTCCTCTAGGCATTTCCCTTCTTCTTACTGCTTTTAAGATGTAGTAGAGTTAAGATTAAATTTCTTATCACCATAAATTTTCTTTACTTTAGCCATAAATTATCTCCCCATTCCACACTGGTACTTTATACAGTAAGAAGACTAAGAATATGTATGAAAATTCAGATTACAATGCCTCCAACAAAAGAAATCTCTCTTTATTAGGATCACATTTTAGATGGTATATTTACTGTACATTTAATTTTTGTTTATAGCATGCAGACACATCTACATCAGTTTGTTTTCATAACCTATTCCTGACACCTACAAGAATCAGGAGCGCTGTTCCAAGCGTTGGCAAGAAGGAACAGGTTGTGGATGAGCAGGTTTCTGTGACTCACCTACACGGCTCAACAAGGAAAAATAAAAGGGAGAGGGTGGAGATATACACAAAAGAGAGAAATGACGTGTTCTTTTGGATACAGAAAGTAATGCAGCTGGCAAGCAGCCTCACCACATTGCCAGAGAGTTCCAAGCATGCCAGTCCTGCAGACTCAGCCATTTGGAAAGAGGAAAGGAGAGGGGGAAGTTTCACAAACATTTCTGGTAGCTGAGGGATATAGATTGCTGTGCCATCCTTGAAAGAAACTCAAAACTCTTGCACTTCTCATGCAAGAGATGTGAAATGTGTTAACATGGGATGTGTCAGGGCAAGATGCCCAATGGTTATCATCATGCATAACTGCTTATGTCCTTATTAAATCATTCACAAATTCTGCTTTTGCTTTGCTTGGAAAATTTTAGCAGCAGAGCCCCATCCCACAAACCAAAAATGCTATGCTGCCCCTAGCCAAGCCTAGCTGGTCTTATAGTCTCAGATTTCAAGGAGAAGATCAAAATGCATGCAGATGAAGAATATCCAAGTGAGCAAGATTTTATCACACCAAAGCTTTTCTGTATAAAACACACACACAACAATATGTTCTTTACACGTACTCTATGACCAAAAAGGAGTTAAAAACCTTCAGTAACCTGCCTCCCTCAAAGACCGGTGTTGAAATTGCCCCATCCCTCAAAGACCTGTGAGGGAGCAACAGTCTTTGTAGGTCACACCAGCATAGTTGTACAGCTACCCTAGAGGCTTCAAAAAGACATAACGGTCCCATTCTGCTGGGTACTATAAGGGATCGTATACCCTGAACATCTTAACAACTAGGTAGACCAGATGGCAAGTTAATTGCCTTTCATTCCAGGGACAATCCTGTCAGAGGATCAGCAACGTAATGTAACTTGGAAGGGCTGAGTGTGTGTAAAAGGCTTTCCTTTTTTGTCCCTGGTTTTGACTGGGATCAACCGTGACTGCCTCAAACGAAAAATGTGTTAACAGTCTAACAAACCTTGGAAGATATGGACCCAAGTGTCCTGGCCAAGGTCATACAGAGTCGATGGCAGAATCAGGAATCACAGGAATCAAGATGTAAGTTCATTACTTTAACCAAATGAATATATCTTTCTTCCTGGAGAACAGAAAGACTGTTCAAGCTTGACCTACCTCGCCGTAAAAATAAAGGGAAATGATGAAAAGTAGTCTGAAACTCATCTACCACCCTTTATCCAAAATAGCTAAAATATATGTCATTCCACAAGAAAATCACTGTTTTCTGGATAAGAATGTGGGTAAAGTGTACAGGGTTGGATACTGTACCATGCTGGCTGATATACAAGCTCTTCTTATCTTGTACTTCAGGGTGTCATCTTTGCTACTGTCAGGGAACAATCACTGAGGTGTAGCCTAATTTTTAATACAGAGAAGCACTATGATTTAGATGATGTTTTTTCTGAAAGCAAACTTATAAAAGTATATGGATAATTGTGTTGGTGGGCATGTCACAACCATGTGCTTCCTGTCACATTTCAAAACGGGCAGTTGCTTAAGGAATGAAGATACCAATCTCTCCTTTCTGTTGCAAAGCACGGAAAAGAACTTGGTGCACTAGGTCTGAAATAAGCAGAGCACAGTTATGCAAAATGTGTACAACTGGCACCTCTTGTGTAATCCTCAGCATAATCAACCTCTATCAACTACCTCCAGGAAGAAAGGTGGGGCATAGGGTGGGGAAAGTTCACACTCAGATCAAATAGTAAGTGGGATTATAGCCAGATAGTTTCAAACACAGTGAAAACAGTCTTCTCCAATGGAAACTTCAAGGTTAAGTTTCATTGCATTTCCCACACAATTATATATATGTAACATGAGGGAAGTGTGTAACAAGAGGGAGTAAAATAAGGCTCAAAACAGATTTATTGTAAAAAAACCCCAAGACACTAATTTTCATGTTCTAGTGCTATTCATCAGCATCTTAGCCCTGAGTCAGTTCAAACAGGTTGCACAGGAGAATAAATTGGTAGCGCCTCCTCCAGTTTTGCTGCAATCTATGGTACAAAGTGGATTATCCTTTTCCTCCAGTCCCTCTTGGTTTCCCTTGGGATCACAAATATACCTCTCTCATTTTAGTAGCCTTGCACATTACCAGAGATGCCACCTTGAATCTGGTCCCCAGTTTACATTCTCCCATAGAATGATTGTAAGTAATAGTAACAAGAGATGGGCCCAAATGGGTCAGATCCAGACCCTACTTTCCTAAGTGAAAGGATTTTACAGGCAAGAACCATCAAATCCTAGACATCAAATGAATTTGCTTCCTACAAAGAATGTTGAAAAAGGCTTGACTCCTTGAAAACCAAAGTTACTTCAGCTTTCAGGATGGCTGCAGTGTGTGCCTGCTCAGATAGACTGTATAGCGAAGAACATATCTTAGTTCTGTTCTGCTTTGCTTATGTAAAGTGAAAACAAAGCTTTAACTTCAACTACAGGGGCAAGTTCATAGCTGCTACCTTGGATTGCTTGTTCTGCAGAATCACCTACAGCATAATATGCAGTCTCTGGGGTGGCAGAATTTTGCCTCTCATCACAATGTACCCCCCTCAAATCCACCAGCAATTTTAATAAGCAGCTCAATTTCCAAAGAAAGTCCCTTCACAGGACATGCAAATTCTGCATTTTAAATTGTGATTTTTTTTTTAAGCTTATAAGCATGCAGGTTTGAGCATTTAAATCCAAAACTTGTGCAATGAGTGTTCATCTCAGTTGCCACCAAGAACTGGCCCGAAAAATTCTAGCGTTGTAAACATGGGTCTCTATAGCCAGCATTAAAGGACTGGGGTGCCTAAATATTATTAAATCTCTAGTCTCAAGTCTGCTAGCTAAAAATGTCTCCATTGCATATTGGGCCCATAAATAAAGATACACAGTTCACACTAAGCACTCCATTTCCTACCAGTGTTCTTGTGTTTGCAAATTGGGCCTTGTATGCATAGAAATAAATGCTTAATAACCAGCAAACAAATCAACCTTGAGGCATTTTAGTAAAGAGGGGCCCCAACTTTTACAAAGTGTTGAGCCCCCATGGTTTCTATTAACTTCAACAGCATAATCACCTGTAGATCATACCGGTCCTTAGATTTTTCTGATTCCATTTTCCAGTTCTCAAAAGTGGAGTTTATGGGGTATATATGTACTTCACATGATTATTGTGAAAACAAAAGAAACTTAAAGACAAAAAAGTGTAGCCTACTTGGTAAATATGAATGTTAATAACCAACCTTACCACTGTGTTTGAGAGCTATCAGGGTATAAAACTAGAATAGCAGCATGAAGTTATAATTCCTTTCACTTTGTAATCAACTCATTTCGTTATTGCACAAAGGATGTTTATATAATACACAGCTCAACACATCTGTGGTGCAACTGACTCTGGAACATCCCTTATATGACCTTTCATTACTTCAGTATCCTAATGCCTCCCAATCATTAACACATCTTGTCTTCACACTGCCTCTGCAGGGTAGGGAAGTGCTAGTATCCTTATTTTACAGATGGATAACGGAGGCAGAAAATAGATTGTACAACTTGCCTATGGTCACAGGAGAAGCCCATGCCTGACTTATCCCCAGCCTAGCATTTAACCCACCCAGGCCATCCAGGACACAGCTTCCCATTTTGCTCTCTCAGAGTGTAGGAAGGAAATACAGAAGTGGAGAAAACTCAGAATAGGGCAACAACAAGGATAACATGATTGGCATGTCAGATAGAAGAGAATGGAAACAATGGTTTTGGATAGGATGGTTTGGACAGGGATGAACCTGCCTCTGGCAGGGGGTTGACTAGATAACCTCTGAAGGTCCTTTCCAGCTCTAGTTTTCTATGATTTTATGATCCTAAGAATTGATATATTTCATAAAAAGGACTGGCTTCAGAGGCACCTAATTATAGTCCATTAATGCTATCCAAGTTACAATGTAAGTAGAGGAAAAAATTATTTACAGTTACAGAAAATGGGATTACAAGAAACAGTAATCTGAAGCTAAGCAAGTGATAGTTTAGGTAAATATTAGGAAGAAATTCAAAGCCATAAAAAACAGGAGGACATGATAGATATGGTGTTTGAGAGAACACTGCACTATAACTAATAACTGGATCACATTCATCTGCCTCTGATGCCACAGAAATTATACTTATACTGAGGCAGAATAAATGCACAAAAGAGGAAGATTAAAATTGCTTTACAAAAGTCAACAGTCCCTCCCTCAAATTTAGGTAAAAATTGCTGGCATAAAATTGTTGCAACCCAGTGGTGAATCAGGCCAAAGATTTTCTACCCAAACAGTTGGTTTAACAGTAACTTAATGTAATCGCAAAAAGGGTCAGAAAGACAGATATTTTAGCTATGGCCTGTTTACTTCTCAAGCAGTGTAAGAGAGTAAGAATCTGGCTGCAGTTGCCAAACTGAGAATTCTCCAGGGGTAGGAGAGAAGTTTGTCAACTGGTATAAAGCTAGCAAAGACTGTTCCTGCACAAACTACCCTACTGCATCCTGGCATAGATAACAGGTGTAAGGAAGGGAGGGACAGGTGCAAGGTGAGGCGTGACCTGCTGGTGACAAAGCAGAGTGCCTCTCCATTCAGCTAATTTGCAGGTGGCGCTTGGGAATCAATCAGCCCCAATGCAAGCCATAACTGGCCTTTTTAATGAGCAAAACTGGGCATAGAAGAAATCTGACTCAGCATCCTCAGTTCACTGAGCAGCTCCCAGAGGCAGTAAGTGAAAATAACTTGCATTTTGTGCAAAGGCTGCTGTTCTCTTCCATTCCCCTACACAACGCCCTTCCTTCTGCAGGATAACTGAGGCTGATGCATAGCTAGCCCCCAAAGGCCAGAAAATCCCAGTTTATGAGCAGGATCTTGTTTCTTAAAAAGTTTAGATATTGCTTGGGTATTTGAAAAAAATTCTCCCTCCTTGTCACTAAATAGGCATGAGTTTTTTTAAACTGATATTCATCTTTATCAGAAAGTAAGTGATTCATTAGTCTGGGAAACAATGCCCCCACTTGCCAAGACCACTTCTACTATTTATCTGTAAGAAACAACTCTCGGGTTTAAGAGCTGGCGATTGATTCATAACTTCTGTAGCTATTAAGGAATCTTTAAGAAGGTTAATCTTTTCAAAGGCACAATTAAAATAACGTGTTGGCTTACTGCTTTGGGTGAAACTAGATCCTTTTTTGGAAGAGAGTTGAAAAGAATAGAAAAAAGAAAAGAAAAATGCTAGCACAATGGAGGCTAATGGCAGCGTCCTGGGCAATTTTCTTGTTCAACAAGAATGACTCCATTTGACCAAAGTTCTGCATTGAGATACTTGTGAGCACATACTGGCTGTTCTTCCTATGTACTTGTTATGCTATAAATACTTATCATAAAGTCCTTTAAAAGATGAAAATCATATACAGAGACCATGTGCTAGATCAGGGGTGGCCAATTATTTCGGGTGGAGGCCCACTTACTGAGTTTTGGCAAGGCATTGAAGGCCGCATGACAGGCAGCCAGGGGCAGATAAATATTAACTTTCTAAAATTTTTAGGGGCCCTGCAGGCCGGATAGAATGGCCTGGCAAGCTACATCCAGCCTGCAGACCGCATTTTGCCCACCCCTGCAGTAGATAAACCTTCCAAATTGAGCTCATGTGAGGGACACATGGCACATGGACATTGGTGCTGGCTCTCTACCCCATAGTGCAATTCTCCTTAGGATCCCTATAGGTGACAGGCTTTAACACAGCAATCCCCATTAGTTTTTACACACACACATTTTAATACTTTTAGCTTTTCATTTCAAATTTGAGAGAGAGCGAGCCAGGTACACAGAAACTACAATTTAGGGTTCTAGGCACAGAGAGAACTGAAGGAAAATAATATTGTAAGCAGCAGACATTCTAATAGTGTGCACAGATTAACAGTGTTTACAAATCTGAAAGCTAATAAACAATTTTTTTTAAATAAAGTAATATTTCATTAAAAGTAAGAGATTTATTCCTCTAAATTGAATAGGAACTGCACAAGCAAAACAGGGAGAGAGATAAAGATCTGCTGTATTTTGCAGCAAGCAGTAAAGACAGCTGCTACCATTACTACATCAGAACAGACTCTCAGTAGCTCATCGCACATCCTCAAAGCACTAGCTTAAGACAAACTTGCCCTTCCCATTTAACATACATTTCCTTTATTTTAATTTGCCCCTCAGCTCATGGTTAACTTCCACACCCATAATTTATTTATATGCACGAAAAAAGGAGAAAACCTGGTTCCATTAAAGTCAATAGCAAAACTCCTATTGACTTCTGTAGGTACATGATTTCAGCCTCAGTCTCTCTTTTTCAGTGTTGTGTTTGGTCATTCACTTTTCTGCCTGCACAACTGAGAAATCAAAAGGCAAGATACCTGGCCCAAACTCATACTGGGTCAGTCACAAAGGCAGAATGAGGCTCTTCTAGGAGTCCGTATATTCGATTCCACAAGTTTTACCCGTTTACCTGGTTCTCACAGAAAGCTGGACTGGAGAGTCCTCTTTCACCCTGAAAAACACTAACACATGCAATCAGACCCATTGGCCAGGTACAGACATTACACAAATTGGTATAAGTAATCGGAAACCAGTCTACACCTGGAACCAAACAGAAGTTCAATGCACATAGACTCATTTAAAAATGGCGTAACCCTGTCTAAGATAGACCTGGATCAATGTGGTATCAGATCCAAGTCATTGAGCTTATATCAATATATTGAACTTCTGTACCAGATCTCTTACCAGCTCAAGTTAGATGCTGTCTGCTAGCATCCCAGGCACCTTTGCAGCCCCCCACTAGCCCCATCTCGCATGGATGTGAGGCTGGCTGTGGCTGGCAGCTCTGGCCCAGCACCCAGGGGGCCTGCCCTTGGGCTGTTACAGAACCGAGTCAGCCTGCTTTCTACCTCCTATTAGCTGCAGCCTGCAGGGAAAGAAGGGGAAAGGAGCACCTATAGCTCAGTATTTTCCTATCTTTTTATAATGTCCCTGGGCAGGGGAGGGAGCACACTACAGCAAGAAGTATAAGGTCCTTCCGAGTTCTGGCAAACAGCAGGCAGTAACACAAGGGAAGGGCAGGGCAGGCAGAGCAAGCAGCAGCTGTGGGATGCTGTGCCCTGTGTGTGTGGGGCCTGGTGGGGCCATGGCACAGTGGCGTGGGGTGGGGCAGGGCAAGGAGTGGAGCTGAAGCCAATGCCTTCCTGTGCCACTGCCACTGGTGCTTGGTAGGGCATGGGGCTTCAATGACAAGAAGGAACACTACTGCAATGCAATCTGCATTGCCATGTGCCAGCACCTGGGCTACATCACCAAGATGTCCAACCTGGTGGGCCACAAGCTGCAGGCAGACATCAAACTTCAGTTCACCATCTTCAAGACTCTCATCCAGTATGTGGAGCTGGCGGAGCAGCCATACTGGATGAGCCTGCATGTGCCCAGCCTAGCTCCAAGTGATCCTGCCCTACACCCCTCCCCACCCCTGATCTGCGGCAGATCCAAGCAGAACAGGCACCCCCAGCCCCCATCACGGCTCCCAGGACATGGGGCAGTTGGGCTCCCCTGCCTGATTCATGGTGCCTAGGCATCCCCAGGCCAGCCTAGATCCCTTCTTGCTTGTCCCGCAAACTCCCCCCACCCCGCCAGACTCCCAGCTGCTCACTCCTCCCTTGGCTTCTGGCCGTGGAGCTGCCCCACAATGATTCCCCAGAGCCTGAAAGCATCAGAGTTTCCTGGACAATACAGTATGGGTAAGGCAGAAATGCTCTCTGCTGCCCAGCGGCCCCTGTTCACTGCTGCCTTGAGCTGTGAAGCTGCAGATAAGAAACAAAAGTTACTAGGGCACTGGGTCCACAGCAGGGAGCAGCTGCTGCCAGAACCAAGCCCCACATACAGGGAGCCCCTTCTTCCACCTCTTCCCCAAGTCAGAAAACAAAACCAGAGCTTTCTGCTGCTTGCCGAACTAACTGCTCCCAGCTGCTTTCCCTTTGGCAGCCCCAAGGCCAGGGCTAAGGGCAGTCTTATGTAGAATTAAGAGTCCAGACTTGTACAGGATGGTTTGGATAGGGCTGAACCTGCCTCAGGCAGGGCGCTGGACTTGACTTCTGGAGGTCCTTTCTAGACCTGCTTGTCTACGATTCTCTTCTCTTCAGCTTGCACAAATCTGTAATTCTTTGCTAATTCCTGTGGCTGACAGCACCAGGAAGGGGGGGGAGGGGGGCGGGGCAAAACAAAACAAAGCAAAATCAGTGATGGCCTGGTAGCCACAAAAATCAGTCGTGGCCCCCTGTTCAGCTCCACTTGGTAGTGTCTGGTAGGGCTGTGCGAAGATTCGGTCGCTGATTCTATTCCATGGAGATTTGGCCTGATTCAGTGGCTTAATCTTTGAATCCGAAGACCCATTAACCTTCCTAAATCAAATCAGAAGCCTCCAATTTGATTCGGAGAGATTTGATGATTCAGTCATAGACACAGCTTTATATGTTTTTTTCTATGTACCTCGAGGTATGAGGCGCAGCTTGTGAATGGGGTGGATGGAGTATCCCATGGGAGCGTAGGGGGTGGTTTCCCTGTGTACTTGGCGGCAGACCCAGAAATGGATCAGAAGTGGACCTCCATCCCCCCAACTTGGCAACTGGTGCCTCCTGGGTCTGGGGGGGTACCCAGGTCCCCCTGTAGCTGACAGGAACTACTTCTGGTCCACTTCCAGGTCCATCTTCGAGCATGCGTGGGACCCCCCCTGCATTCCCGTGGGATGCTCCATCCGCCCTACCACCTCAGCTTTTACAAGCTGAGCCTGGTATCTTGTGGTACGTAGAAAAAACATTAAGTTGTGTCTATAGCCGAATTGCTGATTCTCTGAATTAGAATCAAATCTTCAGATTCAGCCAAATTGAATCAGGAGTGATCTGAATCAGCAAATCAAATCACTGTCCCAAATCGGGCCAAATCTGAATCGAGTACTGCCTGCTTCGCACACCCCTAGTCTCTGGAAGCCCAGGAAGCCCACAGGGGCATGCTGGGAGGTGTGTAGGAGTGTCCCCAACCTGCTAACCTCAGCCAGTGCAGGCAAAATGATTCCGCCCCTCCCCCCGTCATTACCAAGTGGCAAATGTCTGTTCTGTTCTGTTCACTTCCGACCTAACCTAGGGCACTTAGAGTCAAATGTGAAACTTAGATCATTTCTGTCTTGGGTTTTTTGAACGTCTGTACTTAGCCACAGGCTTCAGTGGGATTGTCAGTATGGTTAAATGTTCACCAACATATACACACAGTTTACAAGCCAGATACTTGGAACCCAGAAATGTAAAGCAGGATAGGAAAACAGTTTTTTCTTAAACAGACATTTCCATGGCTGGTGAGCCTATTAATAAGACACGTCTTTTGTTTTGTATGCTGAGCATATTTTGCTAAGATCATGATTTTTTTTCTGTGTCTTGCTTTTTCAAATAATTGCTTCACTGCTTTTCTTTTGTAAATAAAATGATGCCATTAGTTCAGTGCAATTCAATAGCTCCACAATAACAAGCCAGCATTCAAGTGCAATACAGGAAAGGGAAAAAAAAGCAAATATTTGTTAAAGGCAACCAGGGAAAAAATAATAACTTTTAAAATGGTTAAGAAATACTTTGGAAGCAGACTTTAAATTTACTGGGAGGTGGAGGAGGGAGGGATAGGAGTATTTGTGAAAAAAAAAAAAAGTTACCAGACTATGCAGTTTAAGAAAAATGGATAGTAAAATTTGGCTTTTTATGTATATTACACATGCAAAAAACATACCTTAAAATAAAAGAACTAGTCAAGCACTCAAAAGTTAGGAAATGCCAGGATTAAGGTTGCTTGTGCAACCTTAAATTTGCTCCCCTTTTGCATATTCAGTATGAATGGGTCTTTAATTATGTGGTGTCACAGTATTTTTTTTTTAGTCCGGATTCTGTGCACAGAATGCATGATCCTCAGTAAATGAGCAGCAATTCTATATTTTGTTTTCTTCTTGGTCTGTGCCTTAGGCCTTATTTATGGAATACTATCTAAATCTTGTTGTGAAGACAATGTTATCAATATCCTCCGTGGCATCCTTCCATAGTCATTATTACTATCGTGTCTGAATGTTTGACAAACACTAGAAATTTTTCTGCCCAAATCCTTGAGAAATGATGAAAAGTTGTCAACACCAATTTATGGATAAGGAAATAAGGCACAGAGGATTAAAGTCCAGAGAGTCCACTGATTTGGAGTAATCACTCTGAAACCCATAACTCTTCAGAGTACTTAGGATTATCTAACATAATTTCCATCTTTCAAAACACACCTTTCATTGGCTTCACCTGTAGAGATGCAAGTGCTCAGTCCTTTCTAAATCAGACACTAGAACAGAGATTCTCATCTTTTTTGGACTTGAGGCACTCCTCACTGGACTGAAGGTATCCCTCCATAAAAGTTTTGTGAATTGAGTGGCATCCAATTTAAAAAAAACAAATTTACCATATTTACCCATATCTAAGGCAACCCTGAATTTAATATGACCCCCCAATAATGGCACCTACCTTGTACTTCCCCATACCTAGCTCCCTACTGCCTGCCTGCCACCCACTTACACTTCTGCTACCTGCCTCCCTTGTACCTGCCTCCTACCACCTCTTCCCACATCTCTCAACCCTACCCCCAGCTCCCTTCTTCCACTTAACCTTTGCTCCAGTATAGGCTGGTTCCAGTCCCAGTCCAAACTGGGGTATGAAGCATGCGGTTGCTCTGGCCCCAGCCCAGCCTGGTGCCAGGGGCTGCAACATGGCAATTCTGGACCAGGGTCTGTTACTCATTTGGAGCTGCCACATATGCTCCAAGCCTTAGGGCAGAGAGGGGATGGAGCTTGCCCATGCCAGAGCACAGTTGAGAGGCAGGGAGAAGAGGCAACTCCACTGTGGCAACACAAAGTGTCAAACTTCCTTCCACCTGCCTTGGCTATTCACAATACTAGGCAGAAGAAAGTCTACAGGGCAAGGCTTTAGTTCTATCATTTCCTGACATCTCCAGACAGGATTTATCTGAGCAGCATCCACCAGCTACTTGGTCTTCTCTGAGTAATGGCAAGCAATGTAAGGGGTTCTCTACTTGGCATCCACTTTCCTCTTGGTCCTAAATCCTCCCTTCTCTTCCCCCATCCTCCCTCCAATCCTCTAAGTCACTTCAACTGGAGATGTGGTTTTTATCTCAGAAATTAAGCTAGAAGTTACTTGCCCAAAGTCACAGCTTAAGTTTATGGAAGAGACCAGAGAAAAACCCAAATCACAAGACTTTCACTCCTGTGCCTGAATAACAAGACCTTTCTTCTTCCCTATTAAAGTCTTTAGTAGGGATGTTAGCTGTACTTAAAAGTGAACATTTATACTGTAGTCAGACAATGTGGGACTGGAAACTAGAAATTCTCTGTTTTATTCCTAGTTCTGTCAATGATTTTGTAGATGTCTAGGAATAACTACATTTCTCCCTAAGTCTACCTGTTACATGAACATACAAGAGGAGTCACATGGGTATCACATAGATATGGGACTATGGGGCCAATCCCACAG
>NW_005842027.1:36235-40183 GCF_000455745.1 Alligator sinensis | reverse complement strand
CTGCTGAAGTCCTCTCATCATCTCTAGTTCCCTGTCTATTCTCAGTGAAGTCTTATGCATGAGTCTACTCCTATACATGGTCTTATTGATAATGCGTATATGTCATTTCTCTCCTGGAATCACAGAAGCCACATAGAACTGCCTATGTCAGGAAAAGTAAATAATCACTGTAATAAATAATTTCAGGATAATATCTTTAGTTTTTAGAGCTTAACTATGCCAGTATGCACATACTGAGCAAGACTTTACTAGCCATTTGTTGTGGGACTATGTACATAAAAAAAATACTACTCTGTCAGAGTAAGGGTGTTATAATGTGGCTCTTAATGCCTCTCAGCACTTAGAGAGCCACAGGAGAGAAAAAAAACCAACAAAACAACACAAACATATTTAAAAAATAATGCATAAAGAAAGGAAAAAGCTGCCTCTGAGATGCTGCTAATTTATGTTTACAATGACACTCTCCTATTTGTTTGAAATGTTTCTCTCTTGTCTCTGGCTGTGTAAAAATCCATAGAAAGAAAATGACCCTAGCACCTCTGAAAATAGTGGAGAAACAGTGAAACCAACTATGTCATGTTACCAATAGGGATCCTGGTTTTCTCCCATTTAAAAAAAAAATCCCCAATTTTCAGTTAAAAAAGTAATCCCAAAACCATAGTTTAAAAAAATTGATTTTAAATAAATACAGTGTTTTCCTGTACAATAATACTGGATGCTTTTTGTCAAGAAGAGTAGGTTAAAATCAGGGGAAAAAAATCAGTTAACTGCATCCTTTTATTTACTAAAAATAATTTAAAAGAAAAAAGGTGGAAGATGAAATCATTAGTGTTTCACACATTTTGTAGATTTGGGCCATGTCCTCAGGTGATGAAAATCATCATGACAATCTAAGTCTACCTGGTGCAAAACTAGCTGCCAAAACTCTGGTGTATGCATGTCTGTGTCTGTAACATAATGACAAAAACCATCCAAGATACATACATCACATACAGAAATACACAATTACATATTATATATATTTCATATATATAATTTCAAATATACACACACACACACACCAGATTAAGGTCAGATTGTGGTCCTCTGTGTAATCATCATGTTCATTCTCTTTTATCATATATTCCTTTTTATGGCTAGGGATAGGAACAGAGGCAAAGATTCTATAGGCTAGGGACAGACATTCAAAAAGCCTGAGCCTGAATTGATTCAATCTTTGCAAATTAGTCTAACCTGGCTAAGCTAAATCAGTTTGTAACTGTGCAGACATCCCAGACATGCAGGCACATGCCTGCAGTGGCTCAGGCTAGAAGCTGGGAGGTGCTAGAGCAGCCCCTCCCTTCCCTTCCATAATGCTGAGCTGAAGGGGGTGTGGCTAGGCCCTGACAGGATGCTCTGATTAGGGAGGGGTACATCCCCCATCTGACCAGCCCAGCAGGGAGTTGATACCACAGTGTTTATCACCCCTAACTCAGTGTTCATCACCCCATTAAGAAAACAACAGAGGGACATTACCAGCTACCTGTTGATTCTGCCTTTGTCCCGTGTGCCACAGCACGGACTGTAGCCATCATGCTGGCTCATATGCAGACATCTCAGCAAGGCAGAGAGGAGGGGGAAATTCCTGTTTAGCAGGGAGTGGTGAGGGGGAGGTGGGGAGCAGCCCACAAGTCTCTAGAGCTGCAGCCAGGGAGCAGAAGGCAGGGGCCAGCCCTGCTGTGAAACAGATAGCCTGGCCCAGCCCAGCCGAGAGAGCATGCTGGGGATATTGGGGGTGTCTGGTTTAACTTAAACCAGCAATGGGGTCTTGGACAGACATTGCATAAACCAGTTTGACTCAAATCAGTTAAGTCTGATACTACATTAAATCAGGTTTATCTCAAACCTGTTTTAGGCATTTTCAAACTGGTTTATGTGCACTGAACATCTGTTCTGTTACAGGTTTAAACCAGTTTGTGTGTAATGTCTGTCCCTAACCACAATGTCTAATAGATTTCTGTTAGATCTTCAACATCTGTTTCTGGATCACTATTAACAAGAATTTATTAGCATCAAAAAGTACCCTTATGGTATATTTCCATGGCTGTGCATATCTATGTTCTTGCTCAAGTATGTAAGTACATGCCAGGCAATCCAGTTTCCAATAGTTTACACTGAAGGACCAGACACACATCAGCACATATACTTGTGTCCACACTTATTCCAGGTATGGGTGGCACACTCAAAGATTGAGCTATTTGCCAGTAGCCACTCTAGGAATTGGCTTGTAATATACCATAGGAAAATGTACCTGTTCTTCCTGAACCCCAATACAGATGATTTATTAGGATTTGACTTTTTTTTTTTTCCAAGTGAAGCTGAAATTTGAAACTAAAAAGGTGAGACTTTCAAGCCTAACCAAGTCATTTAGGAACACACATTCAATACAATTCTTATTCATAAGCAGTTTAGACACCTGAAAAACCCACACCGAAGGGAAAAA
Organism: Alligator sinensis; assembly: GCF_000455745.1. Classification (NCBI taxonomy): domain Eukaryota; kingdom Metazoa; phylum Chordata; order Crocodylia; family Alligatoridae; genus Alligator; species Alligator sinensis. Next base: position 37,701 of record NW_005842027.1, on the reverse strand, counting down.
AAATCTCATCCTCACATAAGATATATAATATGTATTTTCATACAGGAAATATGACCAATCTGTATCTATATCTGGGTAACAATATCTATATTCATATTATGAAAATGATCTCAAACCAAGATGTTCACACTTTGTGATGTGGGTTATTTTATGCCATGATTCTTTTTTAAGCATTAATATTTTTTTAACTAAATTTCTAGTTTAAATTGTGGTTAGGGTCAGAAGAGCTGATGTGTGAAATGTACAACACAGAGTTCCACAGGTATTTTCTGTCACTGACTTTCATGTTAAATCTGTTCAGTGACAAGTCTAAAACAACAATCTCAAGATGAGACTGCAGTGAGGGAAGTCTTCACCCCTCTTGTCTGTCCTGTCCAGTCCAATAAGGATCCCTGTGTACTCAGGAATCTATCTGCATGGAGAAGTTTCCATGTATAGGTCTTTTCCAATTCCTAGAAATGCAAAAGTCAAGCTTGTATCTACAAAACAAATTCTGGTTTTATTAGAGTGTAAATTCCTCAAATCTTCTGAAGTGATGCTGACCCTGCTGCAATGCTTTTAGAAGTAACCAAAATGAAGATAAGATAGGAAGTGTTAGGATGACCTTCTCGCAATCATTTTCTGTCTGTACCTGCACTTCAATTACATATGTTCATAGTTCCTTAAGAAAGTCCATTTGTAATACTATAGGTAAATCAGTTTCTAATCTCAGCTCAAATCACCAACTAAAATACAAGCTTCTGAGTGGGTTTACCAAACTTGCTGAACATTCTTGGGAGAGCAGGACAGGGCAAGGGGGGACACTTCATGTTTTTCAGTTGTTAAAAGGTTTGTTTTTGCCTAGTTCATCTACCAGTAAATGTGAAGAAAGTACAGGTAACCTGGTCCCCTGATCTCTTGACAGGGGCCACAAGAAACATGCATGACCCTAAATATTGCTGGAGCCGAGGACCACCAATAGTACAAGATCCCTCAAGGAAGGCAAAGTAGGGATTTGTGGCTACAGGTGGAGCTATTTCTACAATAAGGCTGCAGACAGACTATGCTGTCTGCAAGAGGATTACAACTGCTGCTTTCCCTTTAACCTTCTATAACGGTGGTTCTCAAACTGGGGCATATGTACCTCTGGGAACATGCAATAATCTTCTAGAGCAGTGTTTCTCAGTCAGCATGCCAGAGCACCCTGGGGTGCCTTGAGATCCTTTGAAGGGTGCTGCAGGAAGTGTGAGGAGATAACGGCAGCCTCAGGCATGAGAAGATAAGCAAATAAAGGTCAGGCTCAGGCTCTTCCTGCATAGTACTCCTCTGCCCCAAACTGCCTGCCTCTTCTGCAAGGAGGTAAGCCTTATAATAAAATAGTTTTTCAAGTCGGGTACTGATCAATCCACAGAAATTATGGAGTGGTGCCTTGAGTCTAAAAAAGTTGAGACTCAGTGTTTTATAGGGAACTAGGAAGCAGAGGAAGG
>NW_005842027.1:33868-36225 GCF_000455745.1 Alligator sinensis | reverse complement strand
GGGAAAGAGGAACTATAAATGAAGGAAAAAGGGGGAAAAATTAAGAACGATTCTCCATTATTTCTTAAATTGCTGGAATTTTTACAGTATGATTGTAATGGCATAGTATTTTTATTCTGTTTTCTATTTTTTTTAATTATCCATAATGTGGAATCATAGGGCTACAACACAGTATAACAAGGTTTAAAAGGGGTGTGCAACCCGAAAGAAAGTTGAGAATCAGTGCTCTTGGGCTACTGTAGCTACCTTGGTTTAGAGCTTAATAATAAGGACAGTTCAACCCCAAAAGTATCTAAAGTTTAACAAAAAACTTTCTATGTTATTAAGATTCCTTGTGCAGACACAAAACGTACAATGAATTGTAAAGGAAGACAACAAGATACAGGTCTACAATGTAGCCATAATCCCCACTTTCCTTTACAGATGCGAAATTTGGGTGACCTACTGTCAGCATCTCAAGGAGCCCAAAGAGGTATCACTAACAATGCCTCCACATTAAGTGGGAAGATTACCACACACGCGCCAGCATTCTTGCTAAAGCCAACTTTACCAAAATTGAGTCCGTGACCTCAAGCACCAACTTTGTTGGATCAAACTTTTTGTGTAGGTCAAATCTGAAAACAAGTGTTCAACTCCCAGGTTAGCTGTGGGCTGAGAGCTTGTGACAGCCAGAAGAAACACTACAAGGACACATTGAAGGCATACCTCAAGAAAATGGGTTCCACTATTAAGAGCTGGGAGGAGCTGGCTGCTAATTAACTCCAATGGCACTAGAACTTCAACCAAGCAGCAGCCTATTCCAAGGAAAAGTGCCTTGCCCTCGAAGCAGAGAAGAGTGTGGAGGAAGGAAAAGGAGAGGGATCCCAGCCTAAAGCTTACTCTCTCCTGCAGAAAGACCTGCAATTTCTGCAGATGGATCTGTGGCTCAAGGATTGGACTCTTAAGTCAACTCAAGACCCATCAATGTGCCATGCTAGAGATCATACTCGATTGCTGACGACACCAACTACGGCTTGTAGAGTACAGGTTTCAATACCTAATTTTTCCTAATCAATTTGTGGAATTTCCAGCTGCTCTGGGCCTAGGATGTCAAAACAATTTGACATTGAATTAGGGATGCTCCCAATGAGACATTCAAAGGGATACATACCACCATTAAGGAAGGAGCTCATTCATGGGCTGGGCCACAAATTTCTAATTTAAATCTAGGCTTGCCTCAAGTGCAAGGAGAGTTACCTGAGGGACTGCTAAAGCAACCAAACCATGTTTGCCATTTCATAGCTTATTCTCCTTTAACAGTGACAAAGAAAGAAACAACAAAGGAAAGGGGACAACGAAGACTCACCAGAGTGCGTCCTGAGGTGTCCTGTGAGGGCATCCCTTCTGCGGCAGGCATAGCTGCAGAAGGGACATTTGAAAGGTTTCTCCCCAGAGTGTAACTTGATATGCCTCAGCAGGTTCCCCTTCTGTGTAAAAGAAGCTCCACACTGGTTACAGTGGAAGGGGCGCTCACCTAAAGTAGAAAATACAGTGGTCAGAACTGTCAAGAAATCAGCTACAACATTTATAGACCTAACATCCCATTGCTTGTAACAATATGTAGCGTGGCCCGATCTAAGTCAACTTTATCATTTGGTTTAAATTTGATGCAACTCATTCTACAATGTAAATTACTCTACTCAAACAATTGTAAAACCGATTATGCTAATGTTAGAGGCTATAAATTACATAGCATCCTGGGTAAAGATTAGCACACAGATTTGGAGTGCTTCTGTTTTTAGGCACCCAACATGAGATGTTTTAAACAGGAGTGCCTGGTTTTTCAATGCAGTGGGTGTTCACTATCTTTTAGGTGCTTCAACTAGATACTTTGGAAAAATACAGGCCCAATACTGTGGCTTTGTGCTATTACCCCTATGGCCCTACAACAATCTTGGTTATAGGTCCATCTTTAAAGCGTGTCTGGTACCAGCCAAAAAAAACTACTCTGGACAGATATCAAGGCCTCAGCCTTAAAATGTCCATTTCTTTCTTTATATTTTATTTTAAATCCCTCTAAGGTCTTTTTTACGCTTGCAGAATGGTTTCAGGGGGGAAATAATTGTAAATCAAAATCAAGCCCAAATCCACAAGTTTGACACACAATTTTCATTAATACCAATGTTGATTCTTAAAAACCTTCATATTTTCCTTCCCACACTTCACTTCCAGCAACTTTTTGCAGCCCTTCATGTATACATCTGTCAAAGCAAAGGCTTCATCGCTCAAAGTCTATTCCAGACCTACATTTCTATGATTCTTTGAGGGTATGAATAGATTATTAGATACCATCTGATAATTTACATTAGTGTTATAGT
>NW_005842027.1:0-33837 GCF_000455745.1 Alligator sinensis | reverse complement strand
GCAGGAATGGACAAACCAGTTGCTATGCTTGCCAAGCACAGGCTTGCTTGCTTTTAGCAAATGCCTACTGCAACACACATGTGGACAGACTGATCCAACATTGGTAGAGTTTCACCCTTGATCTTTATGATTGATTCCACACTAACAGCACAAAGTTACTTTGGGTTAGGGCTTGCATTATCTGTCTACTACCTGTTGATAATCAGTTTAAACACGTCATCTCTCCATGCCCTGACTCAACCACATGCTTGTGCACTATACTGAAACAAACATATTGTAAGCATTAAAGAAAGTAGCAAGTTTCTTATTAAGTTTTAAATCAGGTTTTTATAGAATAACCAACAAGCTACTAACTGATATTTGATGTTTCTGGATGTTAAATATGAACAGACTTAAAATTAAAGAGTTTCCAAAATCCTGGAAGAGGAATTTAAGTTACTATATTGATACATTTTAATACTGATGACATCAAATACATCTTCATTGCAAAAGTGTCATTTAATCATGTTTTATTCTTCCACATCAATGAACAAAGACCGACTTGGTGGCTAATTTTATCCTGACTAATCTAATATTCAGCACTTTTTAAGAATTGAATGAATCCCTCCTTTTCTAACTACTTGTGTCTTTATAAGGTTTACATTTTACTTAAAAAACTATTTCTTTATTTCAGTCCATTGAATCATTTGTTTCCTGCTACCTCATTAAACTTCAGACATGTAGAACAATCACTAGTTCTGGTCACACATTTACATTACTGATCATCAAGTTTTACATTTGCTATAATAAACATGAGAAGCAAATATCTACTGAAATTCATACTTTAAAAGGTGAGTCCTGAATATCAAAATAATCCACTCAGGTTTATCCACGACTAAGTCTATGTCACTGGATGCTTTGAATGCCTTGTGGAAGTTTCTAGATTCTAGCATACTAATCCTGATAAATTCACAATTCTACTTGCTTCCTGATTTTCACGCATCCAATAGAAGTTGTTCCTATTCACCTGCCATGACCCTCTTTGCAATAACTTTACCATTCCCCATTCTCTGCTGGGATTTAGGTGCTTCCTTGGTTATTATTCTTTCCTTATAGGCAAAATAAAAACCTTGATATTCTTATAACTTCTCTTTTGACTTTTGAGAACAGAAAAGTTTTTCACTTAGGCCTCCAGCAGACATTACACTTCAGATGTGATTAACCAGTTAATCACGTCTTAAGTAGTAACCAGGCCAGACATTCAGGCAATTAATGGAGTCATAAAACAGGGAATAAGTCATAAAATTATTATTAAAAAATATGTGTAATAACTTTGTGGCTGGTTCTCATCGCACCTTAAACTGAACATGGTCAGCACCAAACAGTGTTCCCAGTCTCAGGAGTGCACTGGAACCCTTCAAGACTCCTAGGAGCACATCAGAGCCTTGAAGGGCTCCCATGTGCTACCAAAGCTGGGAGTACCAGTCAGCTGCTAGGTGCTGCCAGTTGTGAGAGCACATTGGAGCCCTTCACTCTAGTGCGTTCCTGTGGTTGGGAGTACAAGTCAGCTGATAGACACCTCCGGCCTCAGGCGCGCACCTATACTTTGAAGGGCTCTGGAGTAATCCTGGGGATTGGAGCACTGATAAGCTAATCAGCACTGGTCACATGTTCAATATCAAGTGCAATGGGAATCAATTACAAAGTTATTATACATACTTCCCGATCATCTGAGTGGCAGTCCCAACCACAGAAGCACACTACAGCGAAAGGCTCCAGTGGACTACCACAGCTAGGAGCACCAATCAGCTGAATGATCATGATACCAGGCTCCCCCTGCAAGAGCAACAGGACACTATTGGAATCTGATCCCTGATCCTACAAATTGCACCTCCTGCCATATACGTGTGGCATGGCAGTAAGCATGATTGTTGGGATTGCGGATTAGATCTCATCACACCTAATGGAATGCCTGTCAGCAGCCTCAGAAACTGAAATTTGAGCATAGCAGGCATTCAAGGGATGTGGTGACAGACTGGTTAAGACATCTGTTCCTGACTCCAGATGGTATAATTTTGAAGCCTCACCCTGAACCAGTGTTGAAGGCTGCCTCCTGCTGTATGTGGATACCTGGTCATTCAGGTTGTGGGAGATAAAAGGTGCCAGGATGTGATGCTAGATGCATCATTTCCTTGTGTTTTGTTGGTTATAACCCATCTCTTCTTATAATAAGACCCATGCTAGTCTGGTGGGCTGCTCATCTTGGGCAGACTTTTGATTTTTTTGATAGGCATTCAAGCTATTTTTGAAAAACAATCCTTGAATCCTTCAAGCTATTTTTGAAAAACAAACCCAAAAAGAGAAATAATCCCTTCAGACTCACTCCCTTCCCTTTCCTGACATCCTTCTGTTTGTAGACTATTATGATGATACGTTAAAAATTCTTTTGCTCCTACAGAGGCAAAGGCAAAGTTAAGCCATTATTTAACAATTGTGTAATTAAGGCCTCACCTACACTATAAAGTTTTTCTGGCAAAACTCCAGTGCTGCTGGCAAAGCTTTAAGTGTGTTCACACCCAACCCTTTCTTGCTGTGGACAAACCTTCCTTTCTCCTGACAGTTATACCACCTGTGCTGAGTGAACTAAAGGTTTTTGCCTCTGTCCAGAGTCTGGCAAAAGGTTTCTGCCTTTGTTCCTTCAGCAGCAAGTGCTTTCTTAAGGTGCAGTTTGCACTCTTGTAGCACAGCTGTGGAGCACAACCACAAACAAGATGCCATAAACACATGGATACACTTGGATTTGTGGCACAGTAGTGTCAGGTGATGTCTGCCACAAGCAGTTCTGGCAACAAAGGAAGGTAGGTTATGAGTACACAAGGCCTAAATACTTCAATCTTAACTAAAGCAAAATGACCACAAAGCCCATTTAACTTTCCATATGTACCTCTTGTGTAGTCATCTACACCAGTAGCTAGCATTCTTGATTGCATAGCATTCTGCACTTGTCATTTATGCCAATGTAAAACATTACAAGGGGCAAAGGTGAATTGGTACCTGAAAATTCTGGTAAAGTAAGGATTGTAGAATTTAGACCTTTCTAACTATTTTTAAGTTTGATCCTTTTACTTTGGATATTCATACTATATTTTGATAATCTGAAATGATACAAATCAAAATCAGTATCTAATGATTAACATTATATAAATATTTTCCAGGAATATTTTCAAGTATTCAAATAGTATTTCATGGTCTCAAAAAGCAACTTCTGCATAAACTGGAGAACTTCCTCATATAGTCAATCTACCCTATCACGGAAGTGCTGTGCAGAAGTTTCAGTATGAGTTATCCTTCTTTGTATTTCACACCACTGTGAAATACATCTGATATGTTCTGCATCAAAAACAGCAGTTGAACTGAGGACAAGGAGCAAATCAAAACTGATCAAACTTTTGTACCGAGACTCAAAACACACATGGCCAGTAAAGCACTGTAGGAGAGAAATGTTACGTTCTTGCCTTCAAGAAAGCAGGGAAAATGGTTCCAAATTCAACCAATTGCTTTCTCCATGAAATACACTTTTTAAAGAAAGCTGCATATACGCTGGTGATTTTTTAATGGAAATTAAGGCGATGCAGGCATTGGTATACCAAATTACTGCTCACATGCGAGTTGAGAGCCAGAATCCAAAAGTTTTGAGCAATAACTTTTTCCACAAGTTCTCGCACTGAAGTCAACTCACAAAAAAGTGCTAGTCTCATTTACTATTATGGAAGGCAAAGGTACTTCACAGTGAGTTTAACCATTTAAACACTGGCTCAAAGTTCCTCTTACTTACTACAACAGTCCTTGTGTTAATGAGTTGAGGAAAGGTTTTAAAATCTGACCTGTGCTAAAGAAAATGCATTCCAGGGACTTTGACTCTTTTTGGTTTGGCTGTTAAGTTTGCTCTTAAAAGAATATTTAAAAGACTAAAAGAGGGATACTTACAAAACACTCATCTTTAACTCTTCATGAAATATTGCAGTGCCCAAGCAGGTATGGAAAAATGTTAGTTTGGTGTTGATAATAAAATTGATTTTCATCCTCCATGTTAGGTTTTTTGTTTCTTTTTAATCGAACCATAGGAAGATACATTTCCTCCTATTCCTTTGTTGCCGCAACTGCTTCCAAATTCATTTTGTTCTTTGACTATAAATAAAATAATAGCTGTACTACTAAACTATTGACAGGGAAAGCATGGAAATTAACCATGACCTGAACTAAAAAAAAAGGGGAGGGGATAAACTTGTTCAATTTCCGTATTTCTTATGCTGGATATTTGTGAGCTTGTTCATCTAGATCAGCGATTCTCAACCCAGGTGCCACAGCACCCTGGAATGCCTAGAGATCCGGAGGTGCCCCACTGTGTCACGCAATATTAACACCATTAGGTCTGCAAACACGATCCACAAGATAAACCCAGGGGCAGGACCCAGACATGCAGGTACGTGTGGTTTGTGATGCTTCAAACCTCTTTGCAGTGCCACAAACCACACCAGTTGCATGTTAATCAGTGTTCGCTGCTGCTAATTTGCAATGCCGGGGAAAAATTTGCTACTGGGATTTCCCGGTAGCAAAAAAAATAACCTAGAAAAAAGTGGCGCAAACCACGCCAAAGTGGCAAGCACCAGAACAAATGCAGAGACTGGACCTGGTCTCTCATCTCCACACAATGTGGAGCCCCCCTGCTGAGGCACCCTGTGCCCCAGTCAGCTCCTCCCTGGCTGGCTGGGGTGCAGTGTGCTGCAAGATGGGAACAGCTGGCTGGGGTACAGTGTGTCTCAGCATGGGGGCTCTGCAGTGGAGCCCCTGTGCTGAGGCACACAAACAGGGAAGCAGCCAGCCCAAGACTGCCTGCTCCTGTCTTGATGTACACTGCGCCCCAGCCAGGCAAGAAGAAGTTGGCTGGGGCACAGGGAGGCTCAACACTGTGGCCCTGCAGCATGCAGAGATGGAGATGCTGCTCCCCCATCTCTACAGGGTCCGCTCACCAGCTGGCCAGGGCATGGGGTGCTTCAGCACGTGGGATGGCTAGCTCTGGTCTCTCACACCCCTGCACAGCACATGGCATAGCGGTACAATAGGTCCTGCTGCAAAGCACACAGGCAGGGGCATGCACTAGGACACAAAGTAGCAGCACAAGTTTGTGCCACTACTATTTGTGCTCCTGTCAAGGCATGCCCCTGCTCGTGTGGACCCAGCCAGGGATTTCAAATATGAATCCATAGCATCAAAAACATTCTGACCTGTTGTGGTCTTTCTTGAGGTCTGCTCTCTTAATTTTCTGTAGTCAAAAAAGTGAGTGGAAACAAAGAGCTGGCATTTTCCGAGGCGTGCCTTAAGCCTACTGAGAGGTGCCATAACCCTAAAAAAAAAGTTGAGAACCACTGATTGAGATACTCAGACTATTATATCACATTCATCCTTCATTTAACCCTACAGCCTTGATCCTTCTATCCTATGCTAAATAACTCCATATTGCAAGAGGCAGGTGTCTGCAACTGTCTTATGAATTAAATTATTTTAAGCTTTCACAAAAATTGTTTTTGACAGTCGAGTGAAATTATTTTAGCCATTTAATAAGGGTATGTATTTGTTTCTGGTTAATCATATTAAGCACAAATATCATTTTAATACTATACTAGCACAACTGGGTTTTTCTTCTCTTATCAAATTGTGCCAAAAAGCCTGTTCCCTACATGAAACAAAAGTTAAAATAGCTCTCTAAATTTTATGCTATGAATGTGCAAGTAAAAACAGCAAAAATCCTCAGCTTCATGTACATCTGTATGTAACAGGTATGGGTAAATATTATTTCATTCTACTTTGTGGTACTAAATTGAACATGGATTGAAAAGAAAGGTATGAGAGTCCCCGCAAAGATATCACCTAGAACAGAATAAATAAGATACTTTACCAATGTGTAAATGTGGGTTAACACAGGGGTACTAATATGATTATTCCCAGTGAAAAACAACTTGACCATGAGTACTTTCACTGATTAGTGGATACAGCATTACTTGGACTCAAGAGACTTGGGTTCCAGTCCTGGCCGTGTCAATGACCTGTCTTATTAAGACAGGCAAATCACTTCACCCATCTGTGTCTCAATTTCCTCATCATTAAAATGAGGTTAATGATACCCATCTTCCTTGTAAAGCACTTTGATAACAAGTGATGAAAAGCACTCAGGCAGAGCTAGGTATTATGGAATAAGTTACTATTCAGAGTAAGTGAGGAAATCACATACACCTCACTTAAGGAAAAGGCATGGCTACAGAAGAGCATCAATGTAATAAGTGGTATCAGCTTTGCTGAAAGTGGGAAGGCATGAGTTTCTTTCATGCCCATAAAGGGTTAACACTAGAAAGAGAAAAGATTCACTTTCAACACCAGAATTCCTGTTTTATTTCCTCAAATTGAATTATTGTCCCTACTTTTTTTTTCCTCTCAATACCTCCAAACGAGTGCCTGGAGTATCCGATGACAATATTACCTGATTACCTAGCTTATGCAGTAACACAGAAATCTTGTACAGATGCTATGATCAGCAAACTTATTGTGGGCAACATATAATGTGAGGTTTGGAAGAAAAGACAAGACAGGGTGGAAACAGAAGGGAAGTAAATGAGACTTTACACGTTGTTCTCGTGAAATGAGTGGGGAGGTTGCAGCACAAACTGTCTAGTGATGCACATTTCATTCCTGTGCTGAAGTCTGGGAGGAGGGGGTGGGAAGGAGGGGTTGTTTTTGGTTTGGGTTTTTTTTTGTTCATTCGTTCGTTTATGACAAATAAATGGAAATCCTAAAACTTAGGGTCCCCTATGAGTTTAGAAAAATGCTTCAACTGAATTATCAATGCCTTAAAAGGCTTAATGTATTATAGTAATGATTGCAAACAGCTGTAGCATTATGGGCTCCTTTGTGAAGTTACTACAAATCCTGAATAAACTGTACTGTTCTAGGAGCAAACCCAAAGCTGAATTGAGCATTGATAGCTTTTACCATTGCTCTGGGAGGAATAATCTGCGCCAGTGTCCTATGTTTGGCAGAGCTTACTTTCTTACTCTGACTGTGGGCAGTAAGGGGTCAAGGGATCCTTCACCAGTAAAGGAGGAGGAGTGCCTCAGGGAGGCTGCAATTAAGGCAGACCATGCAGTGAAATAAGGAGGCATCTAACACGGGGTACACAGGACATGCAAATTACAATGATTAGCATTGTGGCCACTAGGGCTGTGTACAATTTGTAAGGTATGCCACATTGTTGCTATGGAAGGCATCTCCATTTTCTGAAGAGAAAAAGAATTTCAATTTCTGCATTGCAAACAGAAGGCCAGATTGTGCCATGGTCCAAGGAAGCCATGCAGGAGAGTAACGGGGAATCAGGTGCCAACACATGTGCATTGCCCAGCAAAACTCATGGGGATAAAGGAATATGAGAACTCTCTCAAGGTCTGTGAGGGCTGACACATAATAGGCCTCCCCGTTTTTCACTAGCTAAAATAACTTCCTTCCCAGTGTTCCCTCTGGGACTATATACCCACAGATAATCTAGGACTCAGGGGCATGCCCAAAGTTTCAGGCTAGCTCGTTCCAAATGACAATGTGATGCTATATTTGAGGTATCTCCCCCTATATAGTATTTTTAACATTTTATTCTCTTGCCATTAAAGTCAAGGATATGGACATGCAAGCAATCCCCTCCTATGGTGAAGAATGAAGCAGCAGCCTAGATTGCAAATTGGTTGACTAAGAGGAGTGTGCCGGGGTACAGAATAAAAGAAATGCCATTTCTACATGCTTCAAATCGTCTCTATAGAGTAGTGAATCACAGCCTTCCTACCTCAGGGGAAAGAGCTATAGTTCTATAAGGAAATTTTAATAGCTTTGAGAAAATTCCAGTGTTACACATTCTCTACCTCTGCATATATATAAGAAAACATACTGGAAAGCACTCTGTTTGCTTGTTTAAAAGTGGGTACCTAAAAGTATGGCAGATCCACTGTAAGTAAAGAACCTACCAGTGCTCAGCACATCAAAAAACTTCTTTTTTTTTTTTAATTATGTACCTAAAGAAACATCTCATGTGAGTGCCTAAATTGGACACTAAAAATAAAAATGGGCTTTGATGTACCTAGTATATATGCTCATATGTATGTACATGTCATAAAGAACTTTCAGGGACTATCAAAAAACTGAGAACTTAGTTGGCTATATAAGTTATACTTGACTGTTCACTCTTCCTTTCCTAGTAATGGTATGTCAAAATGTCAATCAAAATTTCAGTTCTCTAACAAATGCTTTTCCCCTGCTGTTATTGCTGTCTAAAATCATGAATGCATCATAAAAGTTACTGCAGTATTTTGCATTATACATACAGGCTAAATATCATCAATACAATTTGTATACAGAGCATTAACTATATATTTATTATAGCTCTGTACAGCGGTTCTATTGATTTCTTTGTCATCAAGTGCATACCACTTGACTGCAAATATTAATTTGAAGGGACTATACAAATATTTTTATTCTATGTTAACCCACTGCTTTTTTTCTACCTTGGAAGTTAAGTTATATATGTAGAATACCTAATATCTAAGGGTAGGTTATCCCTCTGCTCATTAGCAATATGAAAAGGCATAAAAAAAGCAAGCAAGACCTTTCCCCAAAACTCTGATAAAAGCAGAAGGCATTCCTTCAGACCCAGATTGAGGAAAGCACTTAATATGCACTTAACTTCAATGGGACTTAAGTACATGTTTACAAATAAGCACCTACGTGCTTTCTTGAACCAGGGTTCTGATCTCGGTGTGGCCCAAGGTTTTCACAAAATCTTTATAAAGACCCACATCTTAAAGTCTGAAAGCTGTGAACCTAGTAACTTTGGCCACTTCTTTTAATTTTAAAGGCATGCAAAAATGGATACTGTCAATTTTACTGGCACTGAACTTTTACCATATTGCTGCTGGTCAAGAACAGCAAAGGCTGATTTCCGGACTTTTTTTCTTTGCTGTGCCTAAGAAGCAAAGGTTGGGATTCAATGCTGAGGAAGCTTTTTGCTTGCCAACAACAGAATGCCACCAGAATTTTGAAAAAGCAAATCCATCCTTTCCCTCCCCAGCCCATTGTCACCCATGAATAAAAAGGCAAGAGAATAGTTGTCAGGTAATATCAACATCAGATGCCACAGGCAGTCACCAGTTTTCCTTTCAGCTGCTTACCAGTGTGGCTCCTTTTATGTACCATTAGCACATTGGGCCCAATGCAAACCATGCCACAGACGTCACATTTCAGTTTACCATTCGGAAGACGGATTCCTCCCTCGCTTGACAGATCCTGGATCTTTCTGTTATCAACCATCTCGTTGTTCTCAGTGAGGGGTTCTTCCAGGCTGCTTCCTTCATCATGACCCCTGAGCTCATCTTCCCGGTTCAGGGGTTTCCTGTCAGATTCCTCATCACTTTGCATTTCTAGCTTTACTGAATTTGCTGAAATTAGGGAAAAATATATATGTATATATAATAAAAATCAATCTTTTCCTAGTTCCAATGAGCTAATACCAATATCAGTATTATTTACAGTGGTGCCTAGCAACTCCAACCAAGATGAGAATCCCATTGTGCGAGGTGCTGCGTGCTGCATATGCATATGGTAGCCATAAACCTCACTCTAACTGATCTGCAATCCAAGACGCGATACAGTTGAAGGAATAAACATTTTTTATCTACATTTTACAGACAGGGAACTAAAGCCCAATGAAGTGACTTGCCCCAAGGTCACCCAGAGATTTCATGACAGAGCTAGGAATTGAACCCAGATCTCCTACACCCCAGTCTATTATCTAAACCATAAGAACCACCTTCCTTCCATACAAACACCAAATGTAAGTAGTACTGCATTCTTTGTGCTCAAGGAACAAGTTGTCAAAAATATTCACCTATCCCTACATACTTAGCCCCAGCATTTGTGTATTTATGTGCAGTTTTCCAGAGTGAGAGAGGGAACTACACAGTCAATAAGTACATAGAAATGAACTCTCCTTACAAAAGGAGTTCAAAGTGCAATGATTTAATGAAGCAGGGTATGTGTGGTGTGTAGATAATCTCCAAATCACAGTTCTTGCACAGACATGTTTCATGATAGAGGAGAGAGCTGATACATGAAGCCCTGCTTTTCTGCTGGCAGTGCCTTAATCATGTAATGGAGGATTGCCAAGGCAAATGAGACTTACTGGGCCAGCTGTGTTTTGGTTCACAGTTCATGTATACAAATGGGATAAGTGCATTCTATTGTTTCTCATGTTTGCCTGTTTGCCCTGTTAGACTGATGTACAGCCTGGGAATCTTTCCATTGACTTCAATCAAGCTTTGAATTGGGTCCTCAGGGAATTATCCAAATCCTAAAGAAGTTAATGGAGTGCTGTGGGGGCACCTCTGATCAAGTCCATCAATTCAGTGTATCAGTATGCTTAGCTATCCCTAACATAAGACACACACAGCTGAAACACTAGGCAATTCATGAAAATTGCTGGAGTAACTTGTCCAGAGTCATGCTGTCTATCTAAAGACCAGATGTAGCTTTGTCAGCAAGAAACACTGGCCTGACAATAAGCGTAATTTCTGACCAGAGAATCAGCTTCAAAAGCAGGTATTTCAGCCTCCACATCTAGGTAAATATTCAGCCTCTGTTAGGACCCTCATAAAGGTGCCAATTATAGCAGTAGATCTGCAATACAGATATGTTCACTAAGACTGGACAGGCATCTCTAATCTCATTTTATGTGGGCTAAAAGGCAGAAGCCAGATAGGACTGAGGTTAAATCTGAAAGACTAAAATGCAATGTAAAAGTTCTATCTATATAGCATTGCCAACTGAGCTATCCAGTCCCTCATCCAGGAAACAGATAAACTAATCCCATTAGCTACATTTAAGGGTCTCTTCCTCCATCCCATTGTTAAAAAAAAAATAAGGTTCAGACACCTGTGTCAATGTTACAGTTTCAGATCATTAGTATCATCACTAGGCAGGGTATAATGATATGGACAAAAACACAAGAGAACAGATAATAACAAGATGTGACTTTCTAATCATACAATTGCTGAAGTCCATCTCCTATCCATCAAGACACTAATGAGAGCTAAGGCATGAACATTATAATAAAGCCCATATAGAACAAGGACAAACAGATCACAGTGGTTTAGTATCAGAATAAAGTCTTGCCATCAAAACAGGAAACCAACATTTTATATTATGAAACATTTTAGCTCTTAATTTACAGAAGGCAATAGGTATTTTTTGTTTTCACGCAGAAATTGTTGCTAAGAGAAACAATGCCACACAGAGGGCTATACTGCAATTTTATAGCAAGTCCCTGCTTATGCAGCAATAGATACTGATGGTGTCTCAAGTGCTGACTACCCATTCCCATAGCCCCTGAAATAGGATGGGAGGAAAGAAGGAGGAAGAATTAAAATCCTTTGCTCCTTTGCCTGAATTCACAGCTCAGAACCAAATATATCCCACAATAAATAATCCTTGAGTTTTAAGCATGGATAGCCAACCCTCCACCCCACCAAGTCCCAAGGTAAGATTTGTGTGTGGGGCAAAGGCTTTACTCCTGACAAGCAGTTCTAAAGGCTGAGAGCTTGTGGCTCCCATTGAAACAGCTGGCATGGGACGGATGGAGCATGTCTGACAAGGAGGGCCAAAATAACTAACTGTCTGCTATGTAACAGAAATTTGTTACACTAGGCAACAAGGTAGTCTGTGGTGAAGCCATGAACAGAACCTTACTCTCCTGATCCCAAGTGCTGTGCCCCAATCACAAGACCTAAAGCCATATACAGCAAGAATATACAAAAATATTCCAAATACAGTTCACACATTATGCAGACATACAAGAGATATTTGTATCTTCCATGTATGTTTATACAATATTTTCTATCTCGGATCTGAAACACTATACATCTTATTTAATAGGTACCAAGTATTCACAACTCCTCTTTCAGTCTATGGGACCTTCAGTTGGTCAGTACCTCAGAAAATAAGGCCCTAAGCACTTAGAAATGGGAAGGGTGTTGTCAGCATCTTATTTTATCTTACCCTACTGCTTCCTTCTGCTGAATACTGGCTCACATCCAATAGGATAAACAGCAAAACAAAAACAGAGCTAGCTGTTTGATGCAACACAACCTTCCAAATGAACAATACTCCCTATCCTCCCAATATAACTTGTTAGCATGCCTCCCTCATCTACATACATGAAGCTGCGAAGACCATCTCAGCTCTTTGAAGTGCTTTTATATCCCCCCCCCCCCTACCTCTGGCTCTGTCCCTGCCATTTTCAAAAGCTTGCCATTAGTGTTTGTTGCTCTGTGAAGGTTTCCTTCATCTGGGACTTAACAGAAAAGTGCAGGTCTCCAAGGAAGGGAATGCTGCTACAGTGGGGATCTCCTCAGCTTTTCATGAGGGCTTTGCTAATCAGGTCATCCCCATTGCCTTACAGCATATACTTGTGTGCATCAGCCTTGTGTAACATTTTGCACACAAACACGTTTAAAGTAGTTTGTACCTTCTCCTTTATTCACCCCCCCCAAATTTAACTTTTTTTGTTTTTACCTGATGCCATAAAACTTAATAAATACATGACTTGTGTTTAAAAGAAAAATGATATATAAAAGCCATGTTTATACCTACTATGTATTGTACAAAGTCCCCAAATACATTTCTCCATAAGCCTCTTTTCTTTCTTCTTGCTGACTTAAAATTCTCCCATCTGGCCATGCAAAATAAATGAATACACAAGCAAAAGTTTAAACTTTTCAGCAGCTCCCCTCTTCCCTGCCTCCCCCAGCAAAAGACCACCCCAGGTATAAAATGTCAAATCCCATCCAGCCTTTTCCAAATCTAAAATCTGTAGTCAAATGATTTTTCCCAGTTAATACAGATTTCTTCCCTTTCGCTTCCATTTTCCGCTATCAAAGGTCATGCCACTTTCACCCTGTGACACCACCTTTCTGGGCGAAACTCACTTACAGGTACCTGTAAACATGAAGCTAACAGCAAGCAGCCACCAGACACAACTAGCGTCCCTTCCTTCCTTTCCAAGTAGCACCATATAGTTGGTGTTAGTTTACAATGTGACAATAATTGTTTTCAACATCACTCGATAGTGCTGTCTTGTGCTAATTAATCAATAATGCCATATTAAACTGTATTTGCGTAGGTCTTCAGTGCCAAAACATTTTCTTTACAGGTAAAGTAGTGGAACTATCACTAGGAAAGTAACAATGGATGTTAAAATGTATTTATTTAAAGCCCCAGCCTACCCCTGTACAGTCTCCACACTCCCCCCAACCCAGTTATAGGTCACCCTGTTCTACATTTCATCCTCCGTTATGGAAATTTACCTCCCCAGCAAAAAATCAGATTGGGAAAAAACCCTAGAGTCTCATTAGGAATCCTGATCTCCAGGTGGAACTAAGAAATACATTGCTTAAGAATGAGGATCATCATTTGAAGAAGTATGGGGATAGTAATGCGTGACACTACCCCAACGTAAGACAAATGAAAGCATAACATTTCCTACTGATAGAATATTTATTTTGGACAGATAAGGGTAAGATACAGAGTTAAGGAAATCCTACATTTTCTTAACCCAGTATGCATCTAAATGGAGTGGAACAGACAGCACTCAGGGTTTTTTCTAAAAAGCCTTGACCAGAATATGACATGATTCAATTCTCGAGGCACAACTGGCAAAGTCATGAATGTCAGAATTGCCTTGTAGCTTTGAAATCAAGTAAAAAGTTTGTCAGTTCTATTCATCAGTGGAATCATGCCTCCTGTCCATCTTTTTAAAAGCACAGTCATACACACTCTTCACTTGCATGATGGTGCTAGAGACAATGAGGGCCCAATTTGTATTTACTCCAAGATCCTTTCTACCAGTATAAGGAGACTCAAAAATGTGACTGTCTACACTGTGCTGGAAGTGAAACGAGGCTGTAATGCAAGTATAAATACACTTTATACTGGTACCCTGTATCAGCATGAAAGAAAAAGTCAAATCCTGAGCTTCTTATTAAGGGCAGAATCTGGCTCTTCATTAAAGAGATTTTATAACCAACTCTGGGCCTAACAACACCGCAACCTTCAAGATGCAAGGAGCTCCTGCAAAAACTCTCTCACCTAGAAAAGCATGTATACCAGGAGTGTGAATGCTGGCAGAGGAGAGAGAAAGAGTAGGAAATCTATTAATTTGTTTTCTCATAACCCAGGACAGAAGCAACACCACTTGGCAAACAAACGCACATTTAAGTATATTTATTGGAAACTACACTTTGTTCCTGAAATATATATATAGGGCCCGATTCTCCTTGTACTTATTCTGGCATAAAATCAGGAGTTATTCCCCCCCCCCAAAATATCAATAAAAGCTACATTCATGTAATGTTGACGCAGAAATAAAGTGAGAGCTACCAGGGGCATGTATAGCATACCACATCACTATATAAGTGGGTAATGAGAGGGAAACCAAGAACGTTCAGCATGTTGCGTTGGCAATTTCTCCTTAAAATTTTCTGGGAAATATTTTGGTGATTGTGCAAAATGGTACATTCCAAAAGGTAAACGATTACTCCCTGAGAATATTTTTAGGAGTCTAAAAGATAAAGTTATTTCTGGATGGAATGAATGAGCTGTACGCAGGATGAAAGGGATGAATTCTGTCAGCAAAGGAAGGGGAGTTGCTCAATTCCCTTAAGTTAGTTAACAGTATTGGAAATAGTGGATCTTATGTGCACCCAGACACAGTGCTTACCAGCTCTGACACCCTGAACAAGATCAAGCTCTTGCCCACACAACTGACCAGATACTCAGGTGGTGGGACTCCATGTAACACTACTTATTTCAATAGCTTTGTGCTGGCGTGTGGAGGGGGGGGAGCACTGGAAAAAGCTTCTCAACTAATTAAGAAAAACAATTTTAGTAATAGATTACAAAGTTTTTTCATGCTGCCTCTGGGATATTCTAGAAGAGCCTAGCAGGTATTGGGTGCCTAACTAAATGCAGTGGAAAACTCGATGCTCAACTTAAGCCCCTTTGAAACTCTCCACTTACACCTGGATTTTGTAATAACACTGAAGATCCCCAAACTTAATCCTACTCCCAATAAAAATCAACACTGTGGCTTCTGTTGAATTCAGTGTCAGCATGATTCAGATTTGTCAGAGAAAATAGTCTGTTACACCCAGTATGGTTCAAGTTAGTTTCATGGCAGGAGTTTATCAACTCTGTTTTTAACACTGTGCCCTTTCTCCTTTTCCAACTGCCCAATGCAAAATGCAAGGAATGGAGAGACTGTGGCAGTGAAACCTGTGGAACAACTTTCAGAGACCCAGCTGTCTATACAAACTTATATAAATACTCAGACAGAAAAAACAAAGTTATAGTACTGGGAAGGGCTCTGAGTGAAACCCACACTCCCAACAAGTTCTGAGTTAAGACTGACATTCCTTTTCCAATATATGACTCAATTCTCCTACCCTTCGCTCAGTTCGAATAGTATTTAAAGAATAGTCCAATGGAAATCAAAGAGATTACTTATGGATCAATAAACTATTCACCCAGAGTAGGAGTGGCAGAATCTGGTCTTAAATGTTGGTTGGAATCAGTGCCCTTTAAAATTACGGCAAGTCTGTCTACTCTGATTTCAGTGAGCTTTTCATCAGACTCTTTCTGCCAGCAACCGATGTAGCAGAATATATACAATTATGCAGGGTTGTAAAATCCTTCAAGAGAAAATCCTGAGGCCAAATTTGCCCTCAGATGCATACAGGCAATTTGTATGTACACGAATGGAATTTGCAACATTCATATTTGGGCAAACAGTCAGTCTTATGCAAATGTGTGTATTAAACACAATAGAAATGAGTCCCCTTGATCATCAGGCTTGTTCTGACCATTTTTTTTTTTTTAAACATGCGTGGAATTATTCCTGATTTGGACAGGTAAAAAAAAATGAAGTTTGATGTTTTAGGTAGTTTTCTCGACTCTTACAGAACTGGATGATGTTAAGTATTTAAACAACTTATCAATCAAGATGGTTTTGAGCTATAAGAAGCAAGCACAAGAAGCACTAATTCACTAAACTGTGACAGCATTAACCCCAAAGTGAATTTTTAAGATCACACAATACATTTAAAAAAAAAAAAAAAAAAGAGGCACCCAAAACCTAGAAATTGGTCATGGAAATGCTGATGCTACAGCTATCTATGGACCATCTCTCTCTCTCTGTGTATAGATAGAGATATATAGAACCACTTAAAATTACCAAAACCTCATTGTTTCAATTATTGGCATCTCTACTTCTCAAAGAGCACGTGATTTCCTAAATGCTTTCTAAAACACACAAAGTGTAACAATTATAGCAACAATAATGATTTCATTTTTTTTATATATATAAAGAGCCTTCCACCAGGGAACTAGGCTAAATTTAAATATATACTTGGCTGAAACAAATTTAGGACCTAATCCACAGAAAGACTTGTGTTGATTTTTCTTGGTTTTGGTCAGGTCACAGTCACAGTTCATCTTCTGAGTCTATTTTTGCATGAATTTAAAAACAATTATTTTAATAACCAAAAGGCTTTTGTTTTAAGTTACACCCAATGGGCCACTCACCTGGTTTCAACTCATGGAAACAACCTTTATTTATTTTCAATTATATAAACTTCAAGTCATCTTAATACAACTTGACCTAACCATGTCCTATTCTAGGAAATAACTATACACAACACACCTCCAACAAGTCACCCACCCATGGAAAATTATAGGATAAGCACCTGTCACAAAAATATTTTCTTAAGTCTCCTAAGTAAAAGGGAGATTAACGGAGCAACCTGTTCTACTTTGTTTGCTTGTTTATTTAGTCAAAGCCTTTCTTGCATCCTACCAGCTTCCCCAGGTAGTGGACCAAGATGGATCCTCAGCTGCTGTAAATCAGTGTAGCTCCAGCAAAGTCAATGGAGCTATACTGATTGACAGTAACTGAAGAGCTGGCCCACTATATTTTAACGTAGATAAAACATGTGCTTATTGATTTTATTGCAGGGCATGCTCATGGGATTTTTGTTGTGTTTTGTTTTTAAAAAAAAGATTAATTCAATTTGTAGTTCAGAATCCTTAGGGGACTGTATTGTTAACAGGTTATGCACTGAGATTGTGATTTTTCTTGGGTTTTTTTTTAGCTTTTTCTTCTTTTTTTAAAAATCAGTAATAGATATAGATCTTGTTGAAATGTCCCATGCATTAGTCAAATCCTGCTTCTTTTTAAATATAGCTTTGTTAACTTTGCACTGTTTGCATGATTGCCATTTTCTTTTGACATCATTCAAAAATGTGTTTTACTTTAATTTTTCACTTTCAACTTCATAAAGACCACATGGGTCAGAATGCTAATCCCTTGGGAGCTAAAGCTCCACAGGCATTCTGAACCTTATGTACACAAACTCAGAGCAATGTAGCAAGGGAAAGATGGACCACTGATGCCAAGGGACAAATTCATATATCTATATAACATCGCATCTCTCTTTCATACTGTTTTAAAACAACTTGGAGTTATCTATACCCATTTAACTAGAAATTAGATGTACAGAAGTTCTGTTACCCCTCTAACACAAATCTTTCCCAGTGCATGACAAATATTGACCTCATAGCAGTGAAATCTGAAGTAACTAGATCACTCAAGTCAACGAAGAAGACCTCAGTTTTGCTTCCAACCAAAAACAATCCACTTAAGTCAACTGATTAGACAGATTTTTATTAGCGTGCCATTACATGTTACATTTAGTCCATACTAAAGAGCTCTTAAAACAAAAGCATCCACATGTTAAAGCTCTTTAACTTGTGCTAAGTGGCCTCTGAACATCTCAATATTATGCCACTTCAGGCACAGGTTAAGTAACTCTGGGCCATGCTACCTAGTTAATGTTAGTGTAACTTCAGTCTGCTCCATGAAGATAAAATGAGCAATTTTCAATCCTCCAGAATCCCCGGATGCACTCCCCTCCCACCCTCCAAGGACAGAACCTGGGTGCCCTGAGTTTAGCCACACCTCTGCTTGCAAGCTCCCTAGTGGCAAATCAGAGCTGTGTAGGCAGGAAACAGCACTGCTTACAGGATATTCTAACTTCAACACTGCTTAACGTTCCACAGATGTAGTATGAACCAAGTGTAACATACAACTTCAAGCTTATTTTACTATCTTATTTTTTACACTCTTACTTACCCAGGTGTAGACCACCCCCTACCCCTGGCCAAAAAAAAAAATCAATGAGGCAGTTGGCTTGGGACGGGATCACTTATGTTTGCAGGATGGAGCCAACATTCCATTAAAAGAAAATATGCCAGCTATTAAACTGGTGAAATATTTAAATGAATATCTATTATAAATATTTTTTTTAGAAAAAAAAGTTAGGCTTTCACCTGCATCATTATTATGTAGTATTATGTAGCAGTGACAGATGGCAGGCAAAATATAAAATAACTCTTAAAGTATTAGATTTTTTCAGTGTTGCATGTGTCAGATTCTTTAGCATAAATAAATGGCATTACACAGTCTCATTAAATCTATACATCTGTGTAGTAACTTGCAATTTATGGAAATTTTCAGACACAGTGTTCAAACCAACAGGTTTGGCTCACATGTTTCCTTTCTCACTATGCCATCTTGAAGTCAAAGGAAAGGCAAACAAAAGCAAAACCCTATAGTAAATATTCTTGAATAGTTCTTCAAGAAGATTTGCTATCATCATCTGTACTTCTTGTAAGGAAGATAAAGGGAAAGGTAGGTGACTTTCCCCACAAAAATCTAAATATTGCTGAGAAAGAAACATTTCTTTATGTTAAAGCAAATAAATAATGTTCTCACATTTATAACTTACAAAGCCAAATTGTACATCACATTTCTCAATGCTGTACCCAAAGAGTACCATTCTAGTAGCTCCACAGACTTTTATGGGACTGTTTAAGCATTATAAATTGCAGGACTGGGTCCCGCACTTGAGACATCTCAGGCTATTGTAGAAATGCAATAATGTCAAAACAGCTCAAGAGTTAGGAAAAAATGGAAATCACTAAATTCCACCTGCCACATTCTTCCAAGAGACTCTGCAGTGTTCAGGAAGACAGTGTTCTCGCAGATTTTTTTTTTTGCTTGTTTGTTTGTTTTGTTTTTACAGATTAAGAAGTTCCTATGTATCAATTACGATCTTCTGCTCTTTGATACACATGAAATTCTCTTTTGCCTCCAGTCCTTACACACAACCGTTCTTCTCAAAAGCAGCATGATCTCCAGAGCAAGAACCATGCACACCCTTGCACATAGCTCCTAACACAATGGAGCTCTGATGCCAATTGAAGTTTTGAGGTACATAAATGCTAAACAGCAGCATGCAATCCAATCACTAAATAGCCACTAAGGATTTATAGTAAGGATTAAAAAAAATAAAAATCAGTAGTGGAGAGAAAAGAACAGAATTTTACCTTGAAGAAACACAGCAGTTGTGTAGGTATTTATATTTCCCACTCCAATTAAAAACATATTTTAAATTTAAAAAATACACATACATATACATACACACACACACACACCTATCGAGAGAGAGAGCGAGAATTATAATGATATATATTAATAAAATCTTTTTAGCACCATTTGCTTAAAGGCCTGGTAACAGGTCATTTTGAAGGCCACGCCCAAATCAGCAAAGCTGTAAATGGGTTCTGGATCATTCAGGCACAGGAATCAAATGTGGCTAGCATCCAAGTTTGTGCAGAACTGAATGTTTTTAAATGGCACGTAGAAAACAAAAAAGCAAGTACATAGAAATACTTTTTGCCTAAATGTCAGCTGTGCCATAGGGCCAAATTCAGCTCTCACATAGCCAAAAACATCCCCTTTAAGACAGATGTTTCTGCACTGAAGGTCTCTGTTCCCTTGGGCTAGGGAACTGAGCAAATCTATTTATATGCACACCCTTTTTATTACAAGGTGCTGGTTACTCTGCCTATTATAAAGGTTGCCTGACATTTCACATTATCATACCCCATTTTCAACTATTCTTAACTTCACCAAACTAACCATTTAGACTGAAATCTGCCAGCCACTGTATGTATCCAGCACATTTTTTTTGGAAAATCTTAATAAGAAAACAATTCAGGTGCCCTTGAGAATTAGAAAAATGGTTATTTTGCAATGTTGACATATTGTAGCAAGCTCTTCTCTGAAAGCTTCTAATGTCCCCATACTTTGGAGCTGGAAACTAAGAATTGACAAGGGAGTGGCCTTTGTGCCATGGAAGCTTCTGGTGTGCTCTCTGAGAAAATCCTCCCAAATTATAAGCCCCGGGGGGAAAAATAAATAAAAGATAGTTTGCACATGCTCAGTAGATACTTCTTGGGTTTCACCCTCCCCAAACAAGTTTGGGCTTTTCATACGTACTTCATACCAGACCACGAATGTGCAACTCAACTCTGTCTACAGGGAATAAACCAGACTTTATACAGCACTATCACAAGATGGTGGGGGGGGGGGAAAGGGAAAGGGGGGGGACTGGGGCACCAGCTCCATGAGCCAACCCCAGGGGAGTAGAGGATGGTGAAAAGAAAAAAAAAAATAGCAGCAGCTATGCTGCTACCACACCACCAGCAGTGCAGCTACTGACACTGCCCCTATGTGGTTACTACCGAGGGTGCTCAAGCACCCAGTTCCACCTCTATTTTCATGCAATGACTGTTCCAGTCACCACAGCCAAGCACCAGAACTGAAAGCTGAGAACCTGCAACCAAATCAGGACAAGGAGATCAATGATGCACTCTAAGCAGGTGACAAATCAATCCAAAGCTATGGGATGGTACTGATGGGAAACTTCAATTTTCCCAACATCTTTTGGAAGAACAATGCAGCCAAATATAAAATGTGAAGTCAGTTCTTAATTTGTGTGCAGGACAACTTTCTCTTCTAGAAAGTGGAGGATACAATTAGGGGATCATTTATCTTGGATCTTGTCCTGACCAAAAGGGAAGAATTGGTTGAGAATGTAAAAGGTAACTTGGGAGGAAGCGAATATGACAGGATAGATTTCCTGAGGCAGGAAAAGCATGAGGGCAGCAAAACTAGGATGCTAGATTTCAAAAACGCAGATTTCATTTGACTCAGTAAGTTAATAGGCCCAGTGCCATGGGAGGATAGATGGAAGGATAAAGGCACCCAGAAGGGCTGGGAGCTTTTAAGGGGCACAGTATTAGAAGCCCAACAAGAAACCGTCTTGATACAAAGGAAGCACAAGAACAAGAGAACAATGTGGCTGCATAAGGAGCTTCTAAAATGCCTCAAAATGTAAAAGGAAAGCACACAGGGTCACCAAGGAAGCTTAACAGGAAATAGCAAGAACCTACAGGGACAAAATCAGGATGGCAAACATAAAGAACAAGCAAAGGAGGTTAAGGACAACAAGAAGTGGTTCTACAAGTATGCTGGCCAGAAAAGAAGGGCCAAGGAAGCTGTGGGTCTTGAGCAAGTTTGCAGATGACATAAAACTGGGAAGGACTGCGAACACACTGGGATGTAAGTGCAAGTCAGAAGGATTTCAACAGGCTGGGGACTCTGACTAGGGTATGCCAACGCTCCTGCTGGGATCCAACCAGAGGGTCTTGCCCCATCGCTCAGGTTCAGACCAATCACCATGTTTGGGTCAGGAAGGAATTCTACCCCATGGTCAGACTGGTATGGACTGTGGGGGGGGTTTGCCTTCCTCTGTAGCAGGGAGTATGGCCTCCTACTGAGGATCACTTGATTGTATATTAACATTTCATAGATGAAGAACACTGGCTGCTGTGGTTCCCCCAATTTACCTGTGGCAGGTTAGGGTGTTAGGTCTGTGCTGTGTCAGGGTTGACACTAGTCTTATGCAGAATTTAGATTATGGATTGTATGGGATGGTTTGGATAGGGATGATCCTGCTTCAGGCAGAGCATTGGACTAGATCATCCCCTTCCAGTCATACTTCTATGATTATATGACTGCTCTAGTCAAAGTCAGGCACCAAAACTGGGAACTGGAAACTTGTTTCTCTTCAACAAGTCGGCACCCAGATGACATGTAGGAAGTCACACTCAAATACAGAGAGAACAAGAGATGGACGTACAGACTGGGATTGTGGGATAGCAAGAATAGCAGATTGGAACAGGAAGCCTGTAATGAGGGAAGCAGAACTGCAGACTGGTGGAAAAAGGAGGGGAGAGGGAGCTTGGAAACACTAATAGCACAAAACCACATAGCTAAACACCCTTAAGATGGCCATGACAATTGCCAGGAAAATCTGTATTAACCTGGTTAAATGTCAGTGGATCCGAAATTCAGGAAAAATTATTATTCAAGACACTGCTTAAGCAACTGCTTAACTTTAAGTACTGAAGTCAATGGGATTTAAGTACGTTCTAAAACTACTGTCCTGCTGGGCCAAGTGGGAAAACTCCAACTCAAGAACTGATGTAATCATACTATATAGCAACTAAGGTAGTTCTAAAGGCCTCTAGGGAAGGAGCAGTATAGTCCCAAGGAGTAGTATAGTCAAACATCCCCTCCCTGATGACATACAGAAAAAAAGATTGAGATTAGAGAGATCTAGTCAATTGTGCAGACTGGCAAGAAGGCTCTACTCTAATCTCCAAGACTGTGCTACTGCACTTCAGCTACTGCATAACAGTTATAAATAACAAACAGTGGGCATATCTACAGGAGATGTTTACTGTGGAGGAGACTAATTAACTCCCCAGTAAAACACTGCATGTCTACACGTGCACTCCATTAGGCTGAAGTAAACTAATTAACTCCAGAGCTGCAGAGTTTTTTTTGTTTCTTGGGGTTTTTTTAAACTCAGCAGCAGTGCACATGTAGACATCGCCCCAGTTGGCTGGAGAGCATGAGGGTGCTTCGGTGTGGGGGCTGCCTGCTGGCTAGCCCCACATTGGAGCACTCTTGTGCCCTAGCCAGCCTCTTTGCAGCTTGTTGAGCCGGGGAAAGCAGCCCAGGGCTCCCTGTCAACCAGGGCTGCTCCAACCCAGCTTACGTTCAAATGGCATGCCCAGGTGCAATAAACTCCAGAGCAGTAATCTTTACATTAATTGCATGTGTAGACACACACAATGAGTACTTGCATATAGTAGAAAGATTCATAGATAGGAATACTACCGTTATTCTGTCCTGCTGGGAATATTCAAAATTATTCAAAATGTAAAGGTGTGTTTTAGGTATTTTTTTAAACATTAAGTGTACATAGTACCTATTCTAATAATTCATACATTGGTTGTTTTTACTTAGCCAGCAGATTTAAGCATTAAAAATAATTATAAAACTCCTTTCTGTAATGAATCTACAACCTTGTGACTTTTGCTGTATCGTTATTAAAAAAACATAACTCAGAAGGGATATAACCTAATAGGGATAAGCTGTCATTAACAATCTACCAAATTACAGCTACTAATAAAGATGATTCTGAGATAACTCTTTGCTTTCACCAATTTAAAACAGAAATTGGAGGTTTAGCAACAATATAAACAGATTTCAGTTACCTTCTCAAGAGACACTTACCCCTTCTTATGATAAGATTTGACCTCCAATGAAACACATTATTTTCTCATATCGTCTTAATCCGCACTAAATAAGTTCCTTAGATGATTATGTCTACTTCTAAGTACAGGAAATATCAAGGATTTACAGTGATATCCTAGCTCACAGCAAGTAGAAAGTAGTTCAATGTTTACTGAAATTATTGCCAACTGAGGAAGAGGAAGATATAAAACAAATGTATTGACTGTCTAAAAGATTTTACATTTAATTTTCTGTTGTCACATTCACATCAAGTACATGTACATGCACATTTCTGGTTGCAAAGGTGATAACCACATCCTTGTTCATGCTCAACTGCCTTGGTGCCAAATCGAGGGGGCTCTTCTTCAAGAAGGTGATCCAAGGGGCTCAGTGGGATGTATTCCCCAGCTCAACAAGCTGCAAAGAGGCTGGCTAGGGCATAAGAGTGCTCCAGTGAGGTGTATTGCCCCATACCCCTCTCCCTCCCAATTCATATATCCTTTTCTTCAGTTCTGCCTTGTTTCTCACCCGGGGCTTTGGGAATATTGGCTTCCTGAAAGATATCAACACATAATGCCTACTACTGGGTCCCTAACTTCTACCATGAGACAGAACAGAACAGAACTTCTAAAGCTAAGGAATTTCAGGAGTGAAATAATTTCTCCTACACAGGTGGGATAATTGACACAGAGGTGGAATGATCCAGACATCAACATTCCGTTTCATAAGTACAGATAAGCAAAAATAATGCTTTTCTTCAATTGACTATTGAATTGATAAAAACAGGGAAGAGTGGGGGGGGGGGGAGGGGGGGGGGGGGGAAGGGGGGAGAGATAAGTTTGGCTTGGGTCAACAGACCTTAAAAATAATTCATTTGCAGATTCAAAATGCATTTGATCTGAAATGTTTATTTCATTTTTGAGTTAATCATTTTTTTAAATGTTATATGTTAGATGGGGTAAATTATCAAAAATGAAATAAACCTTCTTGAAACAAAAAGTTGAAAATATTTTATTAAAAGGAAAATTCAAAATGAAATATTTAATTTTTTAAAGTTTCTCCCCAATTCCCCTGAAATTTTGTGGCTGAAATTTATCATTGCAATTGACCCAAATTTATAAACAATTTTGGCTTTTCAAGATGGTATTTTTTTGACAAATTATTTTTCACCAAAACAAAACAAAACAAACCCCCACGAAAACCCAGCTTAACCTGTGGGCATTCACTGATAGTCAGCTCCCAGAAGGCATTATTAATCCAAACTAATCAGGACTTTTTTTTTTTTTTTTTAACTTCAGGAAGTAAGGAGGATCTGATTAAACAGATGTCAGGAAATCCTGTACCAACCTAGTTGGAAAAAGCCAAGAACTTTTTTCCAGCTCTCAGTTGGCCTAATAAAAGATACCACATCTACTCAAAGCTCAAAGAACCTTGCCTGCCTATGTACCAACCTACAAATTCTCTTTTCTTTTCTTGCTTTGTGTTTCTGGTAAATCTACAGTATAAAAAAGGAGAAGAAAACTCAGTAATCTGAAAAGTATATGCTTATCAAACAATTTATATGAATTTATGGAAACACAGAAATTGGACAGCACAAAATAACCGTAATTCTGCCCTAACGTAGCGGATGCACATGATAAAGGGGGAGGCAAGCGTAGGTACAGGAAGAGTAGATTGTGACAAGTGAAATTTAGGTTAATTTCCTGGCCCTGCTACAGACTTCCTATGTGACTTTGGACAAGTCTAACATATTTTGGTGCCAGATACTTACCTAGAATTTATGAAACTGCCTAAGCATGTTGGGCTCTGAATTCCAAATAAAAGCCAGTAAAGGCACTTTCAGAAATCCTGCTTAGCACTTCTGTGCATTTTCAAGTGTTTAAATACTTTTAAACGTATTCCTAAAATCCCTTTGTAATTCATTATATCTATAAAATGGAAATGACGCTGTCCAACCTGACGTGGGTAGTGACTATTACTTTAACATTTCACAAATAATAATGAATTTATAAAGTCAATATATAAAGTCAACACCTAATTCAGAATCATCAATACACATTGTTTAATGGAAACGCAAGGAAATCTAAAAAAAGGAAGTACCACAGCCAAGGTGTATTCCCTGGTTTACAAGAAACATTCATAATCTTCACTGTATGCTCCCATATCATGAGCATTAGATTGTAATATATAAAACTACAAATCTTTCCTTAATGTTGGGTTTGGTGAAAATAATACAGAAAAATATGAAACGTTAGTGTTTATGGTAGCTAAAGTTTGAAATGGACTAAAGAAAAAAGGAGATAGGACTGCATATGTTAAGTCAAGTGGGGAAAAAGCTCCAGTACTAACGTCTAAAACTCGACCATGCCAACAGATGTAGTGGAGACGCGCATCTTGTAAAGAATGTCACATGCTGTCAAGTCCATGACTCATTATTTCCAATGGTAGACAGACTCAGGGAAAGTCACGCCGGATAATGTGACGAGTAGAAAAATTAATTTGCGTCACTATCTCAAGTTTCCTTTATCTTTGAAAAAGATGCTGAGAAAAATGAAACTCCATCTTTTAATTTAAGACAAAATTAGATGTTACTTATATTCTGGGGTGGGCAGAAGGAGAAGGAAAAGCTAACAATTATATCCTCTAGAATAAGTTACTGGAATGCACACGAAAGCAACAAAATCCAACTTTGTGTTTGATACACATTTCATTACAATCCTCAATGGATAAACACAGTTCAGCTGACTAATGGGATAATGTGACAAATAGAAATACAAGAATTCCATTTCATTTAACAAACAACACCCACCCCCCAAAAACAGAAGTAAGGTTTAGACATTTCTTTTCATTCTATACAGGGACACACTTTTTGAAGAAACTTGATGAGAGAAAGATCCCCATCCAGAAAAGCTAAGAGCCCACTGCTTAGGACAATTATTTTGGATGTTATCTTCTACTTATCAGCTAGGGATAGACATTACACATAAACCAGTTTAAGTGATCAGAAACTGGTTTAAACTTGTAACAGAACAGATGTTCAGCACACATAAACCAGACTGCAAATGGCTGAAACCAGTTTGAGATAAATCTGATACATTAAACCAGGTTAAACTGATTTGGGTCAAACTGGTTTATGCAATGTCTGTCTCAGACCTCTTCCTGGTTTAGATAAATCAGACTTCCCCAGCATCCCGGCATGCTCTCTGGGCTGGGTGGGGCTCTCTGCTTTACAGCAGAGCTGGCCCCTACCCTCTGCTCCCTGGCTGCAGCTCTGGCAGAGACTGCAAGCACAGCAGGGTCTGCCCATCTTCCCCCTTCCCTACCCCCTCACTGTTTGCTGGACAAGCAGGGATCCCCCCATCCCACCCTCCCTCCTATCTCCCACAGAACAGACCCTAGTCCCAGGACCCTAGGCATCGGGTATGCTAGCTAATGCTGCGGTGTGTCCATGTCTCCAATTTCACTGGGACAAGCAGACAGAACAGTGATGGCTTAGGGCATTTTGTGGCTAATCAACAGGTCAGCTGGTAAGCTCTTAAAGAAGAGTTTGAACTAATGGAGAGAGGCTATTGTATTGCTGATGAGGTGATAAACACGTATCAGATCCTTGCTGGCTTGCTTGCCTGTCAGTTTGCTGCAGACAGTATAAAGCAGCAGAGAGGGAGACTGAAAAGCTCCATATCATCAACAGATGCACATCTCCCCACCACCACCCTTGCCTCAGAGTGCCAGCAGGGGGCTGGGGTCTGGCAACACTCCTGCCCCTTGAGCAGCCAGTGGGCAAAAGCCTGGGATGGTGTAGGCAGACCACCCTAATCAGAGGTCCTGCCAGGGACTAGCCATGTGCCCTCCCCCCAGCTCAGTGATGTGCAAGGGAAGGGAAGGCTGCTCTAGTGCCCCTCCACTCCTGGCCTTAGACGCTGCAGGCATGCAATTGAATTTCCTAAGTCCAGAGAGAGTGTCTGTCCAATTAAAAACTAGTTCAGCCTAGCCAGGTTAGACTAACCTGCACAGACTGAATCAATTCAGGCTCAGGCTCTTTGAATGTCTGTCCATAGCCATCAGGTTCAGCTGTTTCTGTGCTTAAGGGCAGGGGGCTTGAATGTTAAGTCTCCTGAACCCCTTCCGGGTGTTCCAATCTCTGGACCCTAGTTATCTTAGCATCAGGAGCCACTTTCTCCCCTTTGTTGTGACCAGAAGTTTTGTCCTTGACCTGATAAACCTTCTCAAAGTTTCACCAAAACTGGCATATGTTTGAAAAAGTTTCGTTTTCTAGCAATTAGAATTCTCCGAAGAAAAATGTTTAACTTAATCATTCCAAAACAGCTCTAGAGGTGAACATTGCCAATTATGATTTCTCTCTAAAAAGTGGTTTGGATACATTTTTTGTGTTTAGATTTTGGTTTATTTCTGTTGGGGACGCTAAGTTCTTCTCATTCTGTTTTGGCTTGACTGTACTTGTTTCAAAAATATAATGATATATTAACCAATAATTAAGCCTGCCTATGGCCACTGTCATGGTCCTTACATGGGCAAAATCCCCAATGCCCAACTCAATATTTACTTTAGCATCACTTCTATTATCAATGCATATGCAGGCACAGAAAGTTCTGAGTAAGGTTCACAGCCATGTATCCAGAAAAGCAGCCCTATTAAAAGTGATTATAATGCTATATTTTTGTTCTACCTTCATCTGCTGGTAGGAGAATCTATGCGCACTTTCTGAAGTGTAGTGGAGTCAATTAAATTCTTCTATTCACCAGTTGCCACAATGCTGTCCACTAGAAGTCAATGAATAGCAGACTTGAATGGGAGCTTGATTGGGTCATTAGTTATTTGGTTATCATGTTCTCTAACACTAACCAACATAAATGGTTAAAATTGATTATATGACAGTCTCAGCCAGCTAATGTTTAGCAATCCTTTCTCCTCTGGCTGTTTTGGAAAGTGGAAAGGGCAGGCTTTTTATTTGCTTAATTTGTGCAATCACCTTGTTGAATTTCTCACCTTTAACTTGCAGAGGGAACTGTGGTTTCCTGCCAAGCTACAGCAGCTGGCATCTTTGCCAGTGATAAATATGTATCGGTTGGCCCACAAACCTTCCCAATGGTTGCTGAAACATGTCAAATAGAACTCAAACTGTAGCACTTTCAGGATTTAGTTGAGCAACATGATCCTTTCCAGGACCTTAGGTAACATTTCATAATAGGTGTCATGTCAGCCTGTGCAAAGGAAACTGGGGGAGGTAAAAGCCAGATCACAAATGCCATCAGTGTGGAAACCAGCAGTCCCTCCTGTAACTTACAAATGGCACATAGAAGAGAGACTTTAGCAACAGGTGGGAGGAGGAAAGAGTAGAGAACAGAGCCTCTTCTCAATCTTACATTCAAGTTTATAAATCCTTAAAAATAAAACCAAGATGTTAAGAGCCAATCAGTGATTTTTAAAGCCTTGGATGTTTTTGGTGTGCAACTAGGAACAGCTGAAAGTGGCATGATTTTCAGAAAGTGCTCAGCAATCACCTTCTGAAAAATCAGGCCTCCTTACAGTAACTCCAGCTAGATATGTAGAGTAGAAAGCCTTGAAAATCTTGGATAAGACTGTTGTTCCTTACATGTTTCAGGGGTGTCAGCTGTAGTCTAAGGACATAGGCAGACAAGGTTCTTTGGGTAAATGTGATATCTTTTATTAGACCAACTAAATAGTTAAAAAAAATTTCTTCACAAGCTTTTGAGCACAAACACCTGAAGGGCATTGCAACAGCTTGCAAACAATTTCCTCAAGTATTTAGTTGGTCTGATACCACATTTACCCAAAGAACCTTGTCTACCCATGTCTAATGGCTGCTGACCACCTCCAATTATCATGGATCTCAATGGTGTCTGCAGATGCTTCTCAGTATCAGATCATTTGCATCAGAAGCCAAAAAGGCAATGCCACATGGATTTGTTGCTGGGTGTATTAAGTTGTCCAGATCTGAATGCCTCATGATTGGCCAAGAGGTGAAACAGCCCTGCTACCAATGTCTACCTGGGACATGGGTCTGCAGGCTAGCGTCAAGCAGAATTATTCATTTCAGATGCCATATACTAGTGGGGCCACCCAACAGCATTCAAATTTGCCCTACTGTGATCTGTAAGAGAGCTGAAGGGAACATTGTACACTAGTCCAAACATGGTCCTGAGGAGGGCATCAAGGCAGAGAGCTTAAAATATAGTTTCTGGATTCAATACTGAGCAGATCCAGTGGTCTTAAACTAGGAAAGGAGCTATGAACGCATCCCAATACCTAGTTTATACAGCTTAGAGCTTAATACAAATCATTTCTAAATATAATTTAATTTGATTTAGAAACAAAAATCCTTTTGGTTGCTGTAGGGTGGTAACCATGCATCATGAACTCACAAGTAAAGTGAAAATTCAAAGTCACTGTTGGCTGTCTTGGGTCATAGACATTCACAACGAATGTCATGTACTTGAAGTCCTTTGAGAGCTGCAGGTGTGACAGTAGTCAGAATTACTAAAAAATAAATAATATAAATAAATAAAATGTGTCCTTTTGAAAAGCACAAGTATTATTTGGGTACATTTGTTATTACTTATTTGCATTAGCCTTACTGAGGTCAAGCACCCTTTGCAAAAGATGTTGTACATACACATAATACAATATGCAGTCTTCTCCAAAAGGCTTGTAATATAAATACACAAAGTAAAAAGCTTGAGAAGGAAAAGAGAGGGAATTATTTAGTTAGACAGACGGCAGGTCAGTAGTAACCCAGGGCAAAGGACTTCTCACTCTGGCTTCCAGTGTCAAATCTACTAAGGGCCTCATCAGACATTAACCTGCAAGCCAAACAAATGTTAATCAGCTTAGTGCAGCACTCGCACAGTAAGGAAAAATACCTGCTCTTACTGCCCCTCACCTACACAGCTGTGACTTGCCACTAGAGGTTTGATGAGCAGGGGCAAGACTAGGAGCTAGGGGAAGGACAATCTCGCTGCTCCTGCCAGGCAAAGCAAGTGCTGCAAACCCAGTATGGCCCCTCAGACTGGTTCTACTCCTAGCTGTAGCGAGCCCGGGTGGGGGGAAGGAAGGGAGGGGAGGGGCAAGGGTATAAACACCTCCCTGATGTTGCTCACACAAGCTCTGCACCTGGCAGTGGCAAAGCAAGCTAGTCCGGGGGGTGGGGGAAATGCTTCCCTGCTGCCACTCACGTTGGCTCTGCTCCTGGGAATAGAGCCAGTGTGAGCAGCAACAGGGAGGTGTTGCTGCTCCCCCTCAGACTGGCTCGCTCTGCTCCCACTGAGGCACTGCACCCCAGCTTCCCCATTTGCTCACGGCCTCCTGGGATGTTGGAGGACTTCAACTTGGGTGGAAAAGCTGTGGAGAGTAGCTACAAGTTAATGAAACAGAAGCAAAATCAGTTGGATTAGAGATAATCCTGCTCTGGAGTGGCATAATGTTAAGCCAAATAACAAGCGCTTTAAAGCCACTTAAAAGGTGTTAATGTGCAGCTAGTCCAGGGGTTAAGAGCTCCAGAAGCCATCTAAAATTACTGTGTAACAAGGCCCTTACCTATGCCACCTACAAGTGAATGCACTGAAAAAGAGATATAATACATTCAAGTTCCTGTTTCCAGTCACCAAAAAGACTGATGTTGCTGTTAGTTAGTACCATAAGGAAACAGTTACACTGTTATCAATGGAGATACTCTTGCTCTAACAAAAAAATGACATGAAAGGGTTAATTCTAGTTTTTAGGATTTTTTGTCTTTGGAATTGATACCAGGAAAAATAACGTAACTAGGAAACAGAATACCTAATTGCCTGAGGTGATGTGCAAGAGGATTCTTAGCCTACACTGACTTTTTCCTGCTTAAAACCAGTTTGCCTGGGGATAGGCCAGCTAAGCTGCTGTTTCTCCTGTTTTCCCAGCATTCCAGATGCTGACATGACCTTCATTAACTCTCAGCTACAACTGGATCAAACTAACCAAATCCAAAACACGTAGGCACTTGTCCCTCCATTCTCTGGTCTTCAAGGGCAGAGAAACAAGGATTCAGTTGTTCCGAAACTGTTCTTGATGTTTCCCAATCCTTATCCTATGACAACAGATATTATCAAAACTGCACGGTTGTTAGTTAAGAGCTGCAGACATTTCTTGGAAGTCTCAATTCCTTACACACACTCTGATCATTACGTGGAAGCATTTAAACATTTAGCTTCTCTGTTGAAGAAGACAGGTTGGGAGCTTTGTGCAGAATAGTTTGTAACAAATGTAGTATTCCCAATAAGCCAACTGTTTATTTGCTTTGGCTGGGCACCAGTGCTAGTAAGATTATGGATCTATCCCAATTTATAAATAAATAAGAACACTACACAAAGATGCAGCAAATCTGGACAAACACAATTGGACGGCCTAGGAGAAAGAACAGGTGACACTTAAGTTATATAGATAGTCTGTCTCTTCTACATACTTGGAGATAGTGAAAAGGTAGTAGGAAATGTAATGGACACACAAAATGTTGCACCAGCTCTAAATTTGTATTAGATTTTTCTCCATGTCTGCAAAATATCAAGTGGAAGATGCTCAGTAGATAAGACAGTGGACTGTAAGACAGCAGAAGAAGTTCAAAGCTCTCAATTTTATTTTCATAGATTTCCCACTCGCAGGACCAAGCGTGAAGGATTTTAGATTCAGAAACAGCAAAGTTTTATAACTATTAGATACTAGTAACTTCATCTTAGTTATTTGCCAGTTTATACAGGGGCGAGTTTCAAGTCCAGTATCTCTCCACTTTATGCCTCTTTCAAATCTAAGAAAATGGGTAAGGGGCTTAAAATAGAAGGAGCTATTCCTGCAATAACATTATTCTAGAAAGAGTGAGAATCTCTTTCTATTAAGGAATTGTAAGAAAAGGATTGATTAGTATTATGGGCCTGATTGTGAATCCCCTTACTCAAGCAAAGTAGAAGCTTATTCCAAAAGTATACCATGGGTAGTTTCATTTCAGTCAGAATGATTAAGGGACTCTTCTGTATAGAGGAAGGGTATCAAAATCAATGCACAGTTTTATTGCAGAAGAAGCTGGAAGACCTATTCAAGATTAAATCCTATTGCGCCAAGCACTGTACAAGTGCACAGCTAAAATAACCACCATCTGGTAGACCATGTAAACCCTGGGGGGAAAACAAAAGGAAACATGTAAACCTAGCTTTAAATTTAGGATTGCATATTACAGACATTTGTTTCAAATAAAATACTGACTTTCTGACACCTAGTCAAGGCAACAGAAATCCCTGTTTTGAATCCCTTTGCATCCCTGTTATGTGGAAATATGGAGCATCCAGCTCTTAACTGGATCAGCAGCTCAGAAACTATGAATAACTTTAAAAAAAACAAACAACATTACAAGTAAATACACTGTGAGGAACTGGCACTGGATTATTATAGAGAGAGAGAGGAGCTGGCTTCTGAGTTAATTAAACTCTGCAAGATATCAGGATGCGTCACACAGCAACTTTATTTGTCTACAACAGATATACTGAGTCTTGGTCAGTAATTCTATATAGTATCATGAGATAAAGAAAAGTTAAATCATGTAACCCTTGAAGTTTATGCTTTGGATCTGTTTGGTGGAACCTAGAAAGATGCTCAAACAGTGGGGTGTGTAGTTTACTTTCAACAGTATTTAAAAAGACAACTATCCAAAATGTAGCATTTCAGTATGGATTTGATCTGGTCTTGACTTTTGTTGCATCAGCAGCTTCAGTCAAGACTGAAGATTCATTGTGTAGGACAGTGCACAAAAACCAGGGCTCCAAAAATCATACAATTTCAAATAGAAAAGACAAAAGTGGATATTAAACTTACACGTAAAGCAGTAAGCATAAACACCAGGAATTAGCTGTTTTAGTTCATTTATCCCCCAGAAGCAAAAACTTCAGACAAGCACAATAAGAAAAGTCAGGGAGAAAGAAACCTCTGAATTGGTTTAAAAATAAAAACCATGTGCACAAGGCCTTGATCCTTAATAGTGGCCTGCAGATGTTATAAGGATACAAGTAGAAATAAAAAGCGGCATCAGCAGGTCTACAGAACTGTTTCTCACCTCATTGTCACTGCCAGGGTTGGTGGTCCCCCCCCCCCCCCCACCCACAAACTCCCCC
>NW_005842026.1:2836338-2848908 GCF_000455745.1 Alligator sinensis | reverse complement strand
CGTCCGAGCGGAAGGAAGGAAGGAAGGAAGGGGAAAACTCAAATCTAAATTTGTAGAGAAAGATGGCCACAAGATTTTCCCCTGAAGAATGCAGAAACATAGTAGCATGAGTAGAGGAAGCAGATGTCGGGGTGGGATCAATTTTCAGGTGCAAGAAAAGGGAATATGAGTCCAGAGTAACCTGTTCCAGTGCTCCACCACTCTCATAATGAGAGTGTTTCCTAATAGCCAACTTAGACCTCCCTTGCTGCAACTTGAGACCGTTGCTCCTTGTTCTGTCATCTGTCATGACTGAGAACATTCTCAAATAGATTTTGATAACAAATAGAAGACTTTGGATTTGTTGCTCTGTATAATACTATACATGATCATTTTAAAACTACTGTCATTTTTTCAGATTTTAAAATGCTCAATAATCCTTTTGTGCTTACAATATTAAATAATGCATTCTTCTCATTCCCTTCACTGATCAATAACCTTGCCTTGTTTTACCATATCTGCATTTAAATTGGGAATTCTAATGGGAAATTTTGTAAGCAAAGAACTAAACTCATTTGTTAATTTAATCTTGAAACAGATGGGAAATGGTACTCAACCAATGGCTTCTAAATGATGTGGGTGGTTGTTTCTCAGTTTGGGTTTGTTGCTAGTTTTGTAGACTGAAAATTAAAGTCATTATTTGAAAGAGTAATTATAATCTGTCACCCCTTGACCTTACTATATATATATACTGGTGGCTGGATAATGAGGTCATGGCATCAGTCATTCTGAGCAATGTTTCAAATAAAAGCCAATTTACTTGTGGTTGAAAAATACAACCTGTCCAATAGGAAGGGTGCACTAAGCCATGCAATGCTGCAATATTTAAGTAGTTAGAACAAATATGTTTTCTTAACAGTTTATCCACCAGAATTCTGATAGTTTTTTCAGTGTGTAACATGAACAGGGAGTTGCATATCCCTTTTGTACAGTTCTAAAAAAATAAAGTATATCCAGAAAAGGACAAGCTATTTTAAAAATCAGCTCTGAGTTTCCAATGTGCTACCATTCCTGTTCATTTGTCTTCAGTTTCAATGGAAACTTTTGGAAAAAATTTTCAGGATATCATCTCAATCCTCCTTCATCTGGATAGCAGCCACCTTTATTTTTTTTATTCCTTGCTGGGATAAGAAATTTCTCATTTTGTTATTCCTGTGTTACCCATCTATATTGTGGCTGACTAGCATATTAAAACTTCCTCCAGTCTGGCTGCCTATTTTATTATTCAGAGTAGGAGCTAATCCCTTGGCCATTTTGGATTGAGCAATAAAGGTATTCCCAGTACAATTTCAAATTAAGGAATGATTTAGAGGTCTGTACAAAAGGCAAGATTTAGTTGTGATGTTTTCATACATTTCCTGGACCATCACAGCTACAACGCTCCAACCCTACTAGAGAGACAGGGAAACACAATAAGACACCATAAATATGGAAAATAAATCTTTTTCTACCTATGTTCAGGTCCATACTTACCTTTCTGCCAGTGACAGATATCTGCAACATTGATCTTCAAATCTATCAAAAACATTCATTAAATGACAGACTATGCCTAGTCTCCAGTACGATATTTCTTCCTCATAAACATATACAGGAGAACATTTTTCATAGAAAAAGGTCTCCCTATCTGACTTCACATTTCTTGTGCTCAAAAGAAATTTATAAAACACTTTCAAAAGATAAGCCTGAGAACAAAAATTCATCAGTCTATTGGACACTTTAGAACTAGGGACTTAACATAGACAAAAACTTCTTGGCCCATTATAATTTACCTGATACTTCCTGACCTCTACACTTCACAGAGATAATAATCCTCTTACTCTTCCTCTCTTCAGGTTTCTACTGCATCTCTCATCTGATGGCTACTGACAACTTTTCTTTATATCCTGTTTCTATTTACGTAGGGGCACATCTACACAGTAAATGCACATTTAAAAATGTGCATTTACTGCACAGTAACCAAAATTACTGCACAGCATGGGTACACATCTACACATGCATGCCTGTAGTGCAGTAAACATGGTGACTTATGCTAACTTGGGTGTAAATTTGATACCTACATCATGGTGGTATCAAATTTACGCATGATTAGTTACTGGGCAGTAATGCACATGTGGACTCCTTACTGTTCAATAACTGTGTGTGTGGTCTAACTAACTTTAGTCCCAAGTCAGTCCACATGCAGTGTCAATGCACTTTAACACCTGTGCGTGTACATGCTGGCCTATTCCCGCTTACTGCGCAGTAACTTTAAGCCAGTGTAAATACACATGTAGACATGCCCAGAGACTTGTACACAAGACCTTGTTCCATATGCTATTTAGCTCTGAACAATCTACTTCTCTCCCAGAGACCTCAGGAAGGGGACAGTGGATGCATCTGCATGTTCATTAATTTGCCATACTTACAGTTAAATGTAGTACTAACTTAATGTGCCATAATTGCCACTACTGTGCATTAGCTCAAGCAAATCCTTTTTTTGATACTTCATGCTCATTAGACTAATCTACTGTGCATTAGCACATTAGCATGGTTTTTACCATGCAAATGTGCAGTAGAATTAGTCTAATGGGCATTAAGCAACTCATGTACACACACCCAGTGATACCTGACAGCTTGTCTCTGTCCCTCCCAACTGTACAGTTAGTCCAATAAAAGATATCATCCACATAAATCCTAGCCTCTCAGATTTTTCCTGGGCCATCACTATTACAACATCACCCCAATATGACTAGAAATCTTCTAAGAAGTTTTTTTTCTGTTTATTTTTATGATATTTGCAATCATTTTTATGCAGAACAAAAAGTTAAGATAGTTCAGAAAAGATTTGGATCAACAAAAGGAATTTTTTATATTCCAATCCAAACTTGAAATTCCTTTGTAATGGTCCTGTTGTGGGCAATGAAAATATAGGGTATAAATTGAGTGGTTATTCTATGTTTATTGGCAAACTCTATTCATAGATTAATAAAGCAAAAATTTCAATTTATAAAGTTTTGATTTGCAAATAGTAAGCCAGATTCATCCTTGGCAATGTTCCAGCATAATCAGTGAATTTACACCAAGGATGAATTTGGTTCAGTTTATCCTAATGGTAGTCCACTATTACATATTGGCAATGATGTGTTGCAATCAATTGGCAATTGCTTAAATACTGTTCTTTTAGTAATCTCTTTTTTATATATTGATGTTGTAAATGTCTGTCTGTTTGGCAGGAAGTATCTTTTCTTCTGTCTTCACTAATCTTGTGACCTTGTCTGTTCACTTTTCAGTAGTTGCCATGGTACCAGTAATACCCATAAACAGGCAGTTATAGAAACTGGACCACTTTGGATGTATATGCACCTGGCTTGCTCCCTGGTCTATGACAGAATAGCTTGCAATGCACAGAAAAGATTTCTCTAAACAGAATTAACTACAGGAAAACATAATTTCTAAACATATACTAAATGGAAGCACTGCATAAAGATTTTGAGAACAATTGTAAGAAATGTATATCTGTGTTGTTCAATCCACAAGCTCAGTGTAACATAGAAAGATGTTTCTAGTGGTTCTATTATGAAATCCGAGAGCAGGGGGGGCTGGACATGATGATCTGTGAGGTCCCTGCCAGCCCCTAACAATCTATGAATAAGGTAGTGATTGATATGGAAGGATAGTCATTCAAAAGTAGTCATTCATTCATTCAAATCAAAATTCTAGCCCATAAAGCTGGGGAGAGAAGCTTACCCCGAATTAATTAATCCATAGCGTTCTGATCCACACCAATTAAAAAGAAATAATGCAGAAAGGTTATAAAAAGACAAGTATCAGAATAATGCAAGATGGATATTGTTTTGCAACCCTCTTTATACGTACAGTAGTTAGATATATCAGACTTTTGTTTTTTTTCTTGTAAGACACTATAATTGCTTACTAGACTCAGTTCTTCATTTTTTTAAAACATGTGGTACCCTACAGATAAGGCTAGATATCAAAAATAAGTTTTCACATAAGCAGTGTCAAATCAATCTTATGAAAATTAACCAGTTTATACTGTTTGCTGCTGTGAAATGTCCCACTGATCCCTGACTGGTGCTCAGTTGTACATGTTTATAGGTTTCAGCCCTAAGATCACAAATAGACACACCACTGTAGCAGATGTGCAGAATATGTTATTCTAATCCACACCCACCTTCTTTAAAAATTGAACCCAGTTTATCCTCACAATAAATGTCATTTAATCAGTGTACCCCAGGGTGAATTTAGCCCACATGTCATTCTTCCTCTGCTAAAGCAGTCCATTTCATTTTTTGGATTCTTCAAAAAGTTTTGTAAACCAAAAACTGTAACGGGGCTGCAGGTAGTGCAAGTTGGGGGAAATTTGGCCCTGTTTCCAAAACACAGTTATTTTCCTTTGGAGAATCAGGTCTATCCTTCTATTTTTTGACAGTGACCAATCTCTTCAGCATTCCCTTTGTCTTCAAGTCTATCAAAAAATCATTAAATGAGAGGGATTATTATGCCTAGTCTCCAGTATAATATTTCTATCTCATAAACACATTTATATCATAATCAAAACTCCATTCTACTTCCATTTCCTTTATATTTGTACAAAAAATCATTAGTGTGCATGCATGGCAATTACAGGTAAATCACTGCAGGCTCTTGTTGTTCACAGCATATATGCAGTTCTATCACTTTTTGTCTCTGGACTGAGTTTGTTTCTGAATTGTCTGTTTTAATTTAGTCCGTGGTTTCAGTCAATTTGGAGCTACTGTGTTCTACCATTTTGCTGTATTTTTTAAATGATTACAAACAACACTTAGCCTAAATTTTAATGTAACTTTAAATGTTGAAGCTATATGAATGAGAACATGTTACTTCAGTCAGTATTTTTTAAATAACAGAAATGATACAAGAAGGACTATATACAGTGGGTCTTCTCTAGTTACATCATTCAAGCACAGATTTAGACTGATGTGAGTGAAGAACCAGTGCCAGCCAACAGGAGGACTTCTACATCTCAACAGGAACTTCGTCCTTTAGAATAGATGTCTTCTTTACAACCCGAACCTTGACATTCTTCTTGCTTGAATTATATTTGAATTTGTATGAATGTATAATATAGCAGCAATTAGAGATCCTGGTGGAGAAAAGGGCTAAACAATCTGTAAACACATAATCCAAAGAGTTTTAGTCTAACACAGGAGTGTCAAATGACCAGATCCAGCCATGGAGCATTATGATCTAGCCCATGGGTCTTGGACTGACCCCATGCACATGTGGTGTGTGGAGCCTTTCTGTCACATGGGCTGGACCCAGCACTACACATCCTGCATGCAGCACAGGTGGTCAGTATGGGATGTATGCTGCATGCAGTGCCCATACCAGGCCGGTTCTGAGCCTTGGCTCCAGAGCCAGTGCACAAGGCCAGTTCGGTGGAGCACCACATATAGCACACATCCAGAGCCTGGCCTGTGTGCAACACGCAGCACTCAAGCCAAGTCCAGCTGTGCATGATACATGCAGTATGTGCTTGCACTGCATGTAGGCAGCCTGGAGCGTGCACTGCATGCAGCACCTTGCTGGACCAACCCTGCATGCAAAGATATGCCTGGTGCATGCTGCATGTGACACGTGGGGCTGGACTACCTACATACACTGCAGGCAGCACAGGGAGCCAGCATGGGGCACAGACTGCATACAGAGCCCTGCTGGACTGGCCCTGCCTGCTGGCTCTAGTGTGTGGTCCTGATCCTGCCCACAGATGTGTCCAGTGACCCTCATCCAGCCTGCAGGGCCAAATGAGTTTGACACTCCTGGTATCACACAACAGACAATGGTGGGAGAGAAAACAGAATGGACAGAAGATCTGTGACAAAAAGCCAGAAATAGAATCCAGGGTCTATTCTGATCCTCACCCTGTCCATTGTATGTTACTGCTTTTGGGTCTTCTAAAGTTTGGAAGTGTTGAGATCTGAAGTTTGGTTCAGCCCCATTTCTGAGGTGTAATTAGTATGACCCTCAGTAGTTACTTTGGCTAGGTACAGACATTCAAAAAGCCCAGGTCAAAATCAATCTAACTTGAGTGGTTTCTATAAAAAGTGTAGTTTAGATCAGTAGTGAACAGAACACACCTTCACCCTTTTGGTGCGGGGGAGGCGCGGGGTAGCAAATAGTAGACCAGGTTCTTCCATTTTTAAACCAGTCTGTGTCAAACTTCTGTTCTGTTAGGAGTATAGACCAGTTTTGTGTGCTGAACTTCTGTTCTGTTACAGATATGGACTGGTTTCTGGTCACTTATACTGGTAAAAGTATAATTTCTGTACCTGGCCTTTAAGAGTGATTGAGAGACAACTGCTTCATTCACTAAGCTCCACCTACAACTGCATAAAAAACCATGGGCTTCTGCTCTCCAGAAGTAGTCTATTTCAAATGATAAGTCACATGTTTTTGGTATCACAGAAATGATTTTCACCAAGTTGTGGCTTCCAAGATTTTCAGTGCTTCCATGGTGCTCCATAGCATGTCATCAAGAAATATGCCTCACCCTGCTCTTAGTCTGCACATACCAAACCCAGAAATAAGGCAGTGAAACTGCCTTAAGGATGCCTTACCACTGCTGCTCTTGAGATCACTGTCTCTGCTTCAAGGTAGTTCACATGCAAAAAAAAAAATCCAACAGTGCGAGTGGAGCATGAGCGGGTGGTCAGGGAGTGCCTCTCAGCAGTACTATTGGGAGCACTTGGAAGAAATATAGACCTAGCTCTTCTCTAGGAAAGAA
The DNA here is from genome assembly GCF_000455745.1 of Alligator sinensis. Taxonomy (NCBI): domain Eukaryota; kingdom Metazoa; phylum Chordata; order Crocodylia; family Alligatoridae; genus Alligator; species Alligator sinensis. The sequence goes on along the minus strand of NW_005842026.1, from coordinate 2,842,106 downwards.
TCCAGGAAGCTGACATGTCTAAGCTGTGTGTTAAGGAAGGGGAAGCCTTTCCAGTCAAAAGAAGAAAAACAGTACTGCAGCCCAAGGAGAATAAGGGACTCTACTGACTGAACCTTTTGTTTTCCTTGGACTTCTGATTTCCCCTGAATGAGTTCAGAATGGGTGTGATGTAACCTCTCTGTAAAGTAAAACTGTACAAAAAGTAGAATTGAAGCAGCAGCCATGTTTGACAGCAACAGGGCTAGCATGTAGGTACCAACTTAAAAAAAAATTAATGCTTCTAAAAGATGCTAAAGAACCATTCTAAAACCATTATTTATATATTATGGGTGCACCTACTGAAGATGCTACATTGCCGTAGAAATGCGCTCCCTCGTTACAGTGCGTTGCTACGTTGATGAAGCAGCTGAAAATAACCATGTGCCACCAGCACAGTGCAGTATGGGCTGTTACTGCCCTGTCATTTATTACTTCCAAAAGGAAGTACTAAATGATGGTGCAGTAACAACGGCATGATAGGGGCATGTGTAGACAGCAGGCCTGGAATAGCCTGCCACCAGGGGTGGTTCAAGAACCTACTTTGAACGCCTTCAAGAGAAACTTGGATGTTAATCTTGTTGGGATCCTATGACCCCTGCTGACTTCCTGCCCCTGGGGCAGGGGGCTGGACTCGATGACCTTCCAAGGTCCCTTCCAGCCCTAACGTCAATGAAATCTATGTGTACACACACCCAATGTCTACTAGTACATAGTAGACCAAGTGTATAGAACTAGTACCTCATGGACAGGCCTTTCAACACCGTAAGAGTACTTCCACCTTGAGTAGGTCTAAGGAAAAAGAAGCTAGTCCATTTTCTATACTCAGTTGCTTTTTAGCCTTTCCATTGAAACTATCAAAGTATTACACTGATTTGTACCAGTTTATTGGGAATGTTATGTGCCATCTGTGTAACAGAAATTAGACTGAGACCATCTTATTAATTTCACATAGGTCATTCTTCTACCATAAAGCAGTAATGATTTTTGACTACCACTGATCTCGGCTAATTTTGGCCCTGTGACTTGGAGATGCCATCTCTGGGAAAGGAATGATCTGTATTTTGATGCTAGGTTTCTTGGATCTCTTGCTATTGGGATAACTACAGAGAAATCTTCTTAAAGTATTACTTTTTCTGCACACAATAAATGAAGGAAGGAAACTGGATCATTTACTATACATGAGTACAATTCTGCTCCTGATTTTATGTGGAGATTTTCAATGTGCAAATTAATATTTTTGTTAAGGATTGTTAATTTTAAGGATCAATTCTTCATTTTTTCTGCATATTGAACAACATTTTGGTGAATTGGTGATTCTAAGGCTGATACTGGTGGGAAATTTTGCTATTGAGATTAGTAGGTTGCTCTTCATATGAAAGGTTTTTCAAATTGGGCTGTTAAATTATTTGATTGACTTTTTTTAACTTATTTTTGTTATCTTCTGTTTAAGAAGATGTAGACTATAGTAGGCCTTAAGCTGTTTAATAATATTATAGTGCTGAGTTGTTTGCATTTCTTTGAGCATAGTTCGGCTAAGAAAAGAAGCAACAAAAGAAATTATTAGGCTAGAGAACAGTACAGGGTATGAACCATTTTAGAAAATGTAAGGAAGATAGACTGGGGGGGAAATGAGGCTATGGGTTATAAGGTCACTTGAAGTACATTTAGTGGTTTGATGCTAGATAAGGTATAGCTTTAGGTAAGATAAAGGTCAGACATAAACTAAGAACTGGCGTATGCTTATTAATTAGAGTAGCACCCTTTAGGGATGCTTTTATATATTGTTTAACTTATTTGGTAAGTTTCTTGATATTTTAGCCAAGAAATTCTAATATTATAAAAGCCTTATTCTGTCTGTCTGTCTGTAATGCTTTATTCGCACTCTGATTGGTTGTCTGAAACAACCAGTCAGAGTGCTCCAGCAGCATTCCGGACAGGTGGTAGCAGTGTAGCGGACAGCCACTATGACAGTGGGGATGGAAGGGACAGAGCGGGGGGCGAGGCCAGCACCACTGACCTCGCCCCTCCACCCCGGCCCTCCTCTCAAGAGGCAGCAGCGAGGGAGTGGGCAGAGCGGGGGGGCGAGGCCCCAGACCTGAAGTGGGGGGAATGGGCCCAGCCCTAAAGCAGGGCAGGGGGCCTCTGTCCCTGCCTGCCCCCATCATTCTTGACAGGCAATTTGCTAGTAAAGTGAAAAAACTGGGTCCTCCTTGGAATTGTTGCTTTTCAGTCTTGAATTATGGTTCTTGCTGTATTGTCCACTTGCAAATATACCTAGGTAATGCTATTTAGCAACTAGTTTTTGAAGAAGGTAAAAAGGCCATATCCCTACCAGCCTGGCTCCCTGTGGAGCCATTCTTTTCAAGAATTTAGGACTTAGGAAATTTAAGATTCATTTGCTTTCAAAAAGCAGTAAGATTTTTATGCATTTAGATAAATGTGCATTTTATAAGTTGTACTAATTTCCTTTATATGACATATCTGTCTACTGATTTATATATTGTCTGTATTTTCTTATTGAATTTGTCATTAAAATGTAGGTATTCTTATATTGTGAGCATGTAATTTTGGTGGGATTGGCTCTTCAAACCTTCGTTCTCAGAATATATCTGAGGGTCAGGTCAACAAAGGAAACCTGGAATGAAAAAAGAAACACTGAGAGGATTTAACTTAATAGTTTTGATATCTTTATTTGAGCCCCACTGCTCAACAGTCACAACTGCAGGTTTTCTCTGTCATGTCTCTGGATACAGTTTGGCAGAGCACCTACTTATGAGCACTGCTGCAGGTCAGGCACAGTGGGAAATGGGACTTCTACCTAGCAAATCCCCCTGCCGCACTCACTCCCTCCTCCCTCTCTCCCTCTCCTCCTGGAGAACTGGAGAAGGCTTATCCCTCTGGGCCCAGACACTTTGGTTCCCAGTCCTCTTGGCTCCCACAGCAGGAAGATGGAACCCAGGTGTCTGAGTTTTCCCAACTTGGAGGCCGAATGCAGGCATTTTATGGCATGGGTGGTTACAGGTTGTGAGCAGTTGCACAGCTTCTGGCCCCTTCAGGGGGGAAAGTCAAGAGAGTGGACTCACCATAGCTCACTCACCCCTTCCCCCATTAATGTCATAACCACCTGGTACAGTCAGGGTCTTTCCCCATTCTCTCAATATTAACTGAGAAAAAAGTTCCAAGTTCCAAAGCAGGAAGCACTCCAGTTTTTAATAAATACCTAAAAGATTGGCAGCTTCAACATTTGATTAAAACAAGACAAGTCTCTTCCACAGATGCATTTCCCCACAGTCCTGCTGTGTGCCATAGGGGAATTGGGAGATAGTGGCCGGCCAGCCTGGGTTGTGGGCAGTGCTACCCAGGACATGGGGCCAAAGGAGCCCAGGGCTGGAGCTCCATGGCCCAGTGCCAGGGATGGGGTAATCAAAGCCTTCCATGCCTTCATCCAAGAAGGGCCCAGTCCATGCAGGTGAGGAGTTACTCAGCCAGGGCTTCCTGGTTCTAGACAGCCTGCCTCTGTGTGGGACTAGGGCTACCAGCATCAGCAGGGGGAAATACAGTTATTCAAGATACACACATGTGCTTGCACACATACACATGCACGGAACCCTGGTGTCCTGTCCAAGACACACACACACATGCACATGCATGCACACAGCCTTGGTGGGTGCAGGGTACACTAGATGGGCATACGCAAGATGACCAGCTGATTCAGCTCTGCTCAGCTGATTCAGCTCTGCTCAGGAGGCTTTGGCAGCCCTGGAGAGACTGTGGTGTGCAAAAGCTTCCCCTACTTGCTGGGCTTGGGCCATGCAGGCAGGCTCTCAGCTCCACAAGGGCTAATGTGTGTTCTGCTTGCTCCCAATCTAACTTTTGAAGCTTAAAGCAAAGCTCAAAAGTTAGGGCATTTCCTCCTCAGCCTTCTTGAACACCTGTACTAAGTGTCTGTTTCATATGACATGGAAATAAACAATACTTGATAGTGTTTTGTAATTGTATCTGTGTTTGATTTGTCTGTGCTTATTCTGATACAATTATTTGTTATTTTAATATTTGGTATATACAGTTATGTATCCAGATAACCTTATACTATTTTAGATGAAATTTGCAGCCTCTAAAGTTCCCAGTTTATTTTGTTTTTTTTCCACTTCTGTGGTCACATAATGAGTCTACCAAAACAGCATTTAGCATGTGTAGTAAAGGATCATGGTTTAAGTTGCTATTAGTGTCACTGTCAACTGAATTTAAATATGACTTGCTCTAGAGAACACTGAAGTGATTACACTTGCTTTAGTATATACAAAAAGAACAGTTTAAAAGATAAAACAAATGCAACATGACAGGTACTATGTGGGTGGCAAGGAAGAACTCTCTCCACTCATTTCAGTAAAAAGAAAGGTAAACCTTACAAACCTTTGTATCTCTGAAATCTAGGTGAACTGGAATTTGTAGTTTGGTGTTTCTACATGTCACTTACCCAATAACCTTCATTCTGAGGAGAAAGTGGGTGTCACTAAAAAGTCTACATTTATCTTCTATTAATCAGTGGTAATAGGGATACAGCATTTGTTCCCCATATAGTATTAGGGTACCATACGAACCTTTGAGTAATGATAATACACAAGCACTGGCTTTTAATAGACCACTGTAACATGTGTCACTTATGCTGGGCCATTGCTGAGAAGAGATATCCACTAACAAAAAACTCTATTTTGGTGTCATGTTGTGGGTCAGGGAGTAGTTGATTAAAACCAACAGACACATTTTACTTTTGTGATCTTCTCAGAATAAAAGGTGTAAAGAGTTAACATTACAATAGTCCATTACAGAGACCTCATAACTAATATTCTAGGCATGACTGCCTGAAACTTAACCATAAATAATAGTATATGGGATTGGCTTAGTGAACTAAGAACAACATTGTGCAATATCAAAGACCTCACTTTGAATCTCTTTCTGATCCCTTGTTCCTTGAGCTGGTAAAATACTGGGGGGAAATAAATATTTAACTTCTTGGCTACTGAAGAGAAAGTATTTCCTAGGCCTGTGCAAGTAGGCAGGTATTCGATCCAGCTTCAGATCCAGCCACTTTGGATGTCAGCGATCCGATCTGGAGCTCTGGATCAGTTTGCCGCTTTGATATGGCCGAAGCAGCTCCGAAGCGTCAGAGCCACATCATAGATCCAGCCATAGGGTATAATGAGGAATCAATGAAATATCTATAACTTTGTTGTTTTTTCTCTGATTTGGGTGAAACGTGCAGGGGTGGCAGCCTCTTCTGTAGGTACAGAAACTCATGGACTTGATATACACAGTGGAGTTCTGGCACACCGTGACCTGCCAGATATCTGACACCCCAGGCACCGCTGCACTTTTACTTGCGCTGCTGTCGGGGCCGAGGGGCTGTGGCCAGAAGCCCGGGCACATGGGCTGGGGAAGAGGTCGGCACGGTGAACTAGAATTAGGCACTGATGCGTAGAGGTTGATTAAAGATTGTTTTACTTACACCGTAGGTGGTCGCGGTGCAGGCAGGAAAAACTTTCTTGAGTTGCAGTTACAAAAAGATACACGTGGAGTTTGCTAGGCTCCACAAAACAAACATGAACAGAGCTCTGGATACACACTCACGGAGTTTGCTAGGCTCCGTGGAATGACCGAAATGAGAGTCCGAAAGGTGACTCTCGACGAGCGCGCAGGGTAGGGTAAGTCGAGGGATCGTACGGCGATGG
>NW_005842026.1:2835820-2836149 GCF_000455745.1 Alligator sinensis | reverse complement strand
TCGTTAGCCGCCACGTGGGAATAATTTAGAAACAGCCAATAGTGGGGTACGAATTTGCATGCGAGCGGCGGGAACTCCTTTGCACCGGGGACTTCTCTCTGCAGCTGAGAAATCCACCGTGCAAAGAAAGCTCCATGTGGTGGGAAATAATTCTGCAGTGCTGAAGCACACACACAATCATTGGATCATGACAGCTGCTACATCCCCCTTTCCACCCTACCCCCCACCCCCGACCCCAGCCTGTCCCTCACCCCCTGACACCACCATTTCCATTTTCACTGACTGGCTTTCTTGCCTGCATTGAGGGCCAGGCCAGCCTCTGATTTCTT
>NW_005842026.1:2835044-2835380 GCF_000455745.1 Alligator sinensis | reverse complement strand
GGGACATGTTCTTCCCCTGCTGGCTGGTGATGCAGTTAGTGCCCCCTCCAGCTGAGAGTGGGGCATTACTTGGCTTTTAAAAAACTCAAAAAAGGAAACTGGTGCAGATGGAGTGAGGAGAGTGGCACTTGGTCTGTCTGCAGGTGGAGCTTGGGGAACTCTAGCAGTGGGAGGTTCACCTTTAGGAACACCAGCTGCTCCACCAAAGCAGGTGTGGTGGGGGGTCACAACATCCCCGGCAATGCTGGACACCCTCTTGCTTGGAACACTGGTTGGTGGACAGGACAGGTGTTGCTGGGCAGCCCTGGCCAGATCCTGCCACATCTGGCTGAGGGT
>NW_005842026.1:2802182-2834307 GCF_000455745.1 Alligator sinensis | reverse complement strand
TAACCGAAGCTGTAACGGAACAAAGGCTCGCCTGCGTCGTCATCACTATCTAGGCGACGTAAGTAAACAAACTCCTGTAACCTACACGTGTCTGTGCCTGGTTAATTCCACTCCATCCATCAATTACCCGCCTGCCGAGTTCGAAATCTAAACACTCCGGTGTGTGAGTCAGACAAGCTGCCGGCGGCTGCTCTGATTCAGGACATGGAGTTCCACCGAGTCTCCACATCCTGCATGATTCTGTGCTGTGGGATGCTCAGCTCTGCCATTTTCTCCTGCAGCATCTTGACCCCCTTGAAGTAGTGGTGGGCTACTTCTTGTGGAAGTAGCCCACCACCTTCCTGCATTTGAAAATCAGCTGGCTTGTACCAGTAGTGGTGGTGGCACTATCACCGGCAGCCCTGTCCCCCTCCAAGGCATCCCTCACTATGAGGTGCAGCCTGTGTGCCACACAGCGGATGCCAACAAAGGTGGCATCATGGACAGCCTTCATCATATTGGCCCCGTTGTCAGTGACCACGAACCCGCAGGTGAGCTCAGCCTGCCCAACGAGCCCCCACTGCACCATGCAGTTCATGGCCCCCATGATCCCCCTTGCCATGTAGGACTCATCCAGCACCTTGGCTTGCAGTAGAGCCCAGTGATGGCCTGATTGATCGCACCAGTGCCCTGTGAGGGAGAGGTAGGTGTGATCACCACCCTGGCTGCTCCAGATGTCAGAGATGAAGTGCAAGGCCCTGCCTTGCACAGCTCCTCCCTCAAGTACTCCCTGCATGCCTCATACAGGGAGGGCACCACTGTCCTGCTAAAGGTGGTGCATGCGGGCACTTTGTAAGATGGGACCAGAAGTGCTACGAACTGCCTGAACCCTGGCCACTCAACTAGGGAGAAGGGCTGGCTATCCAGAGCAAGCATCTCCCCAATGCTCTCAGTGATCTTGCTTGCCTTGGAAACGTGCCCCACTTTCTGTCCACTTTTCCCCCACTGGTCTAGGGTGGCCTGCTTCTGCTTTGGAGTGAGCAGGGGGCTTCCCTTTCAGCATGCTCGCACTGGTGCCAGGCTGAGCAGAAAGAAGGGCAAGGGGGTGGTGCCTCCTCAGATGCATCAGCATCGCCATGGTGGAAAAGTGTCTAACATCCTTGCCACGGCTCATGTGCCTTTGGCAGTGCTGGCAGATGGCAAACCTGGGATCATCTGCCAGCTCAAAATGCTCCCACACTACACTACTCCCCCGCTTCTGGGTTGAAGGTGAGGATCCTGCCTTATCCCACTCCTCAGCAGGCTGAGGCTCAACAGCAGGAGGAGCTGCCTCAGCTGAGCCACTTGCCTCCACAACCTCAGCCTCCTCCAAGGTGCAGCTTTCCGGAGGAGACCTGGGTCTAGGGGAAATTTGAGGGGTGTGGAGCACAAACTCTGATTCCCCCTCAGTCTCCAGAATTGCTTGATCCAGTGCGCTCAGCATCCCTAGTTCCAGCTCCAGCTCCTCCTCTGGCAGTGGGAGGCTCACGCTGAGAGATGACATTGGGGTGGAGGAGACAGTGATTCCACTGCTGGTCCCTGCTTCTGGACTGAGCGGAGGTGCTGCAGGTGCAGGGATGTCAGGTGCAGACACTGCTCCCTCCTCCTTGCTTCCACTAGCAGCACTGATGTCATGGCTGCTTGGGAAGAGAATGTGTCTGTGTTTGGGGAAGGGGGGTGCTTTCAGCTCTAGCTCTCCCCCTACCCCCTCTCCCTCCCCTGCCAGAAGACCTGGCATCTGCCTTTCTAGCACGCTTCATATTAATCTTTCCTGTGCTGCTAAAGATCAGTATGTCTGTCACTCCTTTTGTGTTGTGTGTTTTATTCCCTCTGTTGTGTGCGTGCACTGGACCCGTCTTTGGTTGTTTGCTTCAGTGTTAAGAGCTATGTAAAAATTGCATGCTGTCTGTCTGTCTGTCTTCTTCTCCTATGAACATCTGATTTTTCTTCTTTATAGTGTGTGTGTGTGTGTGTGTGTGTGTGCGCGCGCGTGCGCGCACACATGCAATCTGTGTGCCTCCCTGCACAGTGATGGATCATGCTGGCAGGGGAAACGCAACTTTCTTTTTTCAAAGTTTGCACAAAAAAAAAGAGCAAATATAAATTGAAATAAATGACTTGAATAGTACTAAGAGATTCTAAGCTAAACTAAGCTAAGCTAAATCCTACCCAATCCTTTCTAACAACAAAAAGGAGCAGGCAAGTTCAACTACTAAGTAAAGCAACCAAGCTGAGATGCTTGTGTCTGAGGGTACCTTTCTCTCACAGTTCCTGAGAGGGAACAAGCTTGCAAAAGGCACAACACACCTCCAAACAGAGGCTTATATGCTGTTTCTAGGTCCCTCCCCTCAGACACTGTCATTGGAAAGGCAACCAGAGAGAAATCCTTCTCACTGACCACCAACACATGTCAGTCTTCCCCACTCCCTTCCCCGTTCCCCCTCCCCTTTCTAACTTTCACTTCCAGGGTCCAAAGGGTCTGAAGCATCCAAAGCTTTTCCAAAGCGCTACAGAAGCTCCGAACCGCTTCGGACAGCTCAAATGAGCCAGCGCTACGTTCCAGGCATGCTGCTTCGGACACCAAAATGTCGAAAATGGCCCTGGATCTGAAGTGCGATCTGAAGCCTCGCACAGCCCTAGTATTTTTCTTACACCACAGAGATGTAGCATGTATTAGATGGTTAAGAGACTCATACCAACCCAACTTGCTTAAAGGAAAATGAGCAGAGCTAGACAGCAGTTGAGGAACTAGATCTCAATACTGGTAGCCAAATAAAATATTAAAAAGGTGCAAGGCATGTTGTAGCCATGTTGTCCTACTGCCATGTTCTAAGGATTTGCTAACAACCCTTTCTAGTTATTCAAAACTAAAATGCTTTAAATGGTTGAAATAAATTATTTGCTTACCAGTCAATTTAGGATTTTTAGTTATATGAATTTGTAATGCTGTGTAATGTTTTGAATATTGCCTATCTATTTTATGCTGAACATGTAATTTTCCCCTCTGTGACACTTGTAGGAGACATTTAATTGAAGTGTTATTTCCTGGGGGAGCAGAAATATGGTTTTAGTATATTACTTCAGCATGTAACAGTACCAAATGTGCTTTCTGTTTACAGTTCTACCTTTGTTTTCATCACCATCAGAGATGCTGCTGCTGCTAGCAATTCTTGCTCAGTTAAACAAACATGTTGTCAAAAACGAATGTAGTGAATGTGCTTTACATTAATGAAGGTCTAAATCCAAAATTACATAAGCATTTATTACATTTTATTTGGCTGATGGTCTCCCAGGTACAGCTTGAAAAATACGGTTGGCCCAAATGTAGTATTAGACCTGATACCTTTACCCTCTGAAGCTTGGATCTGGATGAATACTATGTGCTTCTAGCTCACTTCTACTACAAATGGATTGGACAACAGTACTGCTTATATTAATTCATATGTTATGTACTGAAACTTCTTTATCAGATCAGCACTTTCTCAGTAGCTGGTCAAAGACTCCCTCAGGAACTCAGGGCCTTCACAAGCCTTCCAGTTTAGAGGCTGGGCATGCTTCTTTTTCTTTTCTTTCTGTAACACAATACATAGCAACAGGTATACTTAGAAAAGAAAGCAAGCAGCAGTCTCCTGCCCCAAACCTACCTCCGTTTGTTTCAGAATTCAGGGCAAACAAACAGCTGCAGTTTGGTGCCCAGTCTTTGGTTCCTACTCTAGCATATAAGATTTATGTCCTTGCAGAAGGAAATCAAAAGAAAAAAAATGGGTGGAGATTTCAAGCATAATAAATAGGTTGGGTTCTACATCTTCTATAGGGCAACGATTACTGGCTTGTATTTTACCCAATAGCAACCACTCCTTAGCTATCAAAATCTTCCAAACTTCACATTCTAATTTTTCCAGTGATCCCATTTTCTCCTGAGGCATCTGCTAGAAACATTCCCAATTATAGAACAGTGCTTCTTCTAGAGTTAGCCTTTATAAGTTTATCTGTAAGTGACATTAAACATGAAACAGAAAATAATTAATGTTAAATCATAAATAGGACACCAGTTCAGACTATTAATAAAAATAATTTTTCAGACTTTTATTGTGTCTTTCACTGTAAGATCTCAAAAGATTTAATAGAATTGAGTGAAGTTTCTCCTTGTCTTGTGGAAAAGACTTTGGGATTATGAAGATAGGGAAGATGAATTATTTATTGCAAGGTGAAAGGGGGCAATGATTTACCACATGGTAGCTCCTTCATGGTAATGGTCCAAAAGCACCCAGTGGTAGATGAAAGCTAAACCATAGTAGCTTAGCCCTCAGAGAAAAATCACATTCCCTCTCTCTTTCAGTCTACATTTTCACTCCCGCTGTCACCCTCTTATTATCTTCAGTTAAGACTGTCAGATACTTAGATGCCTAATGCCATTTATTCTAGTGAGAGTTAGGAACTTAAGGAAAGTATTTACGCCTTCCTAAACACATAAAAAATATATTTTTATATAACCACATACAAAAGAAAAATAGGCATTTCTTCTTAATTGTGTCTCCCGTGCAACCTTTCTGTGTGGTCTGTTCCCAATATTCTGCACAAGCCACTGCCTCTGCCACTCCCAAATCTTGTGGGGTGCATTGTGGTGCTACAGGGCATCTCAGGAGATGATCCATAGTTTGCTTCTCCAACAAACAGATTGGTTGTTTGCATAGAGGCTCCATGATTTAATGAGAAAGTTGCATCTTCCGAGACCCACTCTCAATTTGTTCAGGGTCCAACATATATGCCATTTGTAGTTGGAGCCAGATGCTAACTTCTCACTGGGGTTTCATAGTTGGTAGGGTCAGAAGGGACCTGAGCAGATCATCAAGTCCAACCCCCTGCCATGGGCAGGAAAGAATGCTGGGGTCAAACAACCCCGGCTAGGTGATTATCTAGCCGCCTTTTGAAGACCCCCAGGGTAGGAGCGAGCACCACTTCCCTTGGAAGTTGGTTCTAGATCCTAGCCGCCCTGACTGTGAAGTAGTGCCTCCTGATATCTAGCCTGAATCTACTCTCAGTCAATTTATGGCTGTTATTCCTTGGTACTCCTGGTAGTGCTCAGGGGAACAGGGGCTCTCCCATTGCCTGCTGATCCCCCTTGGCAAGCTTATAGACGGCTACCAGATCCCCTCTCAGCCTCTATGTCCTCTCTGGCTCTATTCAACAGCTTTGTTGCCTAGTTTCTCTATTCCTTTTGCCAGGAGGTAGTTATGGCTGATTCTGGTGATACGATTAATGGTGTGGTGAAGGACAAACCTATTTCTCCATGAGAGATGATGGTGTACTGGTTAATGTCCATATAGTGGGTGGTGGTTGTCTGACTCTTGTACCTGCTGGTCAATGTTGCCTGCTACTTTCCTCCTGATGTAAGGGGGCGCTATGCCAGATAGTGCATATAGGTAGGGAACAGGGGTGGGTTTTAGGCAGCCTGTTATAATTCTGCATGTACTGTTTAGAGCGTGGTCAGCATGTTTACTGTGATTTGAGCATCCCTAGGTGGTACAGGCATATTCAGCCAGAGAAACAAAGTGCTAAGGCAGTAGTGTGTAGGATGTACAGATGTGCTCCCACTTGCAATTTGTGAGCTTATGAAGAATGTTGTTTCATGTATTGACCTTGGCTTTGGTATTTAATATGCGCTTTTTGTAACAAAGTGTACAGTCTGAGTGTTACCCAAAGTAGACTGGGTGTTTCAGATGTTCGAGACTCTGATCACCCCAGCTGACATGCAGGCGTCATTCCACATCCCAGTTTCTCAGATGGAAAGCGCAGATTTGGGTTTTGCTAGGGTTGGGTTTGAGATAATTATTTAGGTAATAATCTGATATCTCATTCAGTGCCCTCTCCAGGATCTTCTCTGTGTCCTCAAAATTATTCTGCTGTGTGATAATGCAGAGATCATCAGCAAAGATGAAATGCTGACATTCGGCAGGAAGTGGCTGATCGTTAATGTAGATGTTACATAAAAGTGGGACAAGCACACTGCCTTGTGGTAAGCCATTCTTTTGGGAGTGCCATCTACTTTTTCTGGCCATTCAGTTCCATGTAGAAGCACCTGTTTACCAAGAGGCTACAGATGGTTTGGCTTAGATCTAAGTTGTCAGTCATAAGATACAGTTTGTGGATCATGATGTGGTGTTGGGCAGTATCATATGCAGCAGATAGGTCAACAAACGCTGCACCAGTGATCAACCTTTGTTGGGAACTGTCTTTGATATGCTGTATAAGGTTTAGTAGTTGGCCTTCACAGGACTGACCTGGTCTAAAACCTATTTGGTCTCGTGTGAATTTAGAATCTACCAAGTCTGAAATTCATTGCAGGATAATACATTTGTAGAGTTTATAGCTGATGCTGAGACGGCTGATCAGTCTATGACTTTCTGGTGATGAAAGGTCTTTCCCTGGTTTGGGCACAGCTATGGAGCCTTCCTCCGTACCAGTGGTATTTGGTTATTCATCATGCATGCACTGAATAGATCAAGCAGTGTCACTGGTAGGTATTATAGGGTTTGAGGCCTTTCTTGCCTAGTGTCGTACCCCATTGCGATGTCATGGTGAGATCTCAAAAATAGTATTACCTGCATGTCCTGGTTGGTAGTTCCCTCTCACCTGCCACATCTTGATATCTTTCTTGGGAGACAGTCCTGCAAGTATTCTGTGCAATCTCACTCATTTGGTTTCTTTGTGGGACTCCAACCTTCCCTTTATCCCACCCTTACCACATCCAGGGCTGGAATTAGTGTCGTTGTCTCAGAGTTCACTTTGTCCAGATGATATGGTCTCACCTGAGCTGCCTGTTGTTTGTTAAAAGAGCTGCTCCCCAGTCATTGGCTTGTCTTCAACTGTTCCTTTGCTTGAAATAATGTCCCCATAACTAAACTCATCACAGCTTGGTGTAAGTTATTGTTCTTTAAACAATAACTTAGGAAAACTAACTTAAAGTTCAGTTGACCAGCCTCTGCTGGTATACTCTTGTGGCTACCGGATTCTCATCACATTGAATTTTGGGGCTCTTCAGCATCTCACTGTGCCCTTTATTCTGATTGGGCCCTCTTTGTATGCCTATCCCGTCGGCCGCCACTCCTGGCCTTGATGCCATCACGGGTTTTGCACCCCACCCTGTTTCCAAGGCCTCAGTCCACCACTAGGACTGCTGTCAACCTGGCAACTCCCTCCTGGGCTTGAACCCGTCATAGCGGCAGATGGGTTTTCCCTGTCAGGCCTCTCATCAACTCCCAGCTCCCGGCTCCTCTCTTCCCCAGATACCTCTGGGTTCTAACACTGCCCATCCTGTTGGGGCTCTGGGTCCTCTCTTCACTGGGGTGCACAACTGGCTCTGCTCCCTGAGCGAGCCATATGTGGCTTCCCAGATCTCACTGAGGAGCACAACTGGCTCTGCTCCCTGAGTGAGCAGCTTCCCAGCTCTGTCTGGTCTCCACAAACCTTGCTTTCCCCAGCAGCAACCCTTGCCAGCTGCCCACCACCTCACTGCCTCCACATTCTTCTCCCTAGGTTTCTCCCCGGCCCCGCCCTTTTGTCGAGCCATTCCCCAGCTTTCCCGTGGCTTCTCACCACTTCTCAGGTCTTCCTATCCCAATGAACCCTTTTCAGCCCGCTCATCACTCAGGCCCCACCTCCTTCACTCTCCGAGCTGCAGGCTCTGGCAGCTGCGATATTGCTACATCGGAGCCTGTGTCCTTCTCTCTGCCCTGCAAAAAGGGGATAGTGGGGAAGAACCCCACTGACAGTGTTTTCCCCCTTCACAAGGAGCCACTGCCTTGCAAGGGGTCCTAGGTGTTGTATTATCTCAGCAAATATATCATCTACTCCTGCTGCCTTCCCATGTTTCAGTAGGCCTATGCCAGCTGTCAGTTCCAGCATAGTAAATGGACAGGTTAGGTTCTTTAGGTGGTTGCTTATCAGATGGTCTAATGTAGTGATGGTGTTCTCTGGTGTTTCCTATATGTGAGCGCTTCCCATTATTGAGCAGTTGTTGTGCAACCTGACTGGCAGTAACATTTGATATAGCCAGAGGCGTGATGTTGTCACCAAACACCAACCAAATAGGCACTATCAGGGTATTATCTTTAAATTTTCCTTGCAACTACGTGTTTCCTTTTGATTCTTTCTTCAAAGTGTCCCAGTTGCACCAAACAACTATAATGCTGTTTGGGGACAAACCTGACTATGAGACCATGTGATGTAGCCAGTTGTATGATCTGTTGGACCACGAACTTTTCCCACACCACATGCTTTAAAAAGCATTGTTCTCTCTTTTAATCTATCTAATTAAATCTATCAAATTATTAAATTATGAAGAATTGTTTTTACTGGAATAGGTCTGTACTAGTAGCTGATATAGAAAACAATAAGCTCAAACTGCAATTTTGTAATGAGTCTTTAAAGTTACAGATCCAAAATTATTTTTTAATCATAAACTAACTAGATTTAGCCTATCTAGATATCCTACATCAGGGGTGGCCAATCTGTAGCACATATGCATAGGCAACCTCTGTGTGTGGCACACAGCAGATCAGGGAGAGGGCTTGCAGGACAGAGCCAGATGAGGCAGGGAACATAAACCAGAGTAGAAAATCAAGCTGGGAGCACAGGGTTTAGAAAAGGAAGCAAAACAGCATGTAGGGAAGGAAAAGGGGACTGAAGCAGCACTTGGGGAGGGTGCACCTGCCAAAAAAAGGTGGCCCCCACTGCCCTGGATTATAATTTTTCAATGACTGAGCATTTATCATCAATTTTTGCATAGACTTTTATAGGCTTCTGTGAATTCCTCATATCATAGAACAAGGTTTGGGAAAGGTGAGGCGAGATGAGCCCATGCTATCTGGTGTCATGACCCAGAAGCTGACGTTGCTCACCATTATCTTTGCTAAGTCTACTGCAATTTTGCATGCTGAACAGATACTGCAAACAAAACTCTTCGGACTGCCCTCCAGCCTTCCCCCAACTCTGCCCCAATAACCTGCATTATTTGTTCCACACCAAGAATACAAACATGATGATGTTTGATGGCATGGTGATCCAAATTATTATAAAATACACATGGGGGGTGGGGGGAGTAGGGAGGATATTGACAGACAAAAATGGTTCTATCAAATACTAGCCCAGTGTTTCTTCAATCTACTGACAAGTTGTTTTTTTTATGAGATCACCCTAAACTATAATGTATTTCAGGGAGTGAGTTGATGTTGTGCCTTGCATAGGTAAGGTTACATGTCTCCAACCTTAACAGCCTATTTGAATCTGTAACTTACTGGGTCTTTCCTGATATTTTTTCGTGTGTGTAAGAGTTTGCGTGCCATTTTTATAGTGTTTTCATTGATGTCAAGACCTTGGTATAAAAACAAGACTAATTTACCCCATGGTCTCCCATGTCTTCTTTCCTTGAGCAACTGGCATAGCTGCAAGACTGTTTACTCCACGGCTTATTTCCCCTTTATATTTGATGTCCCAGGATGTCAAAGGCTGTGAATTTAATATTGATTTTATAAAGTACTTTTACTGTAACATGTCAGTTAGCATTAGCTTCAACCTCGAGGAAGCTCAGGCACTGAGCTGGATTTGCACGCAATGTGGCTCTCTGGCTCTCAGACTCTTTACCCAAACAAATGCTTTATTTATAAGAGTGACAGTGTGCTGTGAAAGCAGGGACAGCACACAGCCCCCAGCTATCTCTGTGTCTTGTATACACAACGTCAGTGCCCTGTGTATACATTAGGCTTGAAAATGTAAGTGGATCAGAGAGACGTATCGTTTGCTGGTATGTAAACAGACAGATGAGTTTATAGATCGCATTAAACCCCAGTGGCTGTAACTAGTGAAAAAGATAGCACAGTCCTCCTTGAGTCCCAGCCGCCTCCTGTCACTTGTTTGGATTCCCCTTTTGATAATCACCTCTACCACTAGTTGGTCTTCTCTTTAGATGCCTCATTTTGGGAAATAGGCAGAGGTATCCTGGCAAAGGGAGAAGCATGTTAGAGAATTTTTTTATCCTTGATTCCCAATCCCCAAACCACTCCATCACTCCTTTCAAATACAGGTGCTGCTGATGACATGCACTAATCCACAGATTAATCGGCAAAAGCTTTTCAAAACTCAGTATTGATCCTGCACTCAGTAGCAACAAAGGTGAAAAATTTATCTTGCTGTCTCTTATTTTTTCCCTTTACTCTACAACCTTTCTCTTTATTGTGGGACAGGTGTGAGGTCCAGTAGCCTTATTTAGTATCTTAAACTTATAGCCAGTGAGGTAAGGTTTCTCCAAAGAGCTAACAGTATGGATGCTTGAAACTATGGTCTCTCGGGTGTAGTCACCAGCATTCTTGTGTGTTGAGTAAATTGTGCCAACTGATTACATGCTGTTAAAATGAAAGATTAACTATTTAATGCATTTGCTTTTTGTAAATGCATGGAACAGCTGTGCACTCAGACCATGTCTGCCCCATACATAACGCATTGTATTTTCTCCAACTCCCCAGTTACCCAGAGCTTGCTTTCAACCTCAGCTGGGACTTAAGTCAGTTTAAGTCTTTTGTGCATGTTTGAAATATTTCTTTTTCGGTTCATTAACAATTCTGGAGGCCATGACTTTACCCATGTGCACTTATGGCACTGCATAAATAATACATAGTTATTATTCTTTATGTGGATATTGTTTTTTTAAAAATAGACATTCAGCTTCTTTGTCTTCCTATCCAAACTATTGTATCTCCCTGTCTAGACATACCTGACAATTAGATGGTTTTTTTAAACTATTTTCACAGTTGATAAGCCATTGCACTCTAAAAGCTGAAGGAGTACGTAAAAGATTTTGCTGACCTTTACTAATCCAGGAAAGAAGAGAGGGATGTTTAAATTTATTTTATTCTCCTATGTTTCATGTAATGTGACAGGCAAAGGTAGGATAGGACTACACTTTCTGTTTGGGTTATTGTAGAAAAGAAAGTGGAAGAAGATTATGCAAAATGAAAGTGCATATACACCAGCATACATGTGATACTGCGTATTTAAAATGAAAATAAGACACACGTGGTTGTGAAAATTTGGAAACAAAAAAATCCAAGCTACAAAAAAATTAAGTGATATGGCAAAGTTCAGAAGTGCTGCATAGCTACCTAATACATCTGAACATACTGATGTTGATAAATCATCTTCAGTCATCTTCAAATCAAACTGAACAACATTTATTTTGAAACCTAAACTCATTAAGCTGTGAATTTTTCCCACTCTGGCACTTCCTGCTTTGGCAGAGGTACTAGCTAGAAATACCCTAAGACTAGCTTTTCTTGCTGTATTTCTGCCCAGAATAAAAAAAGACAAAGTACTGTAAATTTCCAACCTGGGTATTAGAGCATAGAAGTTAGGATATATTTCAAATAAGCATCCAAACTCAATCTCTGTCATTATTTCTTATGTTACTATAGGTCCATAAATATTTAATATTCCTGGGAAATCTACCTCTTCTGTTTAATCTACCAAAATGAAATCAACTACAAGAAGCTGCCATAGTGAACTTATTTTGCTATAGAATTAATAATTTATGTATTTATTTTGCTATAGAATGCATAATTTATGCAATATTTTTAATTGCATTTTATTTGGCTTTATAACATCAAGTGATTGCACTTTATACACTATTGTTGAGAAGAAAATTGCTTAAATGATTTTTGGCAGTGTCAAACTCAATATCCTATGCTTAGTTAACAGGAGTAACTGCTGTCAATCAGCAGCAAAGCACTCACCTGGGTATGGGTAATTCAGAACAATAACTCCTGTCAATATTTAATTGAACGTATACACTAAATATTAAGGTTCTGCTTTAAGACTAAATAAAATGCTAGGAAAACTCAAATTCTGTCTTTATCTCAGCTTCATATGACTAGATAAGGCAACTGATCCATACATGAAGTAATTTGTAATAATTGAGATTTTTCATCACAAATGATACCATAGGTCAAGACCAATAAAATATGGGCATGCACTATTCCTGCTTTCCTGATGCAACTCAATATGACAAACCGGTGTGTGGTCTCCAAGTCCTTCCTAAGCAAAATTGTTAGTTATGATATATTAAAAATTTTGGATTGTTTTGGAGCTGTCACTCTACCATCTAAAAGATACTTAATTAGTGTGTCTACACATGAATTTACGCATGCCTAAACGTAATACGCCTTACCTAGTGCACCTTAAGGCAATTTAGGCACAGGTCTACACATGCGTGCCTTAAGGTGCCTAAATGCTAAATGCAGTTTGCTGGGCAAAAGCATTTGCAGCCTGCCCTGTATGTTTAATCTAGGCAGCACCCTGGACAGCCCCACACCTGCACAGCAGTGCCAGGGCCTGCAAGCAGTGGGTGGGTGCCATGCTGGGATAGTGGCCAGGGGCAGTGTGAACAATGACTGCAATCCTGGCCAGGGAGTACAGAGAAAGGTGCAGGGAATGCCCAGGGGCAGAGACAATGTGTAGAGGGTGCATGCGGGTGCACGTGCACCCTCTGAGCATGGAGGTGCACCCCCTACAAAAAGGTGCTGCCAACACCTGCAGGTGGTCGCCACTCACCACCCCCCACCGTTGACGCCACCAGCGTTGTCTGCGGGTGGTCAGTGATCCCTGCTGGCTGCCACTGACACTGCCAGCGGCGTCTGCGGGTGGTAGCCGACCCCTGGTTGGTGCTCACCACCACCCACCCCCACCACTGACAGTGCTGGTGGTGTCTCTGGGAGCTCACACTTACTGCGCCGTGCTCCTGCCACCGTGCTGCCACCGCCACCATGCTCCCCCCGCCTCCAGGGGCACGCGTCATTCATGCCCAGGGGCCACACAGTCTGTCAGCAGCATGTGTGATGTCAGGGCCACTGGACTGCAGCCAAAGGCAGCTCAGCTCCAAGCAAACAGAAGGCGTGCCCAAGCCCCCAGACTGTATCTAGTGACTCAAGGCAGCTGCACCCAGAGCTAGGCCTGGCCGCAGGGTACCATGCCACCCACTGGCACCCCAAAGCCCATGGCAGTATAGCTGTGTGGTGCAGCCCAGCACCAGCTGAGGGGATGGGAGCCTCCAGTCCCCCTGGACATGATCAGCCCTGGCTCCAGTCCTGGCCCCAACCCTAGCCCCAGTCCTAGCCCCATGGTGCCGCTGGGTGCTGCCAAAAAGAAGAAGCAGTGAATACTGTTTCCCAAGGCATAGACACTGGAGCTGGAGCAGTGGTTCTAGCAGCAACAATACCTGTTGGTGTGCCCACTCAGTTGACATACACAGCATTAAGGCACCTTGTCCTTTAAGGCACCTTAACTATTAGTGCCTAAAGTTGATAGCTGCTTTATGCATCTGCTTTATGCAGGTAACAAATTTAGGCATGATTAGCCCAAAATTGCCATTTTTAAGGCACATTAAGTGTGCACACATGTAGGCACGCACCCTTAATACACCTTCAAAATGACTAAAGCACCTTAAATTGACATTTGTAGATGCACCCATTCACACTAAAACATATTTTGCAAATACAGTTAGGTGTTTGTGAGGTATAACTTGGGTATATGTCTTATCTTATGGAAGTATGTAGTTAAGGCCTTCTTACAGATGGCTAAATTATTTGTTGTGAATAAAATATACCCCATGATGTTAATCTTTGGGGTTTTTTTAAAAATACTTTAATCTAGATCCACAACCCTGATAGCCTGGCTAAAATGGTCACTGTAGGGTTCCTCTGGCATTGCTCAACTCCTGAGTTGATAGACATGTTTCTACATACCTCTTAAAAGCACCTGGAGCTTCCAAACCACTGCATATATTTCACAACCCTTCTGTGAAGTAAGAAAGTATTACTGTCCCCACTTTGTGGAGTGACAGGTTCAGAGAGATTAAGTCACTGCCTAAAATCACACAATGCCTCTGTGGCAGACACAGGAATTAAATCCAGTCTCTTGGATCCTAGGGTACTGCCTTAACCAGACGACCATCTGTCATCCTTTAACCCCTGGATGCCAGGGACTGTTGCATAAACTATAGCAACCCAAAGTCTGTACTGACTTCTGCCTTTGGATCATGTCCGTGTACCTCAGGGTTTGGTTAACAGAAGCATAGCACCCTTAGCTATTCCTTCTCAGTCCACTAGTAAGCATTGAGTCTTTATCTCTCTTAAATCCATCTGCTATATTCAAGACCAATTTATGCAAGCAAATTTCAGCTTACAGGTTACACAGGAACAGTTTAGCTATTTATGATTTGTGGGTATGATCACTGGTCACTTAGATCACCTGGATTGTTTCCAATCTGTGCCTGAATGGCTGAATCTTTCATAAAGCAGAACAGTAACTGATAGGCAGTTTTCTTAACATAAAAATCCCTTTTTTCACAAGAATGACGTTTCTACCAATCCCAGTGTAAGTACGAATATTTACAAATAGAAAATAATAGGGGACATGGCCAGGATTGAACTGAATAGCTGTTCAAATTTTGAACAAATATTTATTAACTGTTTTTAGAAATATTTAGCAGCTCTGCCTAGAGCTATATAATAGCATACATGGATGCATTTTAATATGTACAACATCAGAATCTGTATGTGTATAGATAAGGACTGGAATTTATTTCTCTCCCATTAGACCAAGAACCAGATATATCCCTCTTGTAAATCTACTAACTTCAGTAGTTAACAAAGATAAATGTTAACCTGCCTTCTATTTTAGAAATAGAACTGTTTAATTCATCCAACATAATTTATTTTTCCTTGGGACCTAATCCTGAGTGTCAACCTTAACTTTGCTATTCATATTATTTTTTTTAATGCCGTAAAATAGAGAGTAATTTAAAGACTAGCAGGGTGAGAAAGGGCTATCTCTATTTTTAAAGAAAACAAAAATGAAGCAAGATAATGTTTTTCCTAATCTTTCAGTCAGTTAAGATTAGAAATGTAGTCTTAAAAGCACTGTCATGTTTTGTAAATCTAATGTACTGAGAACAAGCTACAAAATCCAGCACCTCATATGTATCAACATGTTTGCATGTTGGATGTCTCTCAGTTTCAAGATGAGGTTTGGAGATTTAAAACATACGGAACAATTCTCACAGCTATATAGTCCAAGTCTGGATATGCAAAATTTCCCTTGGTGTCATCTTACAGAGGATCTGTTTTTGCTGATTGCTAAGTGCTTACATTGCACTCGTTGGACCCATTTTTTTTCTCCTGGTAGTCCTAGTTCATAACATTCACCATGTACAGATGTTCCAGCTTTTTCTCCCAAAACAAAAATGACTGTTCCCCGGCAAAAATAACCCAACTCCAACCAAGTAGAAGTCTTTCTCCTGGGAGAATGAGCTGAATACTTTCCTGCAGCTTAACTGCTCCCAAGGACTAGGAGGAATGGAGCCATGGTGAAAGGCCCCTGGTCTGGAGAAGGTGCAGGGGCAAGTGCTCCTCCCCATCCTGTAGATCAGGAAGAGCACCTATCAGCTGCTCCCCACTGGCTTCTCACACACCAGTGTCCACAGAGTGAGAAGCAGGCAGAAAGCTTTGCCCCACTGTCCCTTCTGCTCAAGTCCCAGGCATCAGATGCAGCTATGAGTCTCCTACCTGCTTCTCACACTGGAGTATGAGAAGCAGGCAGGGGGCTTTGTTCCATTGCTCTATTCTTCCCGGGAATGGGAGAACTGGAGCAACCCATGCTTTCCCCAGGCTGGGATCACGCTAGTCTCAGGGAGGCTCAAAGAGCAGGGGAGAGGGGGCAGTTGCAGACTGAACCTCTGTACAAGTTCGTCTCCTGGAATCATTTCCAGCGGCGGAAATTTTCCAGCAGTAGAAAAGATTGTATGCCGCCACTGTTTCTCAAAGCCATTCACCTCTATTTCTTTTGCATATATTCTCTGAGCATTAGATAACTACAGTCCACAGGTTCAGGCTATAGTTACCAACATCTTTAAGGAATTTTCTTTACCTAATGCAATACTCAAGCCTCAAGTTAAATTTCAAATCAATTTAATTGTGTTACTGAACTCTGGTCATAAAAAAACCCAACCTTAACTACAAATATGGATCTTGCCTACCCTATTTATGCTTAATGGGAAAACACGTTAGGAGTGACTCTGTCTGGCAGAGTCACTTAAGTAAATCAATATATATTCATTTGAGATTTATTGTTTCTCTTCTGCAATGTAATGAGACTGTTTGATATCAACATAATTGGTCTAAAGAACTAGAGATTGTATGACCTTGAAGATTATGGAGATTGTAGGCTACCTGATGGATACTAGGGCTGTGCAAAACGGCACCGTTCCATTTCAACTTGTGTTTCGACGGAACAGCGTTTGTTTCGAATTTCATTTCAATTCAAAACCATTGTTTCATTTCATTTAGTTGAAACAGTTTAGCTGTTTCAGCACTGTTTCAACATTTCACCCATAGGCTATAATGGGGAAGCTTGAAACAGCCTAAAGCTTTGTCATTTCTAACCTTATTTGGATGAAACTTGCAGGAATGGTAGCCGCAGGAATGGGGAAAGCAAAGTCTTGAAAGGAAAACTCATGTCACCTGTATGTTTTAAGCCACAGTGGGGTCAAAACTGCAGGGATTATAGCCCCTGCTGAGGCCACAAAGCCTGCCAAGTTTCAAGGAGATAGGTGTAGGGGTTTGGGGAAAACTGTACCTCAAGCTGCAGACAAGCAAAACTCATGACATGGGTGACACTTTGTGTGTTAAGGTGCAACAAGGTAAAAGCTGCAGGCCTGCTAGCCCCTGCTGAGGCCACAAAGCCTGCCAACTTTCAAGGAGATAGGGGCTTTTGGGTTCTGGGGCCCTGCCCCTCTGGCTGCTGACAGGCAAAACTCGTGTGATGGGTGCTTGTAACAACTGTGTCTGTCTTGGAGCATGGGGGAGGGGAGGGGAAACTATTGCAGGCCTGGCTCCTAGGCCCTGGTGCAGCCATGAAGCCTGCCAGCTGTCAAGGAGATAGGTGCAGGGGGAGTCTGGGTGCTGGGGCCCTGCACCCCTGGCTGCTGACAGGCAAAACTCGTGACATGGGTGGGTGACACTGTGTGTGTGTGTGTGTGTGTGTGTGTGTGTTAAGGTGCACCCTCACTCAACTGACATCAAGGCAGAAACCAGGGCAGTTCAAACAATGCTGCCTTTTTTATGCAGTTTTTCCATCCCTCCCCCAGAGCACTGGTATTGGAAGGGACCTCAGGAAAGGATGACAGTCACAGGCCAGCTACACAGTCAATAATGAGAGCACTCCTTCTCCCAACACCCCTTCCCCCCACTTCCCCCTCCCTCTCCTTACTGTTTCTGTTTCCCTGCAGGCAATTTCCAAACGTTTCAACTTGCCTCATTTCATTTCAAGGCTGTTTCAAAGCTCTCTGTTTCATTTCAATTTCGCTGTTTCGAGCTCAAAACAAGTCAAAACAGTGTCAAAATGAAACTGTCGGTGAAATTTCACACAGCCCTAATGGCTACCTGAACATCTTGCTAAATATTTTCCTTCTGTTCATGATGGTAGTTATTTGGATAACCTTAGATCTCTTGAGCATTGCTATAGTAGAGAAATGAGTTAGCTTGTAGCTTTCAGGCACTATGATAGGTATTTAATAGTATCAGGAAAATGGTACATGTGAAAATCCAGAATATGCAAGAAAGCTGAGGAGAAGACTGAATTATGGAGAAGGTAGTCATGGCCTGAAGAAGTTGGGAATAATTTTCAGTTCCTCTTAATTCCCTTAGATGGCTGCAGGCAATTATTATTTAGCTACTGCAATCCAATTGGGTTTCTAAATTAAGCTAAAATTAGTCCCATCCATAAAAAGTCTTATAATATGCTATTGGATATACTCAAGCATTTACATGTTTTGGTGTTTTGCCTTGTGTTGAACATCATAACTTAATCAGCAGCTATGTAGCAACACTGAAAACAAGTGCAGTAATAGCTTTGGCGTTCTATTTTTTATTAACTGAGATGGAGCGTGCATTGCTTTGCATTGTGCTGGCATTCATGTCACCTTTTCTATTAACAAGCATGGAAACATTTTTTAAAATTAGCTATAAATGAATGTGCATAATGACAGCAATTGGCTTTCATCAAATCCCATATAGTCATGATGAACATTGATATTAAAGCCAACTTGGAGTCTACACTATTTATCTCAAGTTACATTTTTCAGGATCTTGGAAAGCTAACCCTGTGATCTAGTGAAGCAAATGCAAATTAGGATTATAGCCAAAATATATTCAAGCCACAAGACTGACATGCATGAGAATACAATTGTGGCTTTTTGATTCCTTAAGCAGTAGTTTCAAAAATCATATTTTTATTTTCAGAAGTTTATGTCAAAGTACTGTATACTGGCAAAATCTTTTGTCTAGATAGGCCTTTCGCCTTGATAAATCTGTGCCATATTTGTTGTGATACTTAGTATCAGATTACATAAACTATAAATATGTTTTATGGGACTCCCCCTCCCCCCCCCATACAGAATGTCATTGGGAATATACCCCTTTCCCTGCAATCTATAGATTAAGTGAGAAAGAAGAACAGGTCAAATTAATTCACAAGTAATGAAACACCTTTCATTCACTTCCATTTACAGCATTCTAGATTCAAAGGCACTGAACATTTGAGATGTTCAGAATCCAAATCTAAAGCCAAATGTTTTGAGTGGCACCTCTCCCTCTACAACAGGCTTAGTCAAAACTTCAGATCCAGACACCCCAGTCTTGGAAAGGTTCAAACCTTACATTTTAGCAGCTCAGGCCCATAGCTATTTTACCTTGACTGTAATTGAGGAGTACTTGGAATAGCTCAGGGGATGCAAAATACATTTACCAACCATTCCTCCCATCTTAGGCTCTCTTGGTATCAATCCTTTAGGCTTCTGTAATGATGAATGCCAGGCAGTACCCATTATGGGAGCTCTTTGCCACTCAAAGATGGTGCATGCCAGGATGATGTTCTATGGCCGGTTTTGTTGCCTTCAGGCATACTTTCCCAGCACAGTGATGCAAAGCAGATTTAAGCAATGGGGAAACTTTGTTTCTAATTTCTAGGGAGGTGCATTTATAAAGGTCACAATCTTGAGGCTATTAAAATCAATGACAAATTTTTCATTGACTTCCTCAGCAGCAAAGCCTAAAACAGCAGCCACAATAAAGAAAATCTACAGAATTGTTTTAAGGAAGTGCTTTAAAGTATAGTACAGTAATTCTCAACCAGAGTGCTACTGCACTCTGGGATGCCATGAGATCCTTTTAAGGGTGTAGCCCTGCAAGCAGAAGAATAAACTAAGCAAAGTCTTGAGCAATCACTAGTGTGTTTTGTGCCAGGTGGAACTGCCCCACGTCTTGATTTAAAAAAGAAGCTATGTGGAACAGAAAGAAGCTATGTGGAACAGATGGAACAGAAAGCAGCTCCTGAAGCACAGCCTAGGAAGAGGCGCCACTGTGAGACTGCTGCTAGCCTTTCTGAGAGCCCAGATGGACAATGGCATCACCCCAGAAAAAATATAGTGAATACTGCCCCTGTGCTTCCCTACAGGCAAGGAGTACTCCCTGGACTTCATACATTAAGGCAAAAGTATGGGAGGTGGGGGCGAGGAAGGGAAGCGCACATCTCCTTCCATGGGGAAAAAAGGGGGTACCTTCCTCACTTCCACAAAGAGTGCCATCAAATTAAGGAAAGCTATGGATGGACCTTGAGTCTAAAATGTTTAAGAACCACTAGCATAGTGTTTAAAATGCAGGTGTGAGGCATTCTGCTCTGCTCTTTAATTACAGGTTATCTCTTTATATGTTTTCTAAGACATTTCATTTCTTTCTAGCCAGAAAGAACATATCACTGCTGAAATAAGTACTTGGTGTTAAAGTAAAAGGGTCCTGTGAAATGGTTTGCTTGCTTTCCTCTGGCTGGTATTCTTGCTAGCACTCATTAAAGGGGACTCTACATTTCAATTAATTTAAAACTATTTTAATGAAAAAATTCTAATCCCATATAATCATACTATAAGTGTTCTCTTTCTCTTCAAAGAGAAAGCAGTGTAAAATGTTAATGTATGCTTCTGCCATGCTTTAAAAGTCTTTGACCAGCTTTAAATCTGATTAGTTTAATTTATGGATTGCAGTGAAATCAGTTTTGATCTCAAATAGTCACAGCAATTCGAGAGAGTAATTTATAATCCACACTGATAGCAGTCATGATATTTATAAGAACAGACATAACAACATGTTGCAGTAAAGAGTTTAATCTTTCTATTAGAATAACTAAGGCTTAAGTGAAGAAAATATTTATGTTAATAAGATCACATACAAATACCCTTTCAAGTAATCTATTGTAAACATATCCAATTAGGATCCATTTTTGTAATGCAGCATATGTCAAAAAGACTTACTGAAAACTAGCTTTAATATTTCCATTAATATATACATTAAGGAGCATCACATGTTGATTATTTTTTTAATTCCATTTTGAGACACTGTACTGTTGGCAAAAAAGAAAATTCTTCACATTGTAGTGTTTCCTTGATTTTTTTAATGTGGTTGAACTGCTCCAAATGCTGTACTTTTTATGCTAATCCTCAGAATAGGTATAGCACTGGCAGCAACTGAGTAGGCCTCTCTCAATACAGCTTTTTCTACGTAATTTCTTTCCGACATTGAGCAGAAACAATGCATCTGTGCCAATTTAATCGTTCAGATCTCTACTGTTTGGGATTTTTTAATTGCTCAAGTTGCATTGCATTTTAATGCATTAGAATTAATTATTTATACAAGGGTAGTAGACAAATATTTTCCTCTTCAGACAGAGCCACACACTGAGAAGCAGTACAAAATGTTCATTGTGGCAATCACTGTTCAAAGAAAATCGAGTTGTCCACTTATTCACTGCAGGACTGGGCCTAATGTAAGGAGGAAATATGCAGAAAAGAAAACTTCAAAATATTGACGTTGTAAGGACTTAAAGCAAATCTTTTATAAAGTGTCATAATCCCGAAGGGTTAGTACTAATTCTGTGCATGTTTGCCATATTTGATCCTTTTCTTTTTTTTTCTTGGCAGTGTTTTTATGTTTGCTTTACATAAAACTTGGACTCTTACCAAACCCTAATGACTGTACTTTATATTAAGCTTCTCTAAGGATCTGAGCTTTAAAACTAAAAAACCTGCTAATTTATCTTACAGAAAAAGGTGTTATAATTTGAGTGAAAAATAGCAAGCAGAAGGATAAAGATAAACTGAGCAAAGGCTTGAGCAATCAGTAGTGTGTTTTGGACTTACAGGCTGTGAAACAGTCTTCACTATTTTATAATGTTCTTACAATTGTCTCTTTTCACTTTTATATACAGTTCAAGTGTAACTGTGTGAAAATCTGAACAGTTGGCACAGATTTAATACTTTAATAAGCTAAAATATGTTTAAACAGTTTACATGCTGTAAAAGAATACTGTCATGTAGCTAAACAACAGGAATCAAACCTTAGGTTAAGGAGGCTAAAACTTACAAAATAGACATGTTTGTTGGTTTCAGAATAACAATAGTCACAAAGCCAGCATGGATTATAGAGCTGACAGAACCTGGTAAGCCTAATGGAAATATAGACTTACTTCTTCTTTTCCAATAGAATTGCTAGGAGAGAAAACAAGAATCTCTGCATTCACCCAGAGCCATAAGATTTTATGGAGAGTTAATGCCAAATGTAGACTACCAGAATCAATATCTCTATCTAAACACCCCCAAACATTTTGGAGCTTCCTGTTCTGACTTCCATATCACAGCTGACCTTGATTTTTTTTTCCATAGTGGGTCACAACTGAAACATCCCCAGACCCAAGCTTTGCAATTCTGATGCACTGAAAATATGAATGATCCTTCCTTTTTTAATGTGTACTTTCTGACTTCTCTGGTGCATACAAAGAGTTCCATTAAAGCCACATTAATTTGGGGGCATAGTTCTGGTTATTCTCCGGACCTCAAAATAGTGGATGTCTGAAACATAGCCTTCCTCCTAGACTGCTTTGTGATGGTGTACATCAGAGCTTTCCAAACTGTGTGCCGCGACACATTAGTGTGTCGGCGGCAGTGTGTAGGTGTGTCGCGCAAAATGCAGAAAATTTTGCGGAAGGGCACCACGGAGCTCCCTTACTCACGTCTGCTTCCCTTGGACCCTCCCCCGGAACTGAATTACTGTGTCACGAAATGATGCATGTCTAAAAAGTGTGTCACCAACATGAAAAGTTTGGAAAGCTCTGGTGTACATATTCACAAGAATGTGACAAGTAAGGATGAGGTCAACATATTTTTCCTGATCGGAGCAAACATCACAGCTGCCTGCCATTGGTCCAAAGATTGCCAGGGAGACCAGTGATGTGAGAGAAAGAAAAATGTTGGTTGGTTCACACGGCACAAGTTACTTAATCCAAAGTTAAGATCCCTAAGAAGGCTGTCAGAGTGACATGAAAGAAGACCTGTGTTTGGCTTGTTTGCTGTGCTCTTTTGGAACCTTCTTTTCACCCACCCACCTTTCTGAAAAATGTTCAGAAAGTCTATCTACAGGCAATTTTTTATGATAATTTAATGCAGTTGAGTACAAAGATTATTTTGAACACCAAACTTTGGCTTGCAAGCCTAGAAAATAAACAATTCTACTCTTCTGCCCAAACCTGATACATATTTGAGCAACATTTAATCATATGTGTATCAAGTCATCTAAAAAATATTTTAGGCATGGTTGGCCACTCCTATAAATATATCAGTCGCTTTTATTTCCATCCATAGTCTACTTGTCAAGATATTCATGTTTTTATCAGTGATAGTAAAGAAGCCATACCTTAAGTGGAATGGAATAAATAGAAAAGGAGATAGAGGCTGTTGTTTTCAGTAAATCTCTCCTGTTTGTAGTTCTTTCTATTCCAAATGTTAAATAACTATGCAAAATCAAAAATAATTGTCTGTTAGCTAATATATGGGGCTGGGACTCAGAAGATATTCTCGTTGGACCCCTGTCATAGACATCTTGTTTTACCTAGGTCTAACCCTTTAACCACTTAGGACTCAATTAATAACTTCACTGCATTGTCCACCTCTACATGCTCTATTGCCCTATTTCCACAGCCTAGGTTAACATCATGTATAATACCTGAGAACAGTTAAAATGCCTGGGAATGGGATTTGCAGAAGCCAGCTGATTGCGCTATCCAGACACTTGATGTCTTTCTCAACTCTTGTTTTACAATCATGAAGTCTCACCTGGTCAGCTTTGTGATAGGCAATAAAGGCTTTATAGGAGAAAGTCCTTGCTCTTGATCAGCCAGAGTGGGAATTTGAAAAATAGGTCTCCTACTGTGTACATGAGTCTTCTCAGCAAAAATTCATGGGAGATTATTCTCAATGCTCAACTCTGGAAATTCCTCCTTCTTGAGGCCTACCAGAGCCTAAGCCTGCACAGCTTTTGGAAGCACTGTAAGACCTTCCTATTTGGGCAAGAATTTAGCACACAAAGTTCAGCTGTGATATTGTTTAGGCGGGTCTCTGTTTTATGTTAAAATTCTAGTTCCTTTTCAAGTTGCTTTATTTTCTTGGTGTTCTGTTTTACAAGTTATTCTATTTTCTTATTATAAGCTGTCCTGAACCTTTGAATAAAATAAATAAAATTGTGACTAATGGGTAAAATGGGAAAATGGGGCCAGACATCCCCAAAAGTATAATAACCACCTTTCTTTTTCCAAGGTTTGTTCTGATCGGCATTTTTTTGAGAGTGCCTACCATAGTGATCCCCAAAGGCAAGATAGCTGGAGAACAGGTTAAGGTGTGTACAAGCATTCAAATAATATAAGAGAAGTCTTCTAGTATTGTTCTTCTGGTAGAAAAAACTTACAGAGCAAGCACTGTGCAGGAGTTAAAGGTCCCAGCTGAATGCTGTGTACACATCCCAGTGTGCTTTGCAGGCCCTCTTATCTGCTGGAGACAGCTGACAGCAGCTGATGGACAGGTCACCATGGAATGACTGGCCACCCCAGGGTACTGCACCCGGTGCCCAGAACACCCGGTCCTTCCTTCCCTCCCTCCCTCAGAGCTGTCAGGCTTTGAGACAGGAGACCCAGAGCTTGTCTACTGTCTTTTGGAGTCTGTCAATTTTCTTTCCAGCAGCCCACAATGGATCCCTACATCTCTGGCACCAACTGACAGTCCCCATTTCAGCGCAGGTCAGGAAAGCCTGGTTATAGTGGGTGCTGCCATGTGGAGGTTGGGTGCTGCTGGATCAAGTTTTTGCAGGTTGAGATTGGGTGTTGCCAGCTATGTATATGGGTGGCTGGGACTCTTGGGTACAGATACAGGAGGTGAGGTGCAGGGGGACACAGCACTTTGGCTCCTCCATGATTGGCCCCGGATCAGTCAGACCCTGCCCCTTCCTGGACCCAAACTACATAGACCCAACCCCGCATCATAACCAGACCCATTCTTCCTGGATGCAAATCAGCCATTCAGGTAGCATCAGAGTCCATGGGATGGGGAGATCTGGGGGCTACAGGAATGGCAGGGTTGGTGGCTGTGCAGATCTGGGTCCATTGGATGAAGAAAGTGAGGGAGCTCTGGAAATGGTGAGGAGGTGGGGAGCGGGCCAGTCCAGGACTGTGTTTTGTGCTGACAAGTTGGTGTCTCCCATCTGCTCAGGGTCAAGAGCATTAATAGTTGCACATCCTCAGGGCTGTGGAAAGGAGCTAGGCTTTTCCAGCCCTAAAGCTGACAGAGAGAATTGTTTGCTCCATGCTTGACCAGAGCAGTGGAGTTCAGCTGGGTCACAAACTGTCTGTCTGAAGATTTGGAGGGAAGTTGAAGCTGGATTGGGGGGTGGGGGGCAAAGTAATATATGCTTGGATGCCAGAGGGCAGTGTAGCAGCTTCTGTCAGAGAGTTAAGTGTACAAGCATTTGTTTCTCTGGTAGAATCTCTACCAGAGGCCACATCTGCCTTGTTGGAAATGGTAGTTTTTTTTACCGGAGCTGCCATTTTTGGTCTCTCAGAAATTGCTTGAATGCTTGCTTGTACACGTAGGGTTTCTACCAGTGGAACTTCAATTCCATTGGTAGAAAAGTAACACTTGCATGCACCCTTATTTTGAGAATCCACCCAGGTGTCTCACTGGTATCAGGGTATTAATGGCTTGCTTTACATCCAGTAGCAAAGATTTAAGCACCTAGAGAAACTCTAGTGGCAGAAACTGGGGAACGTTGGGCACCTTCAGATTATCTGGCAGCTGAGCAGGAACCTTTGAGGATCTACATTTTTTGACATAGGCCTCTGAGTGCTTCTATGGGACTTTCAGCACCTACAAATTTAGGCAGCAACAGACTTTAGTAGCTCCTGAATGTTGGATTGAAATACCAAATGTGGCCATATAGATTTTGTATTTGTGTAATTCCTAGCACACTGGGTTCCCAATCTCAATTGGGATCTGTGAATTTGATTGTGATATGTATAAATGGTGAGCAAAACTGGAGGATGAAAAGGGAACCTTGATTATGCTGTAGATTTCCTGTTTCATGGGCATAACAGTATTTTGTTCACAAATCTAAGAACACACACTGCCTTGTATATATCTTCCCTGTCTCATTCTTAGAAAGTAGCAATAACATCAGCAAAGGGGCCTGGATTATAGAACCTGATATATCCCCTGGTTCTGCAAAACCCTTATTTAGCAGCTCTCTGAATAATGGTAGTGTATATAAGGTGACATTTTTCTTTCTGCTTAAAGAGACTTTAAATGTATGTACTGATGCTTTAAATGTTATGGCATGCACAGATGCTATTGCACTGGGTGCCAAAGAACATAAAACACTGAAAATATTTAATGCATATAAAATGGGATGTGTTGTGAAATCCAGCAAAAAATGCTGAATTTTAGACTTACATCAGTTTGCTTACTCTCTGT
This sequence comes from Alligator sinensis, assembly GCF_000455745.1. NCBI lineage: Eukaryota > Metazoa > Chordata > Crocodylia > Alligatoridae > Alligator > Alligator sinensis. Next base: position 2,808,347 of record NW_005842026.1, on the reverse strand, counting down.
GTTTTAAAAGGCAGTGTGATCCAGTGGTCTGGGAATTATGTCCTGAGTTCTGTTACCAGCTCTTTTGCTATGTGACTAAAGGAAACAGTGTTGCACCTTTATTTCCATTCCTATTGTTTCCTACCAGTTTTATCTTGTCCATCTGTCTGGTTAAATGCAGATTCTTCAAGAAAAGGACAACAAGGGTGTGTTCCCATGAGTGGGAACATGTGTTTCCCCAGGGACAAACAGTAGCAGTATACCTTCTGCTACTTGTCCCTGGGGGATGCCCTTGCCACACACACTCTGGCACATATCACGGTGTCCCAGGTTGGGTATGGGAGGCTGGGGCCAGCAACTCTGCGGCCAGCAACTCTTAGCTCTGGCTAGCCAGCCTCCAGTTTTGGGTACTGCCACTATGTGCACCGCCCCATATTTTTTAGGTATGAATTTTAGGCATAAGCAAAGCAGCAGTGCAGGAAATGCCTGCATGTGTGTCATATGTGGTATGTGGTGCCACAAACCTGTCTGCATACCACATGTAATAGTTCCATAGTTTCATAGTGCTTAAGGTCAGAAGGGACTTAAAGAGATCATCACATCCAACCCCCTGCCCTAGGCAGGAACAAGTGCCGGGGTCATATCACCCCAGCCAAATATCTGTCCAGCCTCCTCTTGAAGACCCCCAAGGTAGGAGAGAGTACCAACTCACTTGGGAGCCCATTCCAGAGCCCGGCAGCCCTAACTGTAATGTCTCCTGATGTCCAGCCTGAGCCTTCTCTCTAACAATTTGTGGCCGCTATTCCTAGTAACCCGCGGTGGTGCCTAGGGGAACAGAGCCTCCCCCAATTCCCGCTGGTCTCCCCTGGTGAGTTTGTAAATGGCCACCAGATCCCCTCTCAGCCTTCTCTTGTGGAGGCTGAATAGATTCAGGCCCTTTAGCCTCTCTTCATAAGACCTGACCCACTGCCCCGTGACCATGCAAGTGGCCTTCCTCTGGACCCTCTCAATGCTAGCCACATCCCCCTTGAAGTGCGGCGCCCAGAACTGGACTCAGTATTCTAACTACGAAAGTATTCCAACTGAGCACTGCTACATAGAGGGGAAGGATCACCTCCCTGGACCTGGTTGTGATGCATCTGTAGATGCACAACAAGGTGTGGTTAGCCTTACTGACCAATTCCTCGCATTGGCAGCTCATGTTCATCCTGGAGTCAACAATGACTTCAAGAACCCTTTCTGCCCCCATGAGAAGGGTGTTCCCCAGCCTATAGGTGTGTTGCTGGTTCCTTCTCCCTAGATGCAGCACCTTGCACTTGTCTGCATTGAATTCCATCTTACTCTCATCCACCCACCTCTATAACCCGTCTAGATCTAGCTGGATTCTATCCCCCCCTCCAGTGTGCCCCCCTTGCCCCACATCTTGGTGTCATCAGCGAATTTGGACAGCATGCTTTCCACACCCACATCCAGATCACTGATAAAGATGTTGAACAGTACAGGCCCCAGGACCAAGCCCTGAGGGACTCCACTACCCACATCCCTCCTGGCTGAAAATGACCTGTCTACTACCACTCTCAGGGTGCGTCCATCTAGCCAATTTGCCACCCATCTGACTGTGTAGGCATCAATGCCACAGTCACCAAGTTTTTTTAAGAGAATATGGTAGGAAATGTCTTAACTCATCTGGACACACCCAAACTGTCTTTTCCGTGTTTGTGCTAAGCCATGTACAGTAGGGCGTGAATTTGGTTTGAGCCTCCACCTGCTAATAATAATTTTATAAGAGGTGCTTTCATTCAAAATGCTGAGAGAGAATTTTTGTCCCTTACGGGTGCATCCCCATGAGCTTGTATATGCATTTCTGGCAAGACATAGGCAATGCATAGGGAAGGCACGGCGGGGCTCATGCCCCCGCTGAGATTGTCCCTTTCTGGACAGGGAGTGGGGAGTGCCAGCCAGTGCCCCCCCCCCAGATGCTTCTGGGGTCAGCAATCAGCCACTGGGGACCCCCCACCCTGGTCAGCAATCGACTTCCAGTTTTGCCAGCAGCACTTCCAGTTTTGCCACCAGTGCTTCTGGTGATCAGCTGCCAGGGGACCCTCCTCCCTCAGTCAGCAATCAGCCGCTGGTGGGCACCCCCTACAGAGTCAGGAGGCACCAGTTACTCATGCTGCAAGACAAATAGCAGTGGAACATATTTGTGTCACTGCAGTTTGTCCCTGGGCAAGCTCCTGCATGTGTGTACCAGCATGCAGCAAATTGCCCTGAATGGGGTAGGGATGACTGGGGCCAGCACCTAGGCTGGCCCCAGCAGCCTTAGATAGGATCCTGGGGGCCTCCCAGGGCAGCAGTAGCAGCAATCTGGGTACGTGGAGCCTGGCAGGCAGCCAAAGTGTGGCTACAGCCAGCCAAACTCACTTTTTGGCAGCGTATGCTGCTGCTGCGCATGCCATGCCATGCTGTGCTGCTTTTTTCAGTGGTGGGGGTTTTTTATACCGGGATCCCCAGTGTCAAAAAAACTCACTGTATTGCAAATTAGCAGTGCAGTGAATAGCATCCCGACTAAGCTGCGTGGCATGCACGGCTGTGCAGGTGCACTCATGCTGCACTGCCAGGCACACCTGCATGGCCACGCACACCACACAGCTTAGAGGGAACAGTGGTAGTGAATACATGCTTGGACTATGAATAGTAGTGGTAGTGAATACTGGGACTATGTACCAGTGCAATAAATTAGTTTACTGCACCCTGATTGCTGCGCACGCGTAGAGGGTAATGCTTTACTGTGCAACAAATTAGTCTGCTGCATGTTAAAGCATTTTGTGTAAATGCTCCCATTAAGTAACAGTCTTAGTGATATCACATGATGTCTGTCATAAGGTTTTACAATACATCTGTTATGTCAGCATGATTTTGTGGTGATACAAGAATAGCAGAACTGGTCCAACTTTAACTCTGATTTATTCAGGGTCAAAGTCAGGACAATTTAGCTACCTTGCACTGCTATAGGGTTGTGCAGATATAACAGTTGGATCATAACAGCTACTACATGCTTCTGAGCAGCAACTCCTCACCCCTTTTTAAATCATTTGTCCATACCCTAAGGTCATTTCTAAACATTAACACAACGCATAATTAATAAGGCATGATAGATTTCTACATGATGGCTAATGCTATCAGTGACTTAGCTCATCCTGAGCCGCATCTCTCAGTTGTTGCTTTCAGATTTTCATAGACATTAGGGCTGTAAGGGACCTTGAAGATCATCAAGTCCACCCCCTGCCCCACGGGCAGGAAGTCAGCTGGGGTCAAAGGATCCCAGCAAGATAAGCATCCAAACGTTTCTTGAATTAGTCCAGAGTAGGTGCCTGCCCCACTTCTGGAGGGAGTCTATTCCAGGCCTTGGGGGCTTGGACAGTAAAGAAATTTTTCCTTATGTTCATCCTAAAATGGTCTTGTAGGAGTTTATGACCATAGGTTCTTGTTTTTTCTTGGGGCGCTCTGGTGAACAAAGGTTTTCCCAGATTCTGATGTACACCCCTTATATACTTAATAATAAGATAATTCAGTGTTATCCAGCCAGTTTTTCTAACACCAGCAATTTTTATTGTAATCTTTACCCTAAAATATAAAGGATTTGTTTTTGTGAAAGGATCCAAACTTTAGCTGCAAATAAAGGAACTTTTGTTTGATCTCCTAAGATAATTTTTTCTCTTAATGCTGAGTGCTCTGCTCTTGCATATAAACCCACACAAATTGCTGAAAGCTAAAAGTTTCCTAATTAAAATATCCTGTTCCTTCCCAACAGCTGTCACGATTTTGCATAAACACCCCCTACTGTTTGTACTAGTTTCTGTTTCCATAGTTGGATGAAAACTGTCATTAATGAGTATGTTTAACTTGTGCAAACCAAAAGGTCCTCTCAAGGCTGATTCAGATTACTGATGCAAATTCCTTGTTTAGCAGACAGTAGTTGGGTACTGATATCTTCTCTTCATTCATTTTGTGCTACTGCCAAGTCCACTGATGATCAACCCAAGTAACTTACATGTGCTATCACATAATCTTTGATTTAAAAAACCCTACCCTGCAGCACTGTAATAGTGTTCATTTGGCTATCCAGGGTACTTTGTGTTGTCTTGGCTAGCCATTCAAACTGTAAACCTTATGGGGGAGAAACTATAGTCCTTTGTCTCTTGGGTAGGACCTTTAATGAGAACTCCTGTCTCATTGACATTTCTCCTGATTTCAGTGGGACCAGGATTTAATACTCTGTTGCCTGTGAACAGATACATTTATGGAGACTGCGTTAGAAAGTAGCTAAAATATCATTAACAGCCATATTCCTAACCTGCTTTATAACTTCCAAGTGACAGCAGTTTCCTATTGGTCAGGAGCTAAAATAAAACAAGATAACAGACCTTGTTTTACTGGCATCTTTGAACTAAGGTACTCAGAGTGAAAGCAAATTTGATAGGAATTTATCAATGCATAGAAACATTGTTCTCTGAAATACATAAGTAAAGCATTTTTAGAGGGTGAAATTATATTAATATTGTGAGGCATTAGGAAGTCATTTATGCTAACAAACTGATCTCAGGTGGGAAAAATGCAATTACTTTTACAAAAGAAAGAAACATTCATGTAGGCAAAGAATTCATTAAAGAGTTCTTTGCCTCCATATTGAATTCTTTGCCTCCATATTTCTGAACAGGGACTGGGACATCTCTCCCCCTAGAATTGCAGATGGACCCAGGGGAGGCACCGCCATGCCTAGGGTCAGGGATGACCTAGTTAGGGAACTTTTGGAGGGGCTGGACATGTTTAAATCACTAGGTCCTGATGCTCTTCACCCGATGGTGCTGAGGGAATTGGCAGGGGTCATAGCTGGGCCCCTGGCACGGCTCTATGAGTGCTCGTGGGGCACTGGCCAGATACCAGAGGATTGGAAAAGGGCCAATGTGGTCCCCATTTACAAAAAGGAGAGGAAGGAAGACCAAGGAAATTATAGGCCAGTCAGTCTTACCTCGGTCCTTGGGAAGACCTTTGAGAAAATTATCAAGGAGCACATCTGCAAAGGCCCAGCAGGGGAGGTAATGATCAGGGGCAACCAACATGGGTTTGTTGAGGGCAGATCCTGCCTGACTAACCTGGTTTCTTTTTATGATCAGGTCACGAAGTCCCTGAATGGGGGTGTTGAGATGGATGTCGTCTTCCTAGACTTTAAGAAGGCTTTTGACACAGTGTCCCACCACATTCTCTTTAAAAAACTTGGTGACTGCAGCACTGATGCCTATGCAGTCAGATGGGTGGCAAATTGGCTAGATGGACGCACCCAGAGAGTGGTGGTGGATGGGTCATTTCCGAACTGGAGGGATGTGGGCAGGGAAGTCTCCCAGGGTTTGATCCTGGGGCCTGTACTGTTCAACTTCTTTATCAGCAATCTGGATGTGGGTGTGGAAAGCACGCTGTCCAAATTCGCTGATGACACCAAGATGTGGGGCAAGGTGGGCATGCTGAAGGGGAGGGACAGAATCCAGCTAGATATAGACAGGTTACAGAGGTGGGCAGCTGATAATAGGATGGAATTCAACACAGACAAGTGCAAGGTGCTGCATCTAGGGAGAAAGAACCAGCAACACACCTATAGGCTGGGGAACACCCTTCTTGTCAACATGGTGGCAGAAAGGGATCTTGAAGTCATTGTTGACTCCAGGATGAACATGAGCCGCCAATGTGAGGAATTGGTCAGTAAGGCTAACCACACCTCGTTGTGCATCCAGAGATGCATCGCAAGCAGGTCCAGGGAGGTAATCCTTCCCCTCTATGTAGCATTGCTCAGGCCACAATTGGAGTACTGAGTCCAGTTCTGGGCGCTGCACTTCAAGAGGGATGTGGCTAGCATTGAGAGGGGCCAGAGGAGGGCCTCTCACATGGTCAAGGGGCAGGGGGGCAGGCCCTACGAAGAGAGGCTGAAGGGCCTGAACCTATTCAGCCTCCACAAGAGAAGGCTGAGAGGGGATCTGGTGGCCATTTACAAACTCACCAGGGGAGAACCAGCGGGAATTGGGGGAGGCTCTGTTCCCCCAGGCACCACCCAGGGTTACTAGGAATAGCGGCCACAAATTGTTAGAGAGAAGGCTCAGGCTGGACATCAGGAGACATTACTTTACAGTTAGGGCT